>NC_047048.1:23594417-23895189 GCF_011762595.2 Tursiops truncatus
GCGTAGAGCCGTTTGCCTAGTTTTCAGAATTTGTAGTACTTTGTAAACTCAGTTATCAAGGCAGTTGAATAAATCTGTGGCTCACACTTTTTGGTCTTAGGACCCTTTACACTGCTAAAAAATGTTGAGGACGCCAAAGAGCCTTTGCTTCTTCATGTTTACATTAACCGTTACAGCTGTGATGTCATGAAGCTTCCGGAAAACTACTTGTGAGAAAATTAGAATAAAAAAGGTGAATAACATCTTTGAGAACCAGAGGACTAGGAGGATAAACATCTTCAGCTAGGATTAATGAGGTCTATGTTTTTCTAACCTTTATTAATTTTTTTTTTTAAACAGGACTATCTACTATCTAGATCCATCCGTTCTGTCGGGTGTTTCCTGTTTTGTTATGTTTTTGTGCTTGGCAGACTACCTTGTTCCCATTCTAGCGCCTAGAATTTTTGGCTCCAATAAATGGTAGGTGGCATAATGATGTGGCAGTCTAATTTCTGAGAAGTTACTGCACCAGGTAGCTATGACTAGTGTGTTGTAATTAAGCACAGAGAATTGTCTTAACCATCAGGTGACTAGGGGTTAGATTTATCGTTTGATGTAAAGAATTTCTTAGCTGATTCAGATATAAATCACAAACTTCCGGTACTTATATCTCCATAGTTCTTTTATACTCTAGCATTTATTTTGACTTTTTTTTCTTCCTAGACCTTTTTATTGAAGTGAGGCTTTTTTAGGTAATGTTTTATCAAGGATTGCAGACCTCATAATGGGCTTTCCATAAAAGTAGTATGTCTACTTCTACATTTTTTCCATTGATATTTAAGATATTATAATATTAATTTCACCAATTACTTTTGAATGAATATGAAAACAGTAACGTAGATTTTTTTTGCCTGTTCATTTAGCAACTATTTATTGAATGTCTACTTTTCTATTAGGCAGACTCTTCTGGGTGCTGTGAAATATTTTGACTTTTAAGATTCATCTTGGGACTTCCCTGGTGGTCCAGTGGTTAAGACTTCACCTTCCAATGCAGGGGGTGCGTGATCGATCCCTGGTCGGGAGCTAATGCCTCCCGGCCAAAACATAAAACAGAAGCAATATTGTGACAAATTCAATAAAGACTTCAAAAAAAAAAAAGAAAAAGATTGATCTTGTGTTTCACGTTGAGACCTTGAGGTAGTGCAGTGGAGGTTAGCAAAAGTGCTTTAGAATACGTTCAAGCTGTATGTATATAAGTGGGTTGTTGATTGCATTTATACCACTCTTTGAACGGGTTACTTATGAGTTCCCAAGATAAGTGGCTGTGGATCCTGTTAAAGTATTTTTTAACTTCCTTCTGGAATGTTGCATTTCTCTTTTGATCCAAATAGTGAGCAAAACTAGATATAGGAATGGATTTTTTTCTCCTAGCTGCTATACTCCCTTGGTTGTTTATTTTAATTTAATTGGTAGTCTACTTGTGCCTGTCGTTTTTCGTTCTCCTGATAATAGCAAATTATAAAATAATTCTATAAAAATAAGAATTTTAAATGTAGGGTTTGCTTAAGTTATGGGATAATTAAGCATTTTTGTATTGAAATAAAGATGTTTCTGCCATAGCACAATGGTTAGTGTTAGCAAATGTGCTTTGAATTGTTTTTCATTGTGCTGCTGTTTGGGGGGCAAGTTTGTAACTATGCAATGTAGCAATTTAACAGAATCAACCTCGGACCCTGACTTTATTAGCCAGATAACATTCTAATCTGCTAATTCATAACTCCTGGAGAAGAATTTTCAGAAGTAAGCTCTTGAAGTTTCGTGGTAATCAGTATGTGGCTCAGTCTTATCTACAGAGTGATTTTGTTTTTTGACCTTTATGAAGAAGGAAGGACACTGTTGCCTAGCCACAGTCCAGCCTTGACTATGGGCAGCATACAAGGTCTGATTATTTATAAGAAGTTCCAGGGCTCAGTAGAAGCCCTGCTACTGTATCTGTCACTGCAGATTTATAGGGACAAGGACTAGAGGAGAGAAAGCAACACATCTCCAGCATAGTGCTTGCTTTTTATAGCAGCCATTATGTCTGTATAGCAAAGACAGTACGAAGGCAAAAATCAGAACCCAAAATACATTATAAACTACAAAGGGCTTTTTGGAGGATCTTTTTGTATTCTTACTGCTGTTTTGTTTGTGATTATATTTTCCCTCAATGGGACTAAATTTATAAGGAATTTGGATTTGAGCTCTTTGTGGCTGCCTAGGCCTCAAATGTATGAAGCCCAGTGGAGGGTGTTGTGCTTTGAATGCTAGTAGTTATTATCTTACTGACGAGTGCTTAAATATAACTGTTTGGTTGAAACTTCACATCTTCCTCAAGGACTCTGATGGGTCACCACCCAGGATTCATTGGGATCTGCAAAATAATATAGGAATAGAGAAATTAATTCATACTGATTTCTGCATGACTCATAGTAGTCATGAGGTTTTTGTTACTATCATTGACCAAATTTGGCTTTAGAACCATAGATGGCCATTACTTTGTACACACACGTACGTGTGTCTTTATGTTAAAACTTATTCCTGTGCTATGAAAGGAGTCTTTTTTGCTATGCTGAGCAGCTTGTGGGATATAGTTCTCTGACCAGGTTTTGAACCCAGGCCCTCTGCAGTGAGAGCACAGAGTCCTAACCACTGGACCACCAGGGAATTCCCAAAAGGAGTCTTAATGGTTTAAGAACTTTTTCTATAACATAATGGTGAATCATTGTTGTTTTTATTTAGATTTTCTTTAGAAGATAGTTTCTGAAATTTGAGAGGACGGTGTATTTCTGTTTACTGTTAAGATTTGCCTATAGTAAAAGGGAAGATTCTTTTCCTAGGACCACTGAGCAACAGCAGAGATTCCATGAAATTTGCAGCAATCTCGTAAAAACTCGACGCAGAGCTGTGGGCTGGTGGAAACGCCTCTTTACGCTAAAGGAAGAAAAGCCTAAAATGGTACTTTTTTAGTTTTGACTTATTTAAGTAAAGCAACATTTTAAGATTGAGTCAATTTTTGCTTCATTATAGTGTAAAGCCTTTTTGCTTTACTCTAGTTGTAGTTTGATGTTTATCATTATCTGTTGGTTTAACTCCTCTGAGTACATTCATAAATATTTATCTGTATTAAACTAAAAGTTAAAATTACATTTTGCATTCAATTTTTTATTCTTGTAGAGGTGAATTTTTTGTTTCTCTTTTATTTACTGAAATAAATGTAAAAGACATATATTTAGGAAGCATTTGTTCTCTTTTCTCTTAGCTTCACTTGAGGTTACTATGTGAAGTTATTAATTGCAAAAGTAGTTAACTTACAAACTACTTAATTTACATACAGAATTATAGTTATTCTAGGAGAGAATGTATGTAAATTCTATAAAGGAGACCTAGGGAGTTTTCTATGGCTTTTATATAATATATAGATACTAAATATTTTTAAAGAAAAGTGGGAATAAAAACGGAGTTATTTTCCAATCTTGGAAACAACCTCCTAAAGTTTCGCTTCTTAGTCTGTTGCTAGAAGTTGATAAATTCTTGTTATTTTCATTATTAGTACTTCATGACGATGATCATTTCTCTTGCTGCGGTTGCTTGGGTGGGACAGCAAGTCCACAACCTCCTTCTTACCTACCTGATAGGTAAGTCTTTGAGGACAAACTGCAGGCACATCCTGGCCAGTAAAGTCTAACTGGAATTTAGTAAGCAATATGTTCCTGCTCCCTGAGTTCCAGGCAGTGATTAAGGAACTGTGTGAGTATGGAAAGATGACTAAATCCCAGGTCCTTGTTTTCAGTGAGTTTGTGGTCTTACTGGAAGTTAAGACAAAGAACTAATAACCAAGGTAGAAAGTAATGTGCAAGAGGTAAAAATAAGCAGTGTGTCTTATCTGAGGTTGGGAGGTATGAAGCAGAAGCTTCTGGGGATAAATACCAATGGAAATAATGGGTTTCATGTTACTTCCTCCCATTAGAGTGTGTAATAGTTTGAAGAACTACCTTCTATAAAATGTTAGAATCTTTGGGAAGTTAATTGCTGCCTTTGTAATTTTGTTTTTGTTTTTAATTTTAAGTGACTTTCTTACTCTTGCTTCCTGGACTAAACCAACATGGAATCATTTCGAAGTACATTGGAATGGCCAAAAGAGAGATAAACAAGCTTCTCAAACAAAAAGAAAAGAAAAATGAATAATACATCTGCTTTATGCAGTGTGATTAATGGTGTATACATTGTCCTTGGGGACAGTGTCTTTTATGCTGTCTGGATACTAAAATGTTACAGATGTAGCTCTTTGCTGTCCCTCATTCTGCCCTTAGTTAGTAGAAATTCTGACTTGCCAAGTAAGGCTTTATGCCCAGTGTCTTCATGGGTGTGTTGTCATCCGCTGGCCTTATATGGACAACTCATTCATCATTACCACTCGTCTTGGTTTTTCTCACCCAGGGTTAATTGAACTCTTACTTTTAAAATAATATAGTGGTGAACTTCATCCTTTAGTACAGTTAACAGTGGCCTGGGATAACTGTTCAAGTTGATCTTTGCTGTAGCTGGATACAAGATAGTGGTCTGTGACTACAGGAAGCTGGTTCTACTGTCTACTTCCACAGTCTGCTTAAACAACTGTCTGGCTTCGTGAATATAGAAACCAAGTTTACCACTTCTGATGAAGAGACCAGTTAAGATTCATTCCTCATTCTGTTTCGACACTGTGGGAGAAGAATCCTCATGGAATAAAATGAAAGTAATTCCATGGCCTAGTATGTGTTGGCTTCTCCCTTGTGCAGAATTCAGCAATTTGTTGGAAGCATTGATCCTCCCTCCCAAATGGGTAATCTGACAGGCTTAGAACTCTTGTTCCCGTGCACTTAAACTTGAAGTTAGTACATCCTTAAGTGCTTTTTAGTAGCAGGCTTACGCAAGATGGTATTTAGGATTTTTAGCATACTTTTGATTTCAGATTTTCGCTAATGAAACTAAAGTACATAATAGGTTAAGAGTCATGTCTATGACCTTCACTCCAAGACCAGCCGATAAAGAACAAAACTCATCCTGTGTTTAGTCAAGATTCATTTCAGTAGAAAATCCTACTAGTTTTTCAAGACCAGAATAAGCCTTTAAAGGTAAGCCTCAAGATTCTCATTTTATGGTATCACTGGCTGCTTTTGGTCCCCATAGATGGAGTAGTTGAAATCTGTAGGAATGAACCTCTGAGGGCTGGAAATGTGACATATTTGGGAACAATTCTTAAACTGATTAACTAGCTGTAATATAGTTTTGTGAATTTATTGCACTGATGCTGTAAAACCTGGACCTTGTGGTGTATCTGTTCCTAAGTAAGTGTTGTTTTCTCTCCTTCAATATTGCTGTAAACAGTGGCACCCATGTAGCATATGTTTGACTTCTCTTTTTTTAATGTTTCGTATACAAACTACCGTAATTTACATGTGTTTCCTCACTGTAAATAAGCTTGTCTTCCTAGATTTTTGTGTGTATGTGTGTTCTACCAATTAACTACTTTTGCAGTTTTAATCCTGTATTATTTCTTCTACTTTGTTTTGTGTAAAAGGGGAAAAATAAAAAAGCTGGAATCCCTCCTTGTGTCCTTTCTTTATAGCTTAGCCAGTACAACGTTTACATGATCGGATTTATGTACCCAATTAATGAACTACCCTGTGTGATCATTACATGGCTATAAGGTGCTCTTTAAGAATAAAATGAAATAAAAGGTTTAAATTTATTCATTCAGTAAACATCCAGGCACCACCCTAGATGGAAAAGGAGATACAATGAATAACTGATGGCCAAAGGTGATGTGTGAGAGGGCCTGGTTGGAAGAATAGGCAGGGAGCCATGCAGGAGAGAGTGCCTGCCCAGGCACCTCTGTACCCTAGGGCCTAGCTCAGAATTCGGTACCTGAGCTGCTCAGTAAATAATTGGTGGGTGACTTTTGTCTGCACTTAGAATTTTTTAAAAAATAGAGCCCCAGGCTTCCCTGGTGGCGCAGTGGTTGGGAGTCCGCCTGCCGATGCAGGGGACGCGGGTTCGTGCCCCGGTCCGGGAAGATCCCACATGCCGCGGAGCAGCTGGGCCCGTGAGCCATGGCCACTGGGCCTGTGCGTCCGGAGCCTGTGCTCTGCAACGGGAGAGGCCACAACAGTGAGAGGCCCGCATACCACAAAAAAAAAAAAAAAAAAAAAAGAGCCCCAGTTGGATATTTTATCATTAGGCCTTACTATCTATACGTAGTGGATCCTGGGAACAGATTCAATGTCAAATTAAATCTCTTTGCTCCCCCTCTCCCCAAAACGTATGGATCCTTCCTTGGAGCCTCCTGGGGGCTTGATGATGTCCAGAACAGGGAAGTCTCAACCCAGTCACCATAGGTCTCCTCCTGGTCACTGGATGCTCTGAAATGCTGGTCTTCCACATGCAGCTATGATTACTCCCCAGGCCAACTTGGCTACTCCTGTGCTAGCTCTGGCCACAGCACAGGTCCCCTTTCAACTCTTGCCTTTGCACCACCTCTGGCAGAGGTCCTATCATTCCAGAATTCACAGGATGACAAGAGGCAGTTTATACATGGCCCTCCCGCTCCATTTCCACCCTTCTACCCTTTTTCCAGTTCCAATCCAACCATTCTGAGATTTCTGTCCATCTTTATATGCCCTCCTAGCTCTTAATATCTATAGGCCACACACCCTTCCTAACGTTTCAGGATCCCCAAACCCCACAAGTAATTTAGTAGCTTAGACAAGTTATAAGTGACCACTTTTTTGTTTTGATTTTTTAACCTACAGCAAAATTTGGAGACTAAGTTAAGATTGAATTTAGTTTGCTCCCTCATTTGTGAAGTGGAGATAATAGTACAGATCTCACAGGGACATTATGTAATTGCATGTGTTGTTCTGAGGATTCAGTTAATCTACAGGAAGCACTTAGTGGCAGTTAGGAATTAGTAGTTGTTAGCGCCCTTCACGACACAGATCAAATGGCGCTTCCTCTGTGAGAGCTTCAGCAACTTTCCAGGCCACTTCTCTGTTCTCACAGCACTTCATATTGGCGTCCTATGTGGCACACTGCCCAGTATTGTGCTGTTATTTAGAGATCTGTGTCTGCTAGGATCTGTACCTCTTAAGGGCAAGAACTGACATTTTTGTCCTCTCACCTGGTACAACACCTGGCAGGCACACGGTAGGCACTCATTAGATATTTCCTGAATGAAGGGATGAATGAATGAATGAAGTGTATAAAGAGATGGTGGTACTAATTTTCTATTTATGGTAAGGCTCTTGAAGGAAAGTGGATTTATTCACTTACCTTCCCACTGTTGCTAAGGCCCTCAAGGTGAGCACCACATTTTTAGTCAACAGAATGTGTTGTTAAGTGTACAGGTAACCAGTTCTTAAAGGAAATGTTCATTAGAAAAGCAAATGTCCTTTTGTAAATGTAAGTTACAACCAGAGATTTTTATATCCCTGAGATGTTCAAACTGGGAGCTTGGTTCTCCTCAATGTTCACCTGGGATTTGAGAAGCATTGGGGGTGGGGGAGGTGGGCTGTGATGCCAATCACAGACGCTGACTGAGCACGCAGGCTCCCGGGTTTTATGTGTCTCTTTTATATGGATTATTTCATTTACCCTCATAGCAACTTCAACTGATTGGTGTATCATCCCCATTTTGCAAATCGGGAAACTGATTTGCCCATTCATTTATTCAAATACGTGTCAGCCGCCTACTATGTACGAGATGACTTTTCTAGAAGCTGTGGGTACAGCGGTGAACAAAACCAACCAAATCCCTGCTTACTTAATGGAGACAGACGATAAATACACTTCCAATATTTCAGGTGCTAAGTGCTATGGAGAAAAATTAAGCAGGGCAATGGGGTTGGGGCGAATGGGGATAAGGTTGTATGAGTGTGTGATTGAATAGAGACCTGAGGAAAGGGAGTGGGGAGCAAGTCTCGGGATAAACTGGGGGGGAGGAATACTCAAGTTAAAGGGAAAAGCAAATGCAAAGACCTTGAGGCAGAGTATGCTTGGTGTATCTGAAGAAAAGCAAGCCAGGGGCGAAAGTTGGGGGGATGATGTTCCTAGGCAAGGAGGCAGGTGTGCAAGTCAGGGAGGACCTTGGTTTTGGTAAGGAATTTGGATTTTACTGAGGGTGGTAGGAACCCTTGGAGAGTGCAAGGTCTGACAAGTTTTAAAGCGATCGTTGTGGCGGCCAAGTGGGAAACACAAGGAAGGGTAAGAAGGGAGGGTAAGGGTGACAGCAGAGAGGAAAGCAGTCCATGGCAGAAGTTTCAGATGTTGGATATCTAGCCTGAGGTTACTCAGCTCCGGAGAGGGCGGAGCCAGAATTCACTTCCTCCCAGGCCGTCAGACCCTGGGCTTCAAGCCGTACCTACTGAGCATTTATATACTACGTGCCAGACATTTTGCGAGCCCTTTGTCACCATTATCTCATCTGTTCACCTGGGATTTGAGACGGCTGAGCGTTTATTTTGAAAGCGCTTAAAAGGCTGAGCGTTTATTTTGAAACATTTGTGGCTTTCTTCCAAACTGTGTATCTCAGAACTCAAAAGCAAAGCCTGGAACTCCAGTAAATAATTTCTGATATTTAGGGAGAGTCAAAAAGGAAGCACCGATTAAAAAATATATTTTTGACTGTATGAAAAAGTACTCTATACATGTTTCAAAAAACAAAACTAAATTGTATTGGGAGAAAAGCAAGTCTTCCATCCCAGTTCCTAACGCCCTTCCCAGAGGCATTTACCGATTTCTTGTGGGTCCTTCTAGAGATACTGTAAATACGCAAGTATCAAAATTAATTCTAAATGGTAAACAGTTACTGCAATAAAAATTTGCAAATATCTAGGCCCTTGTCAGTTTTTGACTTTTACGGATTAAATGCTAGAAGGTAGTCGAACCTGTGCTAACGCCGCACCTCCACCAGCTAGCTCCCCAGGGCCTCGCCTGGGTGTTCGACTCCATCGACTCTCTACTGCCCACCCCTGAGGAGGTTCCGCCCCTCGCCCGCCTCCTTCCACTAGGCAATTCATTTTTTAATTTTTTTTGTTTTTGGCGGTCCTTTGAAAGTCTCGCGATAGCCCGACCGCTTCCCATAATTCCGTTCACTCGCCCCGCCCAACTTCTTTCCGCCATCTTTCCGTGCCGGTGAGTGTCTTTCTCTCAACCATCTAGTATCATCCGTCAACTATCGGTGCCATCCTATGGTCTAGGACTCGGCTTCGGTGCCCTGCGAGGATGTCGGAGACCTCCTGGGCCGGGGATACTATCCTTGCAGGGGTCTGGGCAGGCGGAGGGGGGAGTCCTGCCCGGCCGCCCCATGCTCTGCATTCTGGGGAGCCCGGTCTCTGAGGCGCAGGCCGCAGCCCCGGCGGGACCCGGAGCTTTCGACCGTCAGGGGGCAGTCCCGACTCTTTCGGCGGCGCCAGGATCTCCCATTAGTGGTCGAGGCAGCTCCTTGGCTCCGAGAAGCATCGGGGAGCCGTAACCTTGGTGAGCCGTGCAGCTTCCCATTACTTCGGCCGCGCCGGGAGCTTGGGAGACAGAAGATCCTCAGGAGGGAAAACTGGATCCTGCCTGGGGTGGCGGTTTGCTGGAACGAACTTGGGTCGTCTGGGCCCCAGGGTTTCCTCTCAGACACTTTGTTGAGCTTGAGGAAGCAGGTTGGATCCCTACTGTTGTCATATGAGGCATGCCTCTATCCTTAGCTTTCAAAACTATTGAAGTTCGTGCCCATTGTGATAGAGTCGATTCTGGTGCATGTGAAATGTTTCTGCTTACCAGTGTGCTACGATTGCTGTTGGTCATAATTTTAGATGGCACAAGGACGGACGTTTCATTTTAATAGTTACGGGTGTTAGGTGAGAGTTGACTAGTATCTTTTGGGTGTTAGGACAAGGCTGACACTGAGTCAGTTGGTTTAAAGGACAATGTTAAATAGTACAGATGCTGCTGGATTCCAGAAGTTTGGAAAATATTGCTGGTGATTGTCGGCTCCCGTTCTGAATAACTGACCTACCATGGCTGGTATTTTCATTTGATTAATGAAATAATCAAATGAATTATTTGATTCGACACAGTCGACATATTCCTCTGGGTATCCTGGGGAACTAGCCTGCTTAGAAATGGGGAAACTTCCTCATGATAGAGGCAGAAAGGGAAGGATGTGTTCGCAGTGGAATGATTGGGTGCCTTTTAATGGCAATGCCAATAAAATCCCTGTTTTGTCTTCCCTGAACAGCCATAATGGTGCGCATGAATGTCCTGGCCGATGCTCTCAAGAGTATCAACAATGCCGAAAAGAGAGGCAAACGCCAGGTTCTTATTAGACCGTGCTCCAAAGTCATCGTCAGGTTTCTCACTGTGATGATGAAGCATGGTAAGTGTCTTGCTGTTTATTATGTTTTGAGGTAAACGTGTTACAGAATGGGTCCTGTAGAAGTTAACTGTTGGAGAGATGTGGGGAGATGTGGGAAGATGGGAGAACAAGGTGGCAGTCATACATGGGAACTAATGCAATTGATTGGGGCTGTGGACAGGGTAGTTCTGGACAAATGATGCTGTTCAAGAAATAACTGAGTAGGGTAGAACTGTTGAAAGGAAGAGAAAGTTTGGCAGCTAAAATGGCCTTTCTTTGTGTAACATTGCAGCTGCAACATGTCACTGAAAGGGCCCTGAACCTAAGAGCTCCTTGGGATGGAAAGGAGGATTGTTTTGTCTTGGGCACGAGGTAGCCTTTGGGAGTGGGAAGCCGTGAAAAGGCAAGGAGGAAATAATCCCCTTTTTAACATTTCAGGGTGGATTGTTTTGGGTGTTGCCCCCTAAATTTTAAAAATTATTTTTAATACAGTCACTTGTGTTCTGTAGGTTACATTGGCGAATTTGAAATCATCGATGATCACAGGGCTGGGAAAATTGTTGTGAACCTCACAGGCAGGCTAAATAAGGTAAGGATTGATTATCTTCCATGTTTAAGAACCTTCAGAATGGTCTACCAAGGTGTTCCATGTTATAATTGCCCTTGTAGAATCAGATAATGTGCTTGCTTTAGGTTAAAAAGATTAAGGATTGATTAAAATCGTTAATTTTTATATAGGACCTTTTACTTCGTTTGTTCTCCAGGTAGAATTGTGAGTTAACTTAGTGTTTGTGGAGTAGAAGGTATCTGAAGGGAGATGCGGGAGGGTTGGGTGAAAATGAACAACCGATGATACTGGTGTTTGAATCTTGGGTGGCTCAAGGCCACTAGTCCTGACAATGTAAATAACTTTTGGTCCTTCGTCTCGCTTGGTGATTGTTGGGTATTTTGAACAGAGAGTATGGGATTCTCTAACTATTAATATTTCTGTTTTTGCTGACATAGGCTGAATGTATGTCTTTGAGGTCTCTTCTCCCTGTAGGCGTAATCTACTGAATCTGTTTGATTCTTTTGACTTTGTGGTTTAACTGATTCCATGTATTTTGGGGGCAGGTATCTGTCTATAAGCAAGTTGGGGGTCTCTAAGCTGCTACCCTGCTTTCTGTGTTCAGGTTTGTAGCTTTCCTATTTGCAAGGGGTCCAACAGAGTGGGGCACACGGGCCAAGAAAGTGAGTGGTTAGTGACAGGGGCCAGATTTATTGATAAGGTTATTTCCTGGACCAACAATTCCTATTTTACAAAGTTGGTTCCTTACATAGTGAATTTGCTTCCTGTGTGGATACTTAGTGTCAGATGAAAACTACTGAATTTGAAGCCTTTGAAGAATTTTTGAAGGGAATTTTGGGCCTATGTCTTGTTTTGTTCTGTTGTAGCCATTAGACTCCAATCCCACGGAAGGATTTGGATTCACTTCTCTTTCGCTCTGACCCTCACAATGTTCTTGAAGTACAAGAGGGCGTGTCTTTTTTCCCCTGTTTTTAGGAGTTAGGAAGCTGAGAGCTGAGTCCTGCTCAAGGTCTCAGTAAACTGTGGAAGAGCTGGTTCCAGTATATAGTTTAAAGCTGTCCTGCAGCAGCTTTTGTTGATGTTAAAAAAGCAAAACCAAAAAAACTTAGTTGGAGAAGTGCCCTGTACCACATTTCTCTTGAACTACACATAATAGCTTGAGAAATAAGTTTTAACAGAGTATTTCCCAAATGGAACTCATTTGTGACATCCTTGTTCAGTGGTATACTAGTTTAGAAAATCCTGGCTAACAGGTAGTTGAAATCCAGGCCCTGCCACATTTAACTGTTTGAATTAGTTTTTGGTTTCTCTCAGTTGCAGTTTTCTTACTTTATAAGACATTTTTGCCTCAGTTTCCTTCATGCAGGAGATAGATGTACCTTATTGTGGAATTGTAATGCAGTTGGGAAGTAAGGTAGTGTTTAAAGATTATAGATTAAGAAAATTCTTGCTTTGATTGTATCCTCTTAAGATTCATCTGCTTTGGGAGTGGATGTGCTGGAGTTCTGCTAGCTGAATGGAAGGGATTTTTGCTGCTGGAATAAAGCAAGCCTGGGTGTGGTAGTGTAGAGGCCTCAGAAAGGTCTTTCACTGTAGCTTGCTTGGGTTTTCCCTATTCCTATCCCTGTATTGCTTGCATCCAGTGTGGGATTGCCCTTGACAGTCAAGTGACATTTGTAGCTGGTAAGGTGATGTTATAAAAAGAAGAACCTGAGTGGGCCTCCTGCCATGGGGCAGTTGGGCATGACAGGTCCATTTTCAGTTTCTGTGGGTTCAGATCTGTCTAGGGAAGTGTACCAGCTCCAAAGACTTCACTAAGTTCTAATCTCATAGCCTCTTCTAGTTTACAGTTAAGCATCTTGGAATCTTGAATGATTCTTATGTGGATGTGCACACACAACTTTCTGTCCGCTCCCTTAGCCCTCTGAAGGTACTAATCCTGAGTGTTCTCACGTGATCATTTCTTGTGAAAGAAATGGCTTCCTGCTTTGATTTTTTTTTTTTTTTTAAGTGCGCTAGTGATTTGTAGAGTTGGTGGTCTAGCAGAGGGCGGGGTCACATTTAGCTCTAATTAACTAAAGAGCCTTTTAGTCCCCTCATTTTCCACCAAATTGGATGTAGTCATAGACCTTGTGTGAACCCACGGATAGATTCATGTAGCCTGTTAGTGGATATTTGAAACTTTATTGTGTTTTATGGTTTAGGTGTGATGGATTGTAGTGCCTTGGCTCTTAGCTCTCACTTTGGAGGATAGTTGTTGCTGTGTCATCTCTCCCACCCAACACTGTCATAGCATGCGGGTGGGATAACTCTACCTCGTTCTGCCTTCTATACATTTTGCTAGATTAGTAGGGCTTGACTATAATTTATTTGTCTAAGACTTGAGTTCTTTAAAATCTGGTCATTTGTGCTGAGGCAGCTCTGTGGGCCATAGGAATGCACACTGGTGTTATCTTGGTGTTTTACCTCTTCTGTTGACTTTTTCAATAGTTTGCCTTTTCTTCCTAAGTAGGCATAGTCTTAATTGTGTTTTTCAAATGGCATTTATATCAAAGATTGTACAAAATAGTTACCCATTAAATGTTGAGTTGGTTGGTTTATATGACTATTCAGTTATAAATGCATTTTAGTGTTACTCTTTTTCTGTTATTGGTGAAGTGTGAACAGCGTTTTCTGTTCTGTTTTTACAGTGTGGAGTGATCAGCCCCAGGTTTGATGTGCAACTGAAAGATCTAGAAAAATGGCAGAATAACCTGCTCCCGTCCCGTCAGTTTGGGTAAGTCAATTTTCCGTATTTAAAAGTTAATGCTGTGGATCCCTGTGATGCAGTTTGACTTGAGCTTTTTTTTTTTTTTAACTTAATAGCAGTAGCAGTTGTCTCCGTTTCCATCCTTGACTCAAGGATTAGCTTCTGTGTTGCCATACTTCATGTGTTAGGCTCTAGTTTCTGAGAGGCGTGGAAGAGCTGAGGCTGGCTGAGAGACAGCAGAATTGTGTGCCCTTTAATGTCTGCTCTTTTGGCTCAGTGCATATAGTTCATATATGTTCACTGTGAATCCCTTCCTATGGCCAGAATGACTTCTCAACCATTGGCCTCTGGGGAAACTCGATTTGAAAATCTTCCTCCTCGGTAAGAGACTGAGTTCAAATCCTGGTTTTTCTGCTTTAAACCTGTGAGGCCTTGGGCAAGTCATAGCCTTGATTTCTTCATCTTAAAAATGGTAGTAGTTCTCTTGTAAGTTATAGTATCACCTGATTTAGTTCTGGTAAAGCACTTTAAGATCTGACACAGTAAGTGCTTATCTATTTGTGGTTAAGAACTTAAACCCACAGTCATGTTTGGTGATGCTGAATTTACTCCCACTTCGTGGCTGCCGTATAACAGGTATAGTGTTATGAGCGAGTCATTTCTGATTGTAGTTACGATACTAATTTTCATGCCTCCCAGTTGGCATACCTTCTGTGTCTTACGTTGATCCCCATAGTAACCCATGAGGTAGCCAGGCCAGGTGGGACGCCCTTTGTCCAAATAACTGTGTACAGTAGTTTGCCTGTGATGGTACACACAGTAAGTGGCAGAAACAATTCAGTCAGTACTTTAATGCTTTAGATTGCATGTCTCCTTGAGAGCAGAAAGTGACATTTTGAAGTTAAAGGAGTTCCAGTCTTTGCTCTTAGGTAACATTGCTTCTCGTTGTTAGCTGAGGCCAGGGCTGTATGTGTATAGCTGATATCTCTGGGTTTGGGTCTTTGGTTCTAGGAACCGTGCCTGTGTACTGCCAGCCTGTGGAGGCAGCATTAGTCTGTGTGTCCATTATGGGAAGGCATCTTAAGCACTGATAAATGTTGGAGTTCTTCTGTACCAGAAAGTAGCTCTGTGTTGAACATTCTTAGGAAAAACTTACCAGCTTTTTTTTTTTTTTTTTTTTTTTAAAATTTCCATAGTTTCATTGTACTGACAACCTCAGCTGGCATCATGGACCATGAAGAAGCAAGACGAAAACACACAGGAGGGAAAATCCTTGGATTCTTTTTCTAGGGATGTAATACATACGTGCAAATAAAATGCCTCAGAGGACTCTGGTGATTCCCTCAGTCGTTTTGAACTTTGTACAGCAGAGTAGCAAGAGCGTCTGCGGGAGTGTACAGCCTTTGTGTTAATTGGTGAATGCTGTTTCCTTGACGTAGAAGAAAGTTTTGACTTGGGATAACTTTCGCCGTCACCCTTGTGGCTCACCAGAGGAGGGTGTGTCTGGCCCTGGATGGTTGACTCTGGGTTGGGGTCCAGGTGGTGAAGCTGTCCCTTTCTGGAGTCTTACATTAACCCTGGAAGGAGTGGTGCCTTTCCTCTTTTTAGCTTGACAGAATACACATTTCAAGCCCTAAAAATATGATATGGTTGTAGTTGATTATGTAAGTGCTCATAAGGAAACAGATAACTAGAGCCCCACAGCTCACTAAGACTCATCTCAAAGTAAATTTGGATGGCATATCAGGGACATTTTAGCAATATGTGGTTATAAAATGTCATTTTTTCCAAAAAGTGGACCATCTTTTAAAAACTAGTTTTACTGTAAACCTGTCACCAGGTATATTCTGGAATTGGCGAGAATTAGTTTACTGGACCACTTGACCTGGGAAATGCTTGTAAAGAGCTCAGACACCAAAGAGAGGGCAGGGGTGGCTTTTGTGAAACAGACCACGGCTCCACTCTCCCTTCTAAGAGTAGTGCTGTCCAGTACAGCTGTAACGAGAGCTACACTAATGTGTAGTTAAGCCTTCTAGTAGCCGCGTGAAGACAAAGAGAAACAGCTGGGATTGATTTTTTTTTTTAATAACATTTTGTGTTCAAAAGTTAAAATTTCAGCATATACTTGATGTGAAAAACGAATGGGATTGTACTCTTCATGATGTCTTTGAAATGATGAACACTACATTTATTTACACCTAAAGCACATCTTAATTGGGACTAGCCTCTTTTAATAGCTACATGTGGCTGGTGTTCCGTATTGGACAGCACAGTCTAGACTCTTGATTCTTGGTGGGTCTGGCCAAGGAGAAAGGACGCTTGGAAGAGATCCTGGGTATGTTATGTAATTGAGCACCTAGCCAGCTGTATTTTCCTGCATAGGAGTAGGGTGAATGGGGCAGCTCAGCCTTACAAAAAAGGACAGCAGCTACTTTTCCTCAGTTGTCTGCTGGTCAAGTGGGCCAAAGTTAAAAAGGCTGTCAGGTTGTAGGCCTTATTACAAGATGTCCAATAGACCCAATAGGATGTTAGGTGCCTAAACCTGTCTGATGTATGGGTTTGATTTTATTTTTCTTTTCAGAAAAGGATAAGTTTCACAGTTCTCCATTGGGATTGTTTTGATAACTTTCCTATAGGGCTGTTTTTTGACTTTCTTCTGGGTCAGACAGTTCCTGGTAAAAACCCTTGCTGACCTGGCGTAAGGTGAATTCTGGCAAGTGACGACTTCTTTGTTCTTCCTGTTGGGTAAACAGGGACAACTTAACCTCATGGGGTTGCTAACATGGACTGGTGCATGGCTTGTATTCAGTAACTTAGTAACTTCCTGGAAGGAGGGCCTACTGTAAGATATGGGAAACAGGAGTACCTAGACACCCTAGAGATGTGGCTGGTAACCACATGTGGTAGGCCTCACTTGCCAAAATGTGAGAAGAAAAGTTGAGAGGCATGTCTGGGTTTGGGGCCTCTGATGTTTGGAAGGCCATGAGTAAGTAACATGGGTTTGGGGGCTCAGTACACCAGGATTGAGGTCTGCTTTTCCACGTAATAACTTTGATTCCCTCATCTGTATATTGGGGATAATGGAAAAAAATCTACCTCAGTTGAGGGAAAGATGAGGTTATATAAAATAGCACTTGACAGTCATTTTACAGCTGTATTTGTCAGACACTGAAGTGAAGTGAGTCTAGAAGACCAAAGAGCTAATGGTTGATTGGTTCTCTTAATGCCAAATTTGTAAGCTCCAGGTGGATGGAGGCCATGTTTTGTTTACTGTTGTCTGGTCTCTAGCCTGATACATGGCACATAGGGGAAGACTCAGTAAGTACACGTTGACTGAATATCATACTGGGCATTGACTTCAAATGCTAAAGTGAGGACAAGAAAATGGCCCTATTTGCCATTAGTGGGGATCCTGTGTCCTTTAAAATGAACAAGGCTGGGAAAAATCTGGATAAGGAAAATTGGGTGACCTGTTGATGAATTTAACAGCACATGAGTGAGGAAGCAGGTGGCCTTAGTCCTTGTTTCTGAGACCCAGTAAGAGTTGTAACATGACCGGGGGCTGGTTGGCTGGGTGTAGACGCCTGGGTTTGAGGCTCTGGAGATAGTTTAGGTTCCTGCTGGCATAATGACTTGGCTCAGCGTTGTACTTTGCTGTGGTGTGAACTCAGCTTTTCCTCCTAACGTGCTACTGTTGCCAGCCGGCAGAGATCTGGGGTTCGGAGTGGGACAGCCCACCAGATGCACTTCGAGTCAGTGTTAAAGGGGGCCGCAGCACGTACCCAGACCGTGGAAGTCAAAACCGCTGCCAAGAACATCCTCCATGTTTTAGCAGCACGTCTGTGCCCGCGCCAGTGCATGCCGTGTCCTCATTTAGAACCTGTTTTGCCTTGCCTCTGGGTAACTTGGGTAGATAGAATTCTGAGTACTCAGTTCTCTGGGAAAGCCAGAGTTATTACAGCCTTCCTTGGTCAGGTCAGCATCTGAGATTACTTTTCCCTTCTCCCCAGGCTAGGAAGTTCGCTTTCCACTACTGACCCCGAAGAAAGCAAGCTCTGGGAGACCCGAAGTCTGATTCTTACTTGGCTTTCCAGTCGAATTCACTGTTTCCCAAAACAGCTGACCATACCAGTTGTTTCATCTTTAATATAGAGATAATCTAATCCTAAACTCTAAATCACCCCCACATATGTGCCCCACCTCTGAGCCCTTGCTTATGGCTCACCCCACCTGGAATGCCTTCTCCTCTTCCCCAGAGGTGTTCCCAAGATCCAGCTTACATGTCACTTCCATCGTAAATCTTCCTCCAAAAGGAACATGTGTTGTTATACTCTATCTTTTCTCTCCTAAAGATATAAATGCCTTAATAAGGCTAATAGTAGTTTTTAGTGTTTGTTAAATGTTTACTGCTATATGCCAGGCATGGAACAAGAGCTTTACATGTATCATCTCATTTCATCTTAATTCTGCATGATGGCTACTATTGCTGGCTCCAGTTTTTCAGGTGAAAAAAATGAAGCACAGAGCTTTGACACCATTTATTGAAGATGCTAGGGAGTGGCAAAGTCAGGATTTAAATGCTTTACCAGTCTAAGTTTTCTGGCCCTTATGTTCTGGCATACATTCTCTTTATCTTCAGTGTGTAACTAAATTTATTATATGTTTACTATATCCAGGCACTTGGGGTACCCAGGGTGTGCCAACATCTAGGCCATGTTCCACAGCAGGAGCCCTGTTATCTCCGTCCCCAGCATCTAGCCTATCAAAGATGTCAGCATGTTTAAAAAAGTCATCACTGACCCTCTGGGCCATGGGAGAGTGTTTTTAAAAGTGTAATCCCATCCAGTGCCTGTGTTATAGTGTTGAGTCCACAGAATTCCATGGTCCCGAGAATCAGTCTCAGGGAAGCATGGGAGTAGAGTGGGATATGGGCAGGATTCAGTTCAAGGTCACTGTCCTGGCACCCAGGTTCCCAGTTTTATGTTTTAAGTAATCTAATGGGCAATGAAAGTGCTGCAGACCACACAGAAAATAAGGGAGGCAGTAAAGAAAGATATGGTTAATAGAATGGATCACATGCTGTGTGATCTTGGGCCAGTTGCCTTTCCTTTATGTGCATCAGTTTCTTCATCTTTAATGTAGGGATAATGGTACTACTCTCTGTGGTGGTCATTAAGATTAAATATAATGCTTGTAAAGTGCTGGAATGGTAATTAGAGCTGTTGGCAAAATATTCAGGTTCTCCACCTGACAGGCACATGTACTTTCCATGTGATTAATTCTGGTCAATGAATGAGCTGTGAGCAGAAGTGATGTGTGTTCCAGGCTGGAGCATCTAGTGGCTGGTGGGAGAACTCCCATGCACCCTGTTTCTTTCTGCCATGGTGATGGGCACTGGGCTGCATTAGCCCAGGCCTGGGAGTGTGGATGACAGTGCAGAGATCCAGCTATTCAGCAATGACAGAGTAGGAAGAGCAAGAAATCACCCGTTGATGATTCTGCTTTGTTACTAGCCTCCTGCTACAAGTGCTTAGAGCAATCTCTGAAATTTAGTAAGGGCTTATTAAGTTACAAAAAGGAAATGGGTGGGCTATAGAATAATAGGGTTTATCATTCTTTGAGTGGATGTCAGGAGACTGTAGGACCCTCTGTTCTCAACGTGGCTTTTTCCGTTACCCACCGCAACCCCCTCCATGCGTACACGTGGCTCTTACGTACCCCCAACCCGCAGCCCTCTGACACAGACAGTCCGTCCTTAGGTGGGGCACCTGCCTCAAACCAGGTAGAGGATACATGAGGGTTTTTGAACCTGGAAGACGTGAGGTTTGTGTCTTTAAAATGGTGGAAATGATAAGATAAAAACCTTGAGTGCTGCTGATTATCATGATTTCGGCCACGTGGAAGAAGATGCTTGGAGCAACAGAGGAATGTCCCTGAGCAGACAGATGCATCAGGTCCTTACGGTGTTTGGCTTCCAGTGGTTCCTGAGATGCAGCTGCACCCTACCCTTCCCATGTTCATATTCTGTGAGCAAGGAATAACATTCTCCACTATTTTTTTCCAAAAGTACTAGTTTGAACTAAATTTAAATTTAGTGTATTTAAAATAAATTAATGAAGCTAAAATTAAATTTACTGATTTGAACTAAATTCTAGTTACTTGCAAACTAACACAGGCCTACTTGCAGCTCTTTCACCAATCCGCTCTGGAGCTTCTTGGGGATCAATCTTGTCATCTGTCAAATGGGGGGCTGGGATATTAGTCCTACCTGCTTTTTGAAAATATTGAAGTATAGTTGATTTACAAGGTTGTGTTAGTTTCTGGTATACAGTACTACCTGCTTTATTAGTCATCATTTTTCGTTGCAAAAAACAGAAACCACTCTAGCTAGTTTAATTTATTACAGGATATAAGGTAACTCAGTCTCTGGAAGGGCCAGAGGCTTTCCTCCAGGGCTGGTATCTCCGTTACACCCCTGGCCCATTCTGTTCAAAAACTCAGCTCCTGAGTTCTTTGCCCCTGCTGTTTCTGGAAGCTTGAGGTTTCTATCACCCTTACTACTATCAGTTCTACACTGACTTCATGTTAGCCTTTGATGCATGGTTTCTCAACCTTGGCACAATTGACATTTTGGGCAGGATAATTCTGTGTGTGTGTGTGTGTGTGTCTGTCTGTCTGTCCTGTACATTATACGATGTTAGCAGCATTGTTGGCCTCCCCACATTACATGCCAGTTGAGACAACCAAAAATCACCCCAGGTTGAGAAACACCGTTCTATTGGATCAAAGCTTCACACTCCACTGCAAGCAGACTGTGCCAGGGCAAGAGTTCAAAAAGAGGCCTGGGTGTCATATGTCTGTGTATTTAAAAGTAATAAATCAAGGGCTTCCCTGGTGGCGCGGTGGTTGAGAGTCCGCCTGCCGATGCAGGGGACACAGGTTCGTGCCCCGGTCCGGGAAGATCCCACATGCCGCGGAGCGGCTAGGCCCGTGAGCCATGGCTGCTGAGCCTGCGCGTCCAGAGCCTGTGCTCCGCAACGGGAGAGGCCACAACAGTGAGAGGCCTGCCTACCGCAAAAAAACAAAAGCAAAAACAAAAGTAATAAATCAAGCTAACAAGATGTTTAGTAAAATATGTTTGTTCTCATCTCCTATCTTGACAGCTTCATAACAACAATGAAACCCCAAACAAATTTGGTTTTATATGATGAAGTTGGCAGAATGTCTAAACTGAATTATTGCATATATTCTGAGCAAGTTGATGGGACAGCAATATTTGAATGAGAAAGACATTCATAATTTATAAACTATTATATAGTCCATAAAATTTATTTCTCTTGCCTTCATTTTTCATAAAATCACTAAATATGTTGTTATAATAAAGGTTTTTGCATAGTTTATGTTCTACAGGCAGTAGTGATCCAAAAGACAAAAAAAGTGTAATTAGTTTCAAAATATAAAAATTTGAATATGTTTTCATAGAAGATATAAATGAAAGTTAATATAAAAATTTTAAAGCTCAAAAACCTCAGTGAAGTTGCTTTTTAAGTATTCAAAGGTATTAAAATTACAGGGCAAAATACAGATTATATAAGTATTGAATATCAAAGTTTTAAATCAAAGTTGTTTAAAGCTAGAAAATTTTAATATTTTGAAAACAATTTTATTAATAGTTTTATTATGTAATATTTCTCTTACATGACTTTTTGCAGTTGTACTATTCAGTGTCAATCTAGCTGCTAGTATAAAGAATTGGTATTACTTTATATTTCTGTCTTTGGATAGAAGAATGGAAATTTCTATCCAAATAGAAATTCTGTATCTCACATACACAAATTAGAGAGTGATATTAACTACTTAAATTGCAAAATGTTCCTTGGAAAGGACAAGCAGGAACATGAAGAGAAACAGAAAAATGGACGCTCAGCACTGCTGGCAAGTGATGCTTGTTATGCTAGAATCTATTGCACACGTGCTGCTTGAGAAGGAGAAGTTATTAAGAAGTTAATTTGTCCTTTCACTTAAGTATTTTCAATGCTAAAGTTCTTCGCATACTCTGACATGGTGCCTGTCTGCAACACTGGCAGAGGCCACTCCCCACAAACCTTTCTGATATTTAGATACAGTTGCCCTTTGTTTAGAGATTTTAGGGTAAGAGGTGAGGAGAACATTCTTGGGGGCCTAAACGGTGTTATGAAATGGGATGTTTAGGATTACAGTTCATGCTGAGCCAGTGCTAAGCATGTGATCCTGAATGACAAAAGCACCCTGTGTTCCTTAATACATTTATGTTTTTATGTATTTCTGAGATACAGGGCCAATCTTGCTAGGATGTAAGTGCACTACTGGCTGCAAGGGAGACAGGGAAAACAAGTCCTGAGCCTCCATCTTGGGGATATTTAGACTCACAATATAGGAATTTCCCCAAACGTAGAAAGAGTGCTCAAAAGGTGCTGGGCAACCAAAATCGGTGGAATAGGGAAGTCCAGGGCTCCGTTCTTTCCCCAAAACAACTAATGAGCTGGTGAAGACTGTCAGAGTCAGCTTTTGAAGAACTCTGAAATCTAGTCAAAAACTAACAACAGCAAAGGGAAAACCTGGTGAAGAGAGAAACTGCTTCTTTATGGTGAGAGGGTGCGGTGGCATTTCAGATTGCCCACCCACCATCCCCCACACTCCATGGCCGTGAGGATGTGACCCAGACTTCTCGTGCTGGTTGCGAGTGCCAGAAGGGAAACTGTTCTTGAACAACTGTGGTGGTGGGGTCAGCCTGCCTGGTGGCTCCCTCAGGACAGGTGGAAAGGCTTCCTGTTTCCACACTCAGGGCATTCCTGGGGCTGGGGTGACAGGTGGCTTTTGCTAAAAGCATTTAAAGGCACAGACAGGTACTGGCCTCAGCACCCTGCAGCAATACTTGGGACAGGTAATAGATCAAGAAGCCTGAGAAAGAGACATATGTGGGAATAGGGCTTTTCAAAGCTTCCATGTGTGCCTGGGACTCGAGAAAGCCATGTGCAGGCTAAGAGTGAGACACAGTCAGAGAAGGCCTGAGAAGGCTCTGGGCTTTCATCTCTTGCTGGCCTTCAGGCTCTGTGCAAGCAGGAAGTGAAGCTAAGGCAGAGTTGCAAGTAGCCTCTGCTAAGTGTTCAAGGCGTGCCCTGACACAGATCCAGTTGGCAAAGACTAAGAGGGTATTTTTTCTTTCCTCTAAAAGAATTCTTCTTTATTTCTTTTGTTAGCTCCAGACATTTAAGGTAACTCTGCCAAAAGAGCAGTTGTCCGATAAGCTAAAGGAACACAGAATTCAGTGGCAAAGACTACAGACCTTACAAAAATACAAAACTCACTAAATAAGCAAACAACAGCAACCTATAATAGGAAGAGGAAGGAAAATCTGACTTCCAGAGTTGCCACATATTCAAAATATCCAGTATTCAACAACCAAAAATCACAAGCCATGCAAATAACAAGAAATTATGGCCATTCACAGGACAAAATTAATTAATAGAAACTGTCCATGAGGCAGCCGTATTTCCTCACTAAAAATAAAGCCCTGTTTTGGGGCTGTGAGGATGAGATGTGTTTAGAATGAATGTATACATGTGTGGTGACACTGAGGAACCACTGCGTGATGTGTTCTCTTGCTGTTTGGATGGGGTTGCGTGTCTGTATCCTCTTAGAAAAGTACACAGTGTGCCAAGGGAGAAAGAGGGAGAGCTCCCAGGAGCACGTGGTTCCAGCCAAAGAGATGGTGGTATGGGTGGGTGCGTAGGTGCCCAGGGAGAGGCGGTCCACACCAGCTGTGTGATTGCTCCCAAACCAGAGAGAAGATGTAAAGTTCCTGCTTCCCGAGGCGTCCAAAGGACAGGGGCTTTGTAGAGTGTAACCCAGATGCTGTGTGAATGGGAATGTAGGGGAGGGCGGGGCCTTGACAATGAACTTGACAGTAGAATGGACTGTGGGGATATAGCTCAGCCTTCTTACCTTTGAGCTTCAGTCTCATTTGTGAAAACAGATGATGATGATGATGATAATGATGACGGCCATACTTGGACTGTGCATTCTGTGTTCCAGACACTTCATATAAGAACTCATTTAGTTTTCATATTAATATTACAAGGTGGTGCATTTTACAGATGAGGAAGCTGAGGTGTAGGGAAGTTAGTTAGGTCACTTGGTCGTACAGCTAGTATTTGGAGAAAGCAGATTCAGATCTGGCGTCTGTCTTAAGCACTGCCCTGGCTTTCATGGGCTTATCATGAGGATTAAATGGGTGAACACATTAAGAGCTTAGTCTGGTGCCTGGCACAGGATAAGTGTTCAGAAAATCGTAACAGCTGTTGTCATCAGTATCAGAATCCAAACATACAAGTGGGGGCTTTCTCCAACTCTCTCATGTCAGATGTGCTTATGTGTGTAAACAGCCGCGTTTAAAAGGGGAGTGGGGAACATCGTTTTGCAACTACCTATTAAACTGGTGGATCTTTACTTAGAACAAATTACAAGCACCTTTGTGCTGCCTGGAAGGTAAAATTTGCTCAAGCCTTCCCTGGTTTTACCCCAGCTTGGGCCCACTCGGCTGGGTGAGCTGACCGCACCGTCTGTCCCTCAGCCCCTGTGCGTCTTCCCTACCAGGCACTGACCTCGCATTTGTCTAACTTCCTGGTCATGAGCCAGTCTCTCCTGTTAGACCTCAAAGGATCTGAGAGGTTCACAGGAGAACACACAGGATGTGGCTGGTCCTCTGGGTGATTCTGAGGGGCCCCAGTGTAGGCCCTGAGAAAATGTGGGCAGCCCCATCCCCAGTCCATTCTGGTGGTCTGTTTGATAGAGCAAAATCCAGATGTCAGAGAATTTGATTTTCTTTGTTTCTTTCCCGTGAAATAGAATGTGGATCTGGTGTATGGGGAAGAATCTAGTGATTCATATTTTCTGCTTATTTGGCTCCTGGCTGAATGGGAATTTGCATTACTTAATGTCTGACTTTTTTCTGGGGAATCAAAATAAGTTTCCTATTCAATTATTAAGCAAGTTTCACAGCCAAAGAATCCTCTTATTTTTACAAGTGGGATATTCCTTGGTGGAGGGTGTCTGAGTAGTTGATCCCTCTCATGTCCTCCATTTCCACTGTCCTCGTCTGTGCAAGAAGTTAAACTACCTCATTCATGGATTAGGAGCTTCTAAGAGGCAGTTTGGGAGACTTTGACCTTGGAAGCTGGGAGTGAATTCTTAATATTCACCAGTTGTGGGGTAAGAGTTTGTGTCTCCTCTTTGTTCTTCAATCCATCAGCTTCGGACATGCTCACACAGGCCACATCCCTTGGGCCTGGGGTCATTGGAGACAAAACATGAAGGGAACAGAATAGTGTGTAGGGTCCAGTGTGCTCTGCCCTCGGCTGATCTGGGAAAAAACCCAAAAAACTCTGATGCCCTTGAGGTGGAGCTTAAACCAGGCTTGTAGCTGGGCCATGTCTGGGAAGCCCACAGATTAGTTTCAATTAAGTGTCTTTCCAGTTGGTCCCATTTGTCCCATCAGACTGTAGGCTTCTTGAGGGCAACTCAGCCACGATTCCTCTTTCCCTTCCTTTCTCCTCCTGTGCCATCATGTGTACAGCACAATGATTTTTAAAAAAAAATCTGTTGAAGTTATAGTTGATTTAAAATGTTGTGTTTAATTTCTGCTGTACAGCAAAGTGACTCAGTTATATATATTCTTTTTCATATTCTTTTCCATTATGGTTTATCACAGGATATTGAATACAGTTCCCTGGGCGGTAGGGACCTTGTTGTTTATCCATCCTATGTATACTAGTTTGCATCTGCTAGTCCCAAACTCCCAATCCATCCCTCCCCCAACCCCCTTCCCCTTGGCAGCCACCAGTCTGTTCTCTATATGTGTGAGTCTGTTTTTGTTTCGTAGATAAGTTCATCTGTGTTGTATTTTAGATTCCACATATAAGTGATATCATATGATATTTGTCTTTCTCTTTCTGACTTCACTTAGTATGATAATCTCTAGGTCCGTCCATATTGCTGCAAATGGCATTATTTAATTTTTCTAAATGGCTGAGTCCTATTCCACTATATATGTGTGTATTTATATATGTATTTCAATTCCCTGATGACTGGTAATGTTGAGCACTTTTTCATGTACCGGTTGGCCATTTGTATATCTTTGGAAAAATGTCTGTTTAGATGCTTTGTCCTTTTTCTTTTTTTTTTTTTTTTTTGCTGTACGTGGGCCTCTCACTGCTGTGGCCTCTCCCGTTGCGGAGCACAGGCTCCGGACGTGCAGGCTCAGCGGCCATGGCTCACGGGCCCAGCCGCTCCGTGGCATGTGGGATCCTCCCGGACCGGGGCACGAACCCGTGTCCCCTGCATCGGCAGGCAGACTCTCAACCACTGCGCCACCAGGGAAGCCCCCTTTGCCCACTTTTTAATCAGATTTTTTTTTAAACATCTTTATTGGAGTATAATTGCTTTACAATGGTGTGTTAGTTTCTGCTGTGTAACAAAGTGAATCAGCTATACACATACATATATCCCCATATCCCCTCCCTCTTGCATCTCCCTCCCATCCTCCCTATCCCACTCCTCTAGGTGGTCACAGAGCACTGAGCTGATCTCCCTGTGCTATGCAGCTGCTTCCCACTAGCTATCTGTTTTACATTTGGTAGTGTATATATGTCCATGCCATTCTCTCACTTCTTCCCAGCTTACCCTTCCCCCTCCCCGTGTCCTCAAGTCCATTCTCTACAGCTGTGTCTTTATTCCTGTCCTGCCCCTAGGTTCTTCAGAACCATTTTTTTTTTTTTAGATTCCATATATATGTGTTAGCATACGGTATTTGTTTTTCTCTTTCTGACTTACTTCACTCTGTATGACAGACTCTAGGTCCATCCACCTCACTACAAATAACTCAATTTTGTTTCTTTTTATGGCTGAGTAATATTCCGTTGTATATATGTGCCACATCTTTATCCATTCATCTGTCGATGGACACTTAGGTTGCTTCCATGTCCTGGCTGTTGTAAATAGTGCTGCAATGAACATTGTGGTACATGACTCTTTTTGAATTATGGTTTTCACAGGGTATGTGCCCAAGAGTGGGATTGCTGGGTCGTATGGTAGTTCTATTTTTAGTTTTTTAAGGAACCTCCATACTGTTCTCCATAGTGGCTGTATCAATTTACATTCCCACCAATAGTGCAAGAGGGTTCCCTTTTCTCTACACCCTTTCCAGCATTTATTGTTTGTAGATTTTTTGATGATGGCCATTCTGACAGGTGTGAGGTGATACCTCATGGTAGTTTTGATTTGCATTTCTCTAATGATTAGTGATGTTGAGCATCCTTTCATGTGTTTGTTGACAATCTATATATCTTCTTTGGAGAAATGTCTATTTAGGTCTTCTGCCCATTTTTGGATTGGGTTGTTTGTTTTTTTGATATTGAGCTGCATGAGCTGCTTGTGTATTTTGGAGATTAATCCTTTGTCAGTTGCTTCATTTGCAAATATTTTCTCCCATTCTGAGGGTTGTCTTTTGGTCTTGTTTATGGTTTCCTTTGCTGTACAAAAGCTTTGAAGTTTCATTAGGTCCCATTGGTTTATTTTTGTTTTTATTTCCCTTTCTCTAGGAGGTGGGTCAAAAAGGATCTTGCTGTGATTTATATCAAAGAGTGTTCTTCCTATGTTTTCCTCTAAGAGTTTTATAGTGTCTGACCTTACATTTAGGTCTTTAATCCATTTTGAGTTTTTGTGTATGGTGTTAGGGAGTATTCTTCTTTTACCAGATTTTTTTTTTATTCCTCTTGAGTTGTATGAATTCCTTATATATTTTAGGAGTATATCATATGGGTGGTTTTCGAAGATTTTCTCCCATTCTGTAGATTGCCTTTTCATTTTGTTGATTGTTTCTTTTGCTGTGCAGAAGCGTTTTAGTTTGATGTAGTTCCACTTGTTTCTTTTTGCTTTTTTTGCCTGAGCTTTGATGTCATATCCAAAAAAAATCATTGCCAAGACCAACGTCAAGGAGTTTTTCACGTATATTTTCTTCTAGGAGTTTTACCATTTCAGGTCATACATTACATTTAAGTCTTTAATCCATTTCAAGTTAATTTTTGTGAGTGGTGTAAAATAGGGACCTAATTGTATTCTTCTGTATGTGGCTATCCAGTTTTCCCAAAACCATTTATTGAGGAGACTGTTTTTTCCCATTTTGTGTTCTTGGTGCTGTTGTCAAAGATTAGTTGACCATATATGTGGACTCTCTGTTCTGTTCCATTGGTCTATATGTTTGTTTTTATGCCAGTACTGTACTGTTTTGATTACTATAGCGTTGTAATAGAGTTTGAAATTAAGACGTGTGATACCTCCAGCTTTGATCTTCTGTCTCAAGATGGCTTTGGCTATTTTTTATTCCTCTTGAGTTGTATGAATTCCTATATATTTTAGGAATATATCATATAGGTGGTCTTTGCTTTGGTTTTTGCTTTGGCTATTAGTGTTTCCACACAAATTTTATTTACTGTTTCTGTGAAAAATGTCTTTGGAATTTTGATACAGATTATGTTGAATCTGTAGATTACTTTGGGTAGTTTGGACATTGTAACAATGTTAATTCTTCCAGTCCATGAATATGGACTACCTTTTCATTTATTTGTATCTTCTTCAATTTCTTTCATCAATGTCTTCTAGTTTTTGGCAAACCAGTCTTTCATGAGAATTCCCTGGTGGTTCAGTGGTTAACACTTGGTTCTTTCACTCAGGTTCAATCCCTGGTCAGGGAACTAAGATCACACAAGCTACTCGGTGTGGCCAAAAAAACCCCAAAAAACAACAAACAAACAACACACACAAAAAACGCCCCCCCCCCCCAAAAAACAAAACAAACAAAAAGCCCTGTCTCTTACCTCCTTGGTTAAATTTATTCCTGAGCATTTTATTGTTTTTAATGTTGTTGTCAATGGGATTACTTTCTTAATTTCTCTTTCAGATAGTTTGTTGTTAATGTATAGAATGTAACTAATTTTTGTATGTTGATTTTGTATCCTGCAACTTAACTGCATTTGTTTATTAGTTCTAACAAGTTTTTTGTGACATCTTTAGGGTTTTCTATACATAATATTATGTTATCTGCAAACAGAGACAATTTAACTTCTTTCTTCTGATTTGGATGACTATTTCTCTTTCTTGTCTAATTGCTCTGACTGCAATTTCCAATACTGTGTTGAATAGGAGTGGTGAGAGTAGGCATCCCTGTCTTGTTCCTCATCTTAAAGGAAAAGCTGTTAGGTTTCCACCATTGAGTATAATGTTAGTTGTGGGCTTGTCATATATGGCCTTTATTATGTTGACATATATTCCTTATAAACCCAATCTGCTGAGAGTTTTTCACCATGAAAGAATGTTGAATGTTGTCAGATGCTTTTTCTGCATCTATTGAGATGATCATATAATATTTATCCTTCATTCTGTTAATGTGGTGTGACTCATTGATTGGCTTGCTTATGTTGAACCATCCTTATAAGCCAAGGCTAAATCCCACTTGATCATGGCATGTGATCCTTATAATGTGTTGTTGAATTTGGTTTGCTTGTATTTCACTGAGGATTTTTGAATCTATGCTCATCAGGGATATTGCTGTGTAATTTTCTTTTCTTGTGTCCTTGTCTGGCTTTCTTATCAGGATAATGCTGGCCTTGTGAAATGAGTTTGGAAGTGTTCTCTCCTTTTCAATTTTTTGGAAGAGTTTGAGGAGGATTGGTGTTAATTATTCTTTAAATGTTTGGTAGAATTCACTGTTTTTTTTTAAATTGAAGTATAGTTGATTTATAATGTGTTAATTACTGCTGTACAGCCAAGTGATCAGTTATACACACACACACACACACACACACACACACACACATTCCTTTTTTAAAATATTCTTTTCTATTATGGTTTATCATAGGATTTTTGAATATAGTTCCCTGTGCTGTACAGTAGGACCTTGTTGTTTATCCATTCTATATATAAAAGCTTACATCTGCTAACCCCAACCTCCCACTCCATCCCTCCGCCAGCTCCCTCCCCCTTGGCAACCACTAGTCTGCTCTATGTCCGTGAGTCTGTTTCTTTTTCATAGATAGATTCGTTTGTGTAATATTTTAGATTCCACATATAAATGATATCATGTGGTATTTGTCTTTCTCTTGCTAAGTACGTTACTTACTATGATAATCTCTAGTTGCATCCATGTTGCTGAAAATGGCATTATTTCGTTCTTTTTTATGGCTGAGTGGTATGCCATTGTGTATATGTACCACATCTTCTTTATCCATTCATCTGTTGATGGACATTTAGGTTTTTGCATGTCTTGCCTATTGTGAATAGTGCTGCTATGAGCATAGAGGTGCATGTATCTTTTTGAATTATAGTTTTGTCTGGATGTGTGCCCAGGAGTGGGACTGTTGGATCATTTGATAAGAATTCACTATTGAGGCCAGTTCCTGGTCTTTTCTTTCTTGGGATATTTTTGATTACTGATCAGTCTCCTTAATAGCTACAGATATGATCAGATTTTCTATTTCTTTATGATTCAGTCTTGGTAGGTTGTATGTTTTTTGGAATTTATCCATTTCTTCTAGGTTATGTAGTTTTGTGGCACATAAATGTTCATAAGACTACTTTGATCCTTTATATTTCTGTGGTATCAGTTGTAATGTCTTTTCTTTCATTTCTGATTTTATTATTTGAGTCTTTTCTCCCCCACTCCTCTTTTAGGTAAAGGTTTGTTAAATTTGTTTAGCTTTTCAAAAAACCAACTCTTAGTTTCATTGGTCTTTTCTATTGTTTTTATAATCTCTATATCATTTACCTCTGCTCTGCTTCTTTCTGCTAACTGTGGGCTTAGTTTGTTCTTCCTTTCCTGAGGTGTAAAGTTAGATTGTTTATTTAAGATTATTCTTTTTTCTTAATGTAGGCATTTAATTAGAATTGCTTTTGCTGCATCCCATAAATTTTGATATGTTGTGTTTTCATTTTCATTTGTTTGGAGGTTTTTGTCATTTTCCTTTTGGTTTATTTGGCCCATTGATTGTTTACGAGTGTTGTTTAATTTCCAATTTCCAATTCCAATATTTGTGAATTTTCCAGCTTTCCCACTTTACTGATTGCCAGTTTCATTCCATGTGTGGTTGGAAAATATACTTGATTTGATTTCAGCAACTTAAATTTGTTAAGACTTGTTTTATGACCTAACATTTGATCTATCCTGGAGAATGTTTTATGTGCGCTAGAGAATAATGTGTATTCTGCTGCTGTTGGATGGAATGTTTTATAGTTGTCTGCTAGGTCCATTTGGTGTGTAAAGTGTAGTTCAAGTCCAGTATTTCCTTTTCATTTCTGTCTGGATGATCTCTCCATTGTTGAAAGGGGAGTATTGAAGTCCCCTACTATTATTGCATTACTGTCTATTTCTACCTTCAGATATGTTAATATTTGCTTAATATATTTAGGTGCTTTGGGACTTCCCTAGTGGTGCAGTGGTTAAGAATCTGCCTGCCAATGCAGGGGACATGGGTTCGACCCTGGTCCAGGAAGATCCCACATGCCGTGGAGCAACTAAGCCTGTATGCCACGACTACTGAGCCTGTGTGCTAGGGCCTGCACGCCACAACTATTGAGCCCGCGTGCTGCAGCTACTGAAGCCTGCACGCCTAGAGTCTGTGCTCCAAAACAAAGAGAAGCCACTGCAATGAGAAGCCTGCACACAGCACGAAGACCCAACACAGCCAGAAAGGAAAAAAAAAAAGAAAAAAAATTTATATTTAGGTGCTTCAGTGTTGGTGCATATATATTTACAATGTTACATCCTCTTGATGAATTGACCCCTTTATCATTATACAATGACCTTCTTTGTCTCTTGTTACAGTTTTTACTTAAAATCTATTTTGTCTGATATAACTATAGCTACCCCTGCTCTCTTTTAGTTTCTATGCATATAGAATATGTTTCTCCATCTCTTTACTTTCAGCTTTGTGTGTCCTTAAGGCTGAAGTAGATCTCTTGTAGGCCGCATACATTGATCTTTTTTTTTTTAATTATCCATTTAGCCACTCTATTCCTTTTGATTGGATAACCTAATCCATTTACATTTAAAGTAATTATTGATAGGTAAGGACTTACTTTTGCCATCTTGTTAATTGTTTTCTAGTTGTTTTGTAGTCCTGTTGTTTCTTTCTTCCCCTCCTGCTGTCTTCCTTTGTGAATTGATGATTTTAGCATAGTGATATGCTCTGATTCCTTTCTCTTTTTCTTTTGTGTATCTACTGTAGGTTTTTTTTTGTGATTACCATAAGGCTTACATAACGATCTTATACTTACAGCTGTCTATTTAAAGCTGATAATAACTTTTAAAGCTGATAATAACTTTTTTTTTTGGCCGTGTCGCAAGGCATGCGGGATTTTAGTTTCCTGACCAGGGATCGAACCTGCTCCCGCTGCAGTGGGGGCACGGAGTCTTAACCACTGGACTGCCAGGGAAGTCCCTAAAGCTGATAATAACTTTGATGGAAAACAAAAACTCTACCCTTTTACTCTTTCCCTTTTATGTTTTTGATGTCACAGTTTACCTCTTTTTGTATTGTGTGTCCATTAACAAATTGTTGTAGCTGTAGTTATTTTTAACTGGGCACCAAGGAATCCAGGCCACCCAGAAATTCAGGCCAGCCACTCTTTTTTTTTTTTTTTTTTTGCAGTACGCGGGCCTCTCACCGTTGTGGCCTCTCTCGTTGCGGAGCACAGGCTCCGGACGCGCAGGCCCAGCGGCCATGGCTCACAGGCCAAGCCGCTCCGCGGCATGTGGGATCTTCCCAGACTGGGGCACGAACCCGTGTCCCCTGCATCGGCAGGCGGACTCTCAACCACTGTGCCACAAGGGAAGCCCCAGGCCAGCCACTGTTGGTGTTTCATGGGGAAATCGGTGCAGATGAAACAGAGAGCCTGATTAGTTTTCATAGGTGAAGTCCCTCGGGATGTATCCTATTTGTTAGACAACCAGCATTCTGTAGTGGAAGGATGCCCATTTTCTGCCACCTCAGGGCCTTGTTGGTCATGTTGAGCTTGCAGAATTGACCGAGTTATTGTTGGGTCTCTGGAATCATTGGGATTGCGTGGCTGGCTCCAGAGTGATGGAAACTGCCTCCACAGTTTGCTGGCCCATTGTCAAGCTGGGAACCACCTAGCTTTGATGGGGAGGGGACTGATGTCAAGAGTTAGCCAACGGGGTCTCCTGTGGTGGCTGTGTATTTTAACAATTTATCTGAACCAGGGTGAAAGATCTAGGCCTGTGCTTTCCAACAGACATATAATGTCAGCCACGTGTAGTTTAAAATTATCTGATGAACCCATTTAGAAAAGAAAAAGGATCAAGAGAAATGGAAACATTTGTCTCCATAAAATCTTGCACATGAATGTTCATAGCAGCTTTACTCATAATTGCCAAAATGTGGCAACAATTCAAGTGTTCACTAACTGATGAATGGATAAACAAAATGTGGCATATCCATACAATGGAATATTATTTGGCAATAAAATCAAATGAAGTACTGACACATGCTATAAAATGGATAAAGCTGGAAAACATGCTGAGTGAAGGGAGCCAGACACAAAAGACCTTACACTGTATGATTCCATTTCTCTGAAATGTCCAGAATAGGCAAATCCATAGAGAGAAAGTAGACTAGTGGTTGCTAAGGGCTGAGGGAAAAAGGAAACGGGGTGTTGGGGGGTGACTGCTAATGGGTCCAAGGTTTCTTTTCGGAGTGGTGAAAATGTTCTACAGTTGATTGTGCTGATGGTTGCAGAGCTTTGTGAATATACTAAAAACGAGTGAGTTGCAGGCTTTAAATGAATGAGTTGTGTGGCATGTGAATTACTTGTCAACAAAGCTGCTTTTAAAAAGTAAAAAGAGGGCTTCTCTGGTGGCGCAGTGGTTGAGAGTCCGCCTGCTGATGCAGGGGACACAGGTTCGTGCCCCGGTCCGGGAAGATCCCACTTGCCGCGGAACAGCTGGGCCCGTGAGCCATGGCCGCTGAGCCTGCGCGTCCGGAGCCTGTGCTCTGCGACAGGAGAGGCCACAACAGTGAGAGGCCCGCGTACCGCCAAAAAGAAAAAAAAAAAAGTAAAAAGAAATAGGTAAAGTTAATTTTACTAATATATTTTATTTAACTCAAAATATCCAAAATAGTATCATTTAAAACTGTAGTCAATGTAAAACATTATTTTTTTATGAGAGTATTTATTGAAATAAAACAGACAGGAATTAAGTATAGAGCTTGGTAAGTATATATTACACAATGTTATTATGTAGGCATTACTACCACCCCTGAAGCTGGTATTATTGCTAATGGAGTTGATGTCGACTAGCAGTTATTAACTCTCCCAAAAGATAAACATTATTCTCATTCAATGTAAGACATTATTAGTGAGATATTTTAATTCTTTTTTTGTTAACAAATCCTTGAAATCTGGTGTTTGTTTTACAGTCACAGCACATCACTTTGGATTATGCACATATTAAGTGCTCAGTAGCACATTTGGTTAGTGGTTCCATATCAGAAGGTGCAAATCTAGGCAATTATAAGTTTCTACCAGCAAAGGTCTCTCTTTGTATTCCTTTTCCTTCTCAAACTTTATAAACTCAAACAGGCCTGGGTTCCGATCACTTTTTGCCACTTACTGGGAGTATAACTTTGAGCCTGTTATTTAGTCTTTATAGATGAGTTTTCCTTTCTGTGAAATGGACACAATTAAAGAGGAATTGCAGTCAGGATTGAGATATTCAGTGGAAAGCTAGAATGGTGCTTGGCATATGGTGCTTAGTCAGTGTTAGTTATTATTCTTCCTTTTTTTTTTTTTTTTTTTTTTTTTACCATACTTCATGGCTTGCAGGATCGAACCCAGACCACGACAGTGAAAGCACAGAGTCCTAACCATTAGGCCACCAGGGAATTCCCTTATTATTATTTCTTTTTTTTTTTGCGGTACGCGGGCCTCTCACTGTGTGGCCTCTTCCTTTGCGGAGCACAGGCTCCGGACGCACAGGCTCAGCGGCCATGGCTCACGGGCCCAGCCGCTCCACGGCATGTGGGATCTTCCCGGATCGGGGCACGAACCCGTGTCCCCTGTATTGGCAGGCGGACTCTCAACCACTGCGCCACCAGGGAAGCCCCCTTATTATTATTTCTTGATCCCAGGGGCAGGACAGCCTGTGTACTTAGTTGGGAAGGACTTGGAACCAGAAAACCTGGGCTCAAACCCTGGTTCTGTCATGTACAAGCTGGCTTGTAGAGGAGCCTGTTACATCTGCGTACCCTCCACATCCACAGCCACTTCAGAGGGGTTCTTTGCTCTGAGTTACCCACTTTGGCCTTAGGACCCGGGATACAGCTGTTTGGACAGGGGTGGAACCCCGCTACGGACAGGCAACATCTAGGCTGGTCAGAGGATTGTGATGTGGCCCAGTGTGAGAAATCCAGCTCATAGGAATAATGGGGACCAACTGAACAATTCAGATTCTTTCTTCTGCAGAATCTGAATCTGAGACATGGAGAAAGGATTAGTGTCAGCATCAGGGGCAGAAGCAGAGAGACACGCAGAAGGAAAGTTCTAAGTAGAAGGCCTTGAGTCAACCTAAGTGATGGGTGAGTAGGAGCCATGAATGAACAGGAACTGTGAGTCAGCAGAAATGAGACAGAGAGGAGAGTGGGGAGAGCAGAGGGACAGGCCAAGACCCAGATGTGCTGAGTCACCATGACGGTGGAGCGCAGAGTGCCCGAGCTGGGGTGCCCCTGAGTTACAGAGCTGCTGACAGCTGACTAGAGCTACTGCTCTAATCCAAAGCTGTTCCAGCCTCTGGGAGGCTTATTGGGTGGCTAAGACTTTCGTTTTCTCAATCTTGTAATGAAACCTGAGAATGTTGCTCTTCCTTGCAACATACAAAGACCCAACCGACAGCACCAGATATCAAAGCTGAGTCAGTTTCCTCACCTGTGAAATGGGGACAGCTGTTGCTTTCAAGTTCAGCATCCCTTCCTTGGGGTGATGACTCTTATCTGACACTTTGCAGTTCTGGGCCTGCCAATCCTGGACGCCAGCTCCGAGGTGGCCACATAATCAGGCTTCCCGGACAGACTCCATTGCAGGGATTTGCCTCTTATGTAGAGACACCTCCGTGTCAGGGGTTGGAACCCTTGAGAGAGCTCCTGGGTCCCTCTGGCTGGGATCTTCTGAGCAGTCCTGGTTCCTGTTTTCTAAGGCCTGTTTATTAAGCTCTTTTGTTCTGGGACTTTCCAAATTGCCTTTACAGATCCCCTTTTCTTATTTAAAGTAATAACGCTAACTGGACACACACGTCGCAGGGCTGTTTTGGAGTGGAATAAGCTACTCCTAGACAGAAGCTCCTTCCTGCACCTCATTGTTCCCTCCCCCTGCCCTCTCCTGCTCTACCTAACCTAACATCCCTGGGCTCAGTGTACCTGAATGAGCACAGTGTTTTCCTCTTTTGAAAGAAGATTCTAAACCTAAACCATCCCCCAGTTTACCGTGGCCTTTACCAAGTCCTTGCCAAATGCGTTTTCATGCTTGTTTCTCTTTCTGCATAATGTGAGACCTGAGTCAAACAGGGCTCCTCTCTGCAGTACCAAAGACTCCCTGTAGGTGGAAGCACATGACCACAAATGTCCTGAAACATCCCAAGACCAGCCTGGAGAGGGGGTGAGTGAGAGGCTGGGGTAGGTAGAGCATGTACTAGCCATGGGGGAGAGGAGGTTGCAGGAGAGGGGAGGAAGGAAAGTGGCACCCACTGGCTTTGAGGCAACAGAGAGTTGGTTTGAGGTTTGGAAGACGGGTGCACCCAATCCGTCCATCCATCCAACAAATGTTTTTGACCACCTGTGCTAGGCTCTGGAGATGCTGCAGTGAACAAGACAGACACAGGCAGTCCCTGTCCTCATCGAGCTTGCACCTATCTTAGAGCCATCTTTTTTTTTTTTTTTTTTTTTTTTACCAACAGCCATTATGTAGCACACCCTTCTGGCCTTGTTTCCTCATCTGCAAAATGGGATCATAAACTGGTAAGGTTTAAGTGCTGGCACCCAGTTTGTGCTTCTTCCCTTTCCCTCTGCTCCACCCCCCTTCACAGGAACTGAAGACATTGCTGAGCCCTGTGGTCATCCAAGTGTGGACTCAGTGTCCTCTCTGTATCAGGGGGAAGCACTGGCTAGTCCACCCCTTCTGCAAAGTCTGGTTAAGCCTTGAGCTTGGGTGCTGTGATGAATTGGGGGATTGGGATTGACATATATACACTAATATGTATAAAATCGATAACTAATAAGAACCTGCTGTATAAAAAAATAAATAAAATAAAATTCAAATATTAGAAAAAGAAGTATGGGCATACTTGGAAATATTGTGGGTTCTGTTCCAGACCACAGGACTAAAGCAAATATTGCAATAAAGCAAGTAAAAAAAAAAAAGCCTTGAACTTGAAGGAATCCCCTAGACTGGTGAGGAAACCTCATGAATCTCAGAAATTTGAATTTGATGATTTGTATCTATTCCAGGTTTCAGTGAAAAAATGTTTCTAAGGACAGACTCACAGACATAGAGAACAGCCTTGTGGTTGCCAAGGGGGAGGGGAAGTGGCGGAGGGATGGAGTGGGAGTTTGGGGTTAACAGATGTAAACTATTATATAGAGAGTGGATAAACAGCAAGGTCCTACTGTACAGCACAGGGAACCATAATGGAAAAGAATATAAAAAAACATATATGTAAAACTGAATCACTTTGCTGTACAGCAGAAGTTAACACAACATTGTAAATTAACTATATTTCAATTAAAAAAAAATGTTTCTGGGAATTCCCTGGCAGTCCAATGGTTAGGACTCGGCGCTTTCACTGCTGGGGCCCAAGTTTGATCCCTGGTCGGGGAATTAAGATCCCGCAAGCCTCATGGTGCGGCCAAAAAAAAAAAAAAGTTTCGAAGGAAAAAAGTTGGAGATGTTTCTCTACTAATATATATCACATATACTGATATATATGTATATATGCCGATATATATGTGCCGATATATATACACACACTGATACATATCATACATGCAGAGGTACATAATATGCTGATATTCACATACATATATACATATACATGTATATACACACTAATATATATTACACACACACACACACACACACACACACACACACACACATGAGAATAACTGGTACTACCTTTTATTTAGTGTCAAGGTTGCTTTTATCTTTTTGTTGATTGAAAAGCACTTGGGCCTGTCTGTAGTACCCCTATTACTAGCATTTCTAATATTAACTACCCTGTTTCTATTGTTATAATGTCCTGCCCCTTCACTTCTTAATGTAAACTAGGTGTTATCTGAGATGTTTATCTGTTTGTGATTATGATGAAATTTCCCCAAGTGTCTCTTCTTCTGCTTCCACCTCTATCCCATTTCTGTGGGATCCCAAGAGCTCTCTAGGATTTCTGCTGACCCCTGGCTTTCCTTCCCCAAAGGCTCTGTTTCTGGGATGCCTCTGACCTGTAGCACGTCACATCCTCTGTTTAAAAAAATAATTTTTTTTAACAACACTAACAATCACAAAAATTCATTGAGATGATTCACACTAGGCCTCTGTGAGTTTAGCTGAGTCTAAGGAGACTTCTGGGAGGCGTCCTAGGAGGGATCACATTTCAGACGCCCGCCCGGCGCCCTCAGTCCTCCTGTTGCTCATGCTTTGCCCACACCCTCTCTCTTCCTCCCTTGGGTGGTTGGCCCCAGGTGTACCACCCCCTTCTCCATCCACTATCCCAGCCTCCTCCCTGGAGGACTGGGGATTCTCTGAAGCTGGGGTGCTAGCTGGCAGCAAGCCCCCTGGGAACTCACATGGGGTGCTTAAATGCACGGGCTCTGCAGTCAGATGTTTGGCCTGAGAAAGTGGGAAAATGGGGGAGAAAGAATAGCATGGGGGAGAAAAACAAGAGTTGGCTTTACTGCTTAAAGTTTGTGATGCCAAGTTAAACATCCACGGGCCGGGGTCTGGCATCCAGGAGAGAGGCCAGGGTGGGGTACAGATTCAGGAGTCCGTCATCCTGATTAGCAGTTATCTGCAGCCTTGGGAATGGGTCCATCTCTTAGGAGGCGAGTGCCCTCTGACCTCCAGGCCCTTGCCTGCGTGCCCCTTCTCCCTCTGCTTGGCCAGCTCCTGGCCTCCTGTGGATGGCTTCCTGTCTCCCCCTGGGCTGGGTTAGGTGCCTCTGTGGAGGTCTGAGGCCTCAGGCAAAGGTACCTTCTTCTTTAGAGGCCTCTGGGGCAGGCTGGCTTGTGGACAAAGCATCCCAGTGACAATATCGCTTTTCTTCACTCCTTCTCAGTTAAGTGACCGAGATCTTGTGTTAAGGGACCCTGCCTGTAGGCACGGGAGCCTGTTAGGAACCCTCTTTCAACAAGGCAGAGTGAAACAGGTATCTTTCTGTTTCTCCCCACCAGAAATCTAGGAGATCCAGGAATTTTGTGGTCTGACTTGGGGCACTGAGGAGGTCTTTCATGTCCTAATGGAATATCTAATACGAGACCCAGCTGTGAATGCAGAGTAGGGGTTTGAAAAGGCAGGGTCAGAGAGGTGAGGCGACTAGGCTGAGGCCACACAGCTAACCGGATCAGAGCTGAGATTTGAACCTGGGTGTGTCTGACCTGGTTTTGGGGTCTTTTCAGTGTGTGAGTCATCCAGGCCCACACACCTATTCTAGAAGAAGGTGTGTGTGGGGGGATGGGCCTAGGGAGAGGAGCTTGTTCGGTGGGGCTGCATCTGGTGCTGGATCCCACGGGGTTTTGGGGTCAGGAAGTGACAGGGGACACCCCTAATTTGAGATGCAGGCCTTGGACTTCAGGGTCGGGAAGTGACAGGGGACACCCCTAATTTGGGGTGCAGGCCTAAGACTGGAGGAGGGAGGAGCTGACAATGAGAGGGCCCAGGTCAGGGCACCCACTGGCTAAGGGACGAAGGGCTAGGTGGCAGAAGGGAAGTGGCACCCAGCTGGGACCACAGGAAGTTCCACATTTTGGTTAGAAGTTGGAAAGTACCAGCAAATTCCTATTTCAGTGGGAAACCAGAAGGTGATAAGGTTTTTCTTTTAAAAATAGAGATGAGGGACTTCCCTGGCGGTGCAGTGGTTAAGAATCCGCCTGCCAATGCAGGGGACAGGGGTTCAATCCCTGGTCCGGGAAGATCCCACATGCCGCGGAGCAACTGAGCCTGTGCGCCACAACTACTGAAGCCTGTGTGCCTAGAGCCCGTGCTCTGTAACAAGAGAAGCCACCGCAATGAGAAGCCTGCGCACCGCAACTAATAGTAGCCCCCGCTTGCTGCAACTAAAAGCCCATGCACAGCAACGAAGACCCAATGCAGCCGAAAATAAGTAAATAAATAAAATAAATTTATTTAAAAAAAATAAAATAAAAACATGGAGATCAAAACATCAACAAGATACAATCTTTCAACTTAAAAAATAAAAGTAAAAATAGAGACGAATGCAGAATTTGCAAAGGAAGCAGCGATCTGCAGAGTGGGGCTGGAAGTCACCATGTAAGTGTGATATTCTCCAGAAAAAGGTTTTGAAATTCAGTTGAAGCAGGTCAGAGCCCAAAGGTATTCAAAATGGGGCCCTCCCATGGGAGCCACTAGTGTATAAGAGGAAGAGATTAGATGCTGGACGAAACATAAAAAAGAAAAGAAAACCAAAACGCCAACACGACAACAAGAAGATCCATCACAACCGTCATCATTATTGTCATCGTCACCATCATCATTGCCATCAGCTGCAGGAGCAGCAACTAGAGTGATCTTTCAAACCACCAATGACTTTCCATCTTCTTCAGAGTCAAAGCCGTATCTTCCCAGTGGCCTGAAAGGCCCCCTGTCCGCTGGCTCCCCAGCTCCTCTCTGCCCTCACCAACTATTACTGTCCCTTCCCTGCTCCTTCCCCAGCTGCTCTGGCCCCCGGTGCTGCTCCAACACGCCATGCCCCTCCTGCCGGAGGACACTTACACATGCTGTGCCCTCTCCTCTGCCTGGATCGCTCCCCACCCCACATCTTCGTGGCTTCCTCCCTTGCTTCCTCAGGTTTTCCCGGAAGTCACCTTCTCAACAAGACAGTCCCCGAAGACACTGTTTAAATTTGCAGCGCTCCTTCTCCTCCCTGCCTCCTGGGAATCCCTGTCCACTTCTTCATCGAAAATTTTCCCCACAGGACGTCATCTCGCCATCTTCATACTATGTTGTTTTTTCTTTTTTTTTTCTTGCTGCGCTGCATGGCTTGCAGGATCTTAGTTGCCCGACCAGAGATTGAACCCAGGCCCCGGCAGTGAAAGCACCAAGTCCTAACCACCGGACCGCCAGGGAATTCCCCCATACTATGTATTTTTGTTTCTTGCATATCTCTTTCCACATGAATTAAGCTCCCTGAGGGTGAGGGATTCTGGAACGGTGCCCGGTATGGAGCAGGCCCTCAGCGTTTGTTCTTGAATGAGGGAATCGTGGCTGAGGGTTCGTGCCTTGGAGCTGTGGGCTGAAGCAGTGTTTCTAGTATGGCTGATGTTCTGAGGGCATCTGGCTTTGCAGGTCCACAGGACCCAGGGCAGGACACTCCACTCCTTGGGCAGAGTCTGGGACCCATACCTGGGGTGGGGGCTGGGACCCTTAGTCTCAACCCTATCCCATCCCTGTCCACAGTCACCTGTGACTCACTGCTAAGAGGACAAGCAGACCTGCTTCTTTAATCACTAGTGAAAACATCCTGGTCCCTATAAACAAGGAGCTCGCAATTCATTCATTGGGAAGAAAGAGAGTGTGTGCAAAAGAGGAGGTGCCTTCATAGAGGGTGGAGTGTCAGGGCATTAAAGTTGATTACTCAGAGTAATTGATTCATGATGCTCAAGGAAATTACATCCAATCAGGAGCTGTCTCTACGATTTCCCACTAATTGTCACTGGGTGCCATGGTAGGATAATGAGTTTTGGGACACAAGGGACTCGGATGTGGTGAGCCAAGAGGATCATTTTAGTCTTTTTTTTTTTTTTTTTTTTGGCCGCACCACATGACACCGTAGTTCCTGACCAGGGATTGCACTGTGGGGCCATGGCAGTGAAAGTGCTGAGTCCTTGAAAGTGCTGAGTCCTAACCACAGGACCACCAGGGAGTTCCCCCAAGAGGATAATTTTGGTCTTTGATCTGAGATATGCTGAACCTCAGGATCTTCTTAATGGAAGGCTCCTTCTTTAGCCAGAGTTTTCTTGATCCAAAAGGTGCTGGACCAGGGAAAATGTGGAGAGATGCAGACCTGGAATTAGTCCACCAGGCATGGGCCCCACAGAGCTAGAAGCTGCCTCATGGAAGGGACATATTCTTGAACTCTTTACTCCTCACATAGAATCCATCATCAAATCCATCAGTTTTGCCTCCAAAGCATCTGTTGGCTCTGTCCACTTCTCTCCACCTCCACCGCCACTGTCACCTCTTCCCTGGTGACCACAATGTCTGCCTTGCTGGCCTCACTGCTTCCTCTCATTCCCCTCCTTCATCACCCACCCAAGAGGTGGCCCCCATTGCCTTAAGCATCAAGACCAAAATCCTTGATGTAGCCTAAGAGATCTCACACTGTCTGGCCCCTGCCCACTTCCCAGACTCATCTTTCACCTTCACTTCATCTTTCACTTCCTCATCTTTTCACTTCCTTCATCTTTCACTTCCTCCAGCCCAACTCATGACTAGCTTCCTAAGTATGCTATGTGCCCATGCCCTAATTTTTTTTTTTTTTTGCGGTACGCGGGCCTCTCACCGTTGTGGCCTCTCCCATTGTGGAGCACAGGCTCCGGACATGCAGGCCCAGTGGCCATGGCTCATGGGCCCAGCTGCTCCGTGGCATGTGGGATCTTCCCGGACCGGGGCATGAACATGTGTCCCCTGCATCGGCAGGCGGACTCTCAACCACTGCACCACAAGGGAAGCCCGATCTTGCCCTTTTGAAGGCCAACTCCTAGTTGTCCTTTAAACATCATCTTGGGTATCATTTTGTCCAGGAAGCCCTGTCTGACACCACCATCCCTTCGCTCCAAGGGATAGGTTAGTGTATCAGATTGCATCTTCCAAAGATGGTGGCAACAATGTCTCTCATCCCACGTGCTCTTCTTACAATGTGACCTTGACACTCCTCCTATTGAGGGCTGGGACTTATGTCCTGTCCCCTTGAATTTGGGCCTACCTTTGTGACTGCTTCCACCCAAAGAGTGCAGCAGAAGTGATGCTATGTGACTCCTGAGGCTAGAGGATAAAATCACCACACACTTCTATCTTTTCTTGGATCCCAATCCCACCCTGTGAGGAAGCCCAAATTAGCCCATATGGAGAGACTTCATGGAGAGGCCCCCCCCGTAGGTGTTCTGGACAATAGCCCATGGAGGTTGTGGCAGCCATCCAGCATTAATCACCACATGTGAGTGAGGCTGCCTCCAGATGATTCTAGATGGCCACCTGGTCACCCCCCCAACCCTTTAGATTTCTCAGCTGGAACTCCAGACATCATGGAACATCCTCACTGTTACCCTGTCTGAATTCCTGACCCAGAGAGACCATGAGCATAATAAAATGGCTATTTTATGCTACCGACTGTTGGGATGATTTGTTATGCAGCAGGTGCTAACCAGGACATTTAGGAGCACCTCCTCCCATCCTCCACAGCCCTTCGCCTATAGCAGGATGAAACCCCTGTCTTCTAGCTGTTTGATCTTTCTTCTCTGGACTATCTGCTGTGGAGTCTCCTATTCAGGTTCATTTCTCCCACATCTAGTACAATGCATAGAAGACACTGGAATATTTTAAAATATACTAATTTTTAGAATCAATTAAAATTGCCTGGGTAAAATATAAGTACATTCTCCTCCTTAAAAAAGAATATAAAACTAAAGTCCCTTTAGCACCCATCCTTAATTCCCATCTCTCACTGATAGGAACATAGTATGTATCCTTAAGGACCTTAAAATACTTTCACATACATCTGTATGCATCTTTAGTATTGTTTAAAAAACCCAAAGATAGGGCTTCCCTGGTGGCGCAGTGGTTGAGAGTCCGCCTGCCGATGCAGGGGACACGGGTTCGTGACCCGGTCCGGGAAGATCGCACATGCTGCGGAGCGGCTGGGCCCGTGAGCCATGGCCGCTGAGCCTGCGCGTCCGGAGCCTGTGCTCCACAAGGGGAGAGGCCACAACAGTGAGAGGCCTGCGTACTGCAAAAAAAACACCAAAAGACCCAAAGATATACCATGCTATATTGTATATTTTGCAGCTTGATATTTTTTCACCTAACAATGTGTTTTTGATCAACCCTTGCTAATACATGTGGATGGAGTTAATTTCTCTTAGCTTCTGTATAATGTTTCATCATTTCGTTTGTCAAGCTATTCCTGTGTTGATGGACATTTGTGTTGTGTCTGCTTCCTTGCTACTGCAAAGGGCACTCCAGTGAACTTAACCATGTGGGCCTTGTCATGCCTACATTCAGAGATTCCTGAGGACACCGGTTCTCAACTTGGCTGCAGATAAAATCACCTGGAAGTTTTTACAATCACACCAATGCCCCACCCCCAAAGATTCTTAATTCATTTCTCAAGATTTTAAGATTTTCTGAAATCTTAAAAGGATTTCAATTGATCTGGAGGTAAGCAACAGTGGTTTTAGAAGCTTCCAGGTGGTTTGAGTGTGCATCCAGGGTTGAGACCCACTGTTCTGGGGTGTACACTGTGGGTGGAGGTGGTGGAATCACTGTTAGATGGGATGCACAGCCCCGTTTTTACTAGGCACTGCCCAATTGCTTTTCAAGGTGGCTGACCTCATTTGCATCCTCACTGGCAGGGCAGTGTGCAAGTGAATGATGACTGTTTTGCATGAATGAGTGAATACAAGTCACTGCAGCACTGTGAACCGGAGTCCTCATCCACTGTTCAACGGCCTCTGGGTGGCTCATCCCTTGGCTGCAGCCCACAGCCTGCTGGGCTGCCACAGGTTTGAAATGCTTTGCGTCCTTAGGTGGCAGTGTGGGATCGCTGCAGAGGTGCTGGACTGGGAATGGGAAAACCTGGATTCTAGTTGAGACCCAGACTCTACCTCCCTGGTGTCTACCTGGTCACTTTCCCACTCTGGGCCTTGGTGTCCCCATCCTTGAAGGGAGAAGAACTGCAGTACTGGGCAGGGTTCCTTCTAACGCTCACCCAGGTGGTCAGAGCACAGGCTCCAGAGCCAGGTTCTTATCTTTTTTGTGCCTGGGCTCCAGCTCAGAGTAATGCTTTTAATATAGAATCCATAGGATTACAAAGGCAACCATATATATATATACTATATTATAGTATATATACATATATAGTATATATATATACTATGTATAGTATATATACATATATATGTATATATACTATATATATAGTATATATACTATATACATATAGTATACATACATATATAGTATATTCAACTTTATTGAGGCTTAATTGACAAAATGTAAAATTTTACACGTACAGTGTGATGATTTGATACACAATATACATACACATTGTGAAAGGATTCCTACCATGAAGTTAATTAACCATCACCTTACATATTTACCTTTTTTTTTTTTTGGTGAGAACATTTAAGTTCTACTTCTTAGCACATTTCAATTTTATAATATCATGTTGTCAACAATAGTTACCATGTTATACATTAGATCCTCAGAACTTACTCATCCTATAACTGAAAGTTATACCCTCTCCCCAACCTCTCCCTGCTTCCCCCACACCCAGCCCCTGGAAGCCACTTTTCTACTCTCTGTTTCTATGGGTTTGACCTTTTTTTTTTTTTAAGATTCCTCATATAAGCTATAAGTGTATAGGTGGACATGCAGTATTTATCTGGCTTATTTCAGGCAAACAATTATATTGAAATACAGTTAACAAACTATTACAAAGCCAAACTCTGCTTCTTTAACACACCACATAAGATCTGGTGGTGGGTCGGCTGCATTATTATGATTGTAATTTTAAGCAGGTAATGAGTGTAAATGATGTTCTAAGATATCTGCAACAAACTTAATGAGACATGAAAATATCTTTGATTCCAATTGGTGACAAAGTCATGGGGGCTGCAGACACTACAGCAGTTTTGTTGCCGACATTCATAATGGAAGGAGATGTAACATTTCAGTTAGATGTACAGAAAATTAATAAGAGGTAATGTCTTTTTCCCATCCAAGTTCACTGACTTCAGGTTACATGCTTATGGACCCCAGGTTAAGAGCCCTTGCTGGAGTTAGATAGACTCGGGTTTCAACCCCTGCTCTATACCTTCCTGTGCAGGACATTTGTGTGAATTGCTTTTCCTACCTGCACCTCGGTTTCCTCACCTGTAAAATGGGTATAAGACTAGTGAGCTCATAGGGCTGCCAGGAGGAATAAACATGATAAACCAAATTCAACACACATTTATTTATTTAAAATTTTACTTTATTGTGGTAAGAACATTTAACAGGAGATCTGCCCTCTTGACAAGAAGATAAGAAATCTTGAAAAGGACGTGCAGAAATTGGAACCTTGCACATTATTGGTAAGAATGCAAAACAGTACAGCTGATGTGGAAAACAGCAGTGTGGAGTTTCTTCACAAAATTAAAAATAGAACCACTATATGATCCAGCAGTCCTACCTTTGGGTATCTATCCAGAAGAATCAAAAATCAAGATTTTGAAGAGAGATTTGTACTCTCATGATCATTGTAGCATTATCCTCAATAGCCAAGATAAACAACCTAAGTGTCCATCAACATGGGTGGATAAAGAAAATGTATACAGTACATACAGTACATACAGTGGGGCTACTATTCAGCCTTATAAAAAAGGAAAATTTGCAATATGTGACAACATGGATGAACCTTCTCAACATTTATTGAGAACTTTTTATGTGCTCAGGAACTGTTTTAGGTGCCGGGGACTCTATACTGAACGAGAGAGGCAAAATCCCTGCCCTTACGGAATTTACCATCGGGGCAGAGACAACGATCAGGTAGGCAAAGAAATATATATGGTTTCAGGTAGTGATAAGTGCTGTGACGAAAACCGAACAGGCGATATGACAGAGAACAAATGCCCGGTGCAGGCGACATGATTATGTAATCAGGGAATCATAACACAGAGAACGATTAATTACGTTAATGTATCAGAGGGGAGAATGCATTTGAAGTAGTACTTGACATAGTGTCTGCACGTGGTGCAGGCTCGATACACGTTGGCCATGGTGATGCTGATGATGCCGGCAGTTCCCTGGGGCACAGACCTCCCAGCTTGTTGTTGTGGCTGATGCTGGTGCCGCCCACTGTACTCGGGGCTGGCTGAGCACTGGGCGATGCAAGCAGGTGAGGAGAAGCCAGCAGCCCTGTCAGAACTGGATCTGAGGGAAGCAGGTCTGATTAAAGGAAGATAAAGTCTTCTCGCCACTGTGTCTTGCGGGGAGAGCTAAGCAATCAATAGGTCTCGCAGATCAGTGGAGGGTGCTTGGAATCTGACAGGACAGGGCTTTTTAATTAAACCTATAACTGCAAGAAAAGGTAACTGCCTTATTTCTGCAGCTTGCGTTTCTGCCTGCCTGCCAGAAACTGAAAAAAATCAGTGTACTTTCAGAGCTTCCAAGGATTGTAACAAGGTGACCTCTGGTTTCAGGAGGGCCAGACCCTGCCAGGATGAACCTCTGGATGGTCAGTGTGTCAGGTACCAATTCTAGGAGCTCAGGTGTTGCCTTTGGCATTTAAACACCCACAGCAGGTGTGATTATCAGTTACACTTCAGGGGAAGGTGACGGCCCTTCCCAGCCAGCGGTGATTTGCCTGCCAAATCACTGAGTCAGCCCAAAGATGTCAACATGACTTTAAAAAATATTTCCTTATATTATGAAATAGAACTTTGCTACTTAAGGAGGGTCCACAGACCAGCAGCATCAGTATCACCTGCTGGGACTATGTCAGAAATGGAGAATCTCAGGCCCTGCCCCAAACCTACTTGGTTAGAATCTGCATTTTAACAAGATCCCCAGGAAATTCATGTGCATGTTAAAGTGTGAGAAGCACTGAGATATGAGACCTGGAAGATGAACCAGCCCATTACCTAGGTGCAGACCTTCTTTAAATCCTGAAAAAAAGTTTAAAAAAAAGTATGACATTCATGAGACAATTTGTATGCTTATTTGAGGACAGTAAGGAATTATGAATTTGTTAGATGTGATAATGGTCATGTGACTGTATTAAAAAAGAGCTCTTTTAGAGTTACACAGGGAAATACTTACAGATAAAATGGTTTCATGTCTGGTATTTGTTTCAAAATAACTGGCAGAGGCAGAGCCTGGGAGTGGGATGGGGCAGGACTGGCCATGGTCACTGATTTGGGGACCTGAGTGGTGGCACAGGAAGATGCATTATATGCATTTGTTTGCTTAGTGTATGTTTGTAATTCTCCATAATAAAAAGTCAAGAGTATGAAATATAGCATTTATATAGAAAGCACATGAAAAGTGAAGCTATTGTGAATGAATAATGACTCCAGTTAACATCCTTGGATCTACTACCAGATCACTGCCAGCCCTGCCCCCTCCCACCAGAACCCCTTCCCTCCTGCTTTCTTGGTGGTTCTCACCCCTGGCTGCCCATGGAGTCACCTGGGAAGACTACAAAGTAATGATGCCTAGACCCTCCAGACCAATGTAAACAGAATCCCTGGGGGTGGAATTAATGAGCTTTTCTGACTTTTCAGGTAACGATGTCTTTGCGATTTAATATATATATATTTTTTTGGCCTCGTCGTGGCATGTGGGATCTTAGTTCCTCCACCAGGGATCAAACCCATTCCCCCTGCAGTGGAAGTGTGGAGTCCTAACTACTGGACGGCCAGGGAAGTCCCACGATGTCTTCGCGCTTTAGTTTTTAAAAGAACTTACGCTTCATTGCCTCAAACAGGCCATTTAACGGATTGTTTCTCATCAAGGACTGAGGTGCTGCATTGTTTTGTAAACGTAGGTTGCATTTGTCAGTAGACATTGCGACCTGTTTTTGAAAATAATGACAGTAGTTACCACTTACTGAGTGCTTTCTACATGCCTGGCGCTATACTGGGTACTTTATATCCATTTATTATGTTTAATCCCCACACTCTGGTATCGGCATCACTATCCCCATTTATTGATGAAGAAACTGAGGCTGGGGACTATGTGCCTTGCCCAAGGTCACCTGGCTTAGAAAGTGCTGAGTATCTGACATGCTCATCACCATCATCTCATGCTGCTCATGAAGGATCTTGAGGGGAGAGTTTAGGGCCGTCTGCTAACCCACGAAGAACCAAAAGTGAACACCGAGCGATCTTTATTCCTTGAGTTACGTACCTTTGGTAAAAATCACTTTGAGCCGAGTTTCTGTGTGTGTGTCAAAGGGGGAAATGGCTGCTTTGTATTGTCCAGCTGACAAGCGCTTACTCGTCTCTCAAAGGTGCATCAGTTGTCACGGGATGGGAGGCAGGAAATGCCTCTGCATTTCAAGTGACCTCCTGCCTAAAGTCGAGTTAGTCATGCCCTCTTCCAGCCTCATGGAGCCCTTGTTCAGGCCCTGAAGAGCAGTTGGCATGAGCCCTGCACTCGTGGTGCAAGGGACCCACCCTTGTAAGGACTGCACTGTTTTGTACAGTTATTTCTGTGTCTGCAGAACCCAGCCTGCAGACATGGTACATGTCTGTGACTCGAATGACAGGACAAGGGCCCTGCTCAACCACCAAAACTGTGGCCAGAGTACCTGATCTCATGATACAAGCCCCAGTGGGCAAGAGCTGTGTCATAGACAGGAACGGGATGGGGTGGGAAGTGGGTCTCTCAGTTCAGAGTGCCTGGGTTCAAGTCCCAGCTCTGCCACTTAGGAGCTGAACCACCTGGGGCAAATTCATCACTTCTCCTGGGCCCCCTTTTCCTCATCTGAACTATAGTAGTTACCTCATGGGGTTATCATAAGGATTGAATGATTAGTACTGTTTTTTTTTTTTTTTTTTTTTTTTTTTGTACGCGGGCCTCTCACCGCTGCAGCCCCTCCCGCCGCGGAGCACAGGCTCTGGACGCGCAGGCTCAGCAGCCATGGCCCACGGGCCCAGCCATTCCGCGGCATGTGGGATCCTCCCGGACCGGGGCATGAACCCGTGTCCCATGCATCGGCAGGCAGACTCTCAACCACTGTGCCACCAGGGAAGCCCGAATGATTAGTATTTGAAGTGTATACTTCACAGGGTTACTATAAGGATAGAATGGGTTAATATTTGAAAAACTCTTAAACCATGCCTGGCAGTGCCAGAAGCTGGAGACAGAGGGAAAAACTGGTAATACTGGACTTGTCTTTTTTTAAAACTTAGAGTGTTTGTTCTTCACGGATATTTTTGCATCCCTTTTGATTTTTTAGAATGTTGCAGCAAAATATTATTTATCTTGATGACTGGGTTTTCTGGTGCCCCCTTAAATTTTGCACCTCACTTGCCACACCTTCATCCCGGCCCTGGTACTCAGGAAGTAACATGCACGTTTTCACTGGTCTGGAGGGGGTTCAATGTCATTACATTAAAATACATAGTTTTATATATGCAATACTTGTACACCACATACTATACTGCTTTGGTATTGGGGATGGGGCTGTGAATGAGATATTCCTAGCCACGGTTCTTGCCCTCAAGGGTCTGAGGATGCGTCCATTAATTCTTACAGTGACCTCTCAGGAGGGGATCGCTGTATTCTACAGAGGAAGAAACTGGACAATCAAACAACTTGGCCAAGGCCACGAGGTTAAGAGGGGGGAACCCAGTCTTTCAGACTCCAACATCCAAGCTCTTTCCGCCACGATTTTGGGTGAGGCAGGAGCTCTGCCGCCACTTTCTGCAAGAACACCTTGGGTGCTGAAGAAACCAGCTGGATGTTTCTGGGAGTTCCATGGCTCTCCTTGGTATCTCTAATTATTCATGTCTCAGGAAGCTTAAGTCTAGATGGGGAGGGGCTGGGGGGGCCCTCCCCCTTTAAGAGTGGGTTTGAGTCATGATCTGCCATCCCCCGTTCCCTGTGGGGAGAAAAACACCGTGTTGAAAAATCGCTGAGACAAGGGGCGGTCTAAACAGATTGGGGAAGCAACTCCAGGATCTCTGGGCAAAGGGGGAGGGAGAGAGGGAGAGAGAGAGGGAAGGGGCGAGGGAGGGGCACAGGGAAAAAGAGCAGGAAGGCCAGCAGACAGCCTCCCAGGCAGCTGTCTTTGAAGGGAACTGAAATGCTCGGCTCTGTTCCCCCCCCCGCCCCCCCCACCCCGTTTCTGTTAGGCAGCCGCCCCACCAGACAGCAGGGAGGCCGGCTTCATCCAGCCGACTGGGAGAGCAGGTTGGGGATGGGCGGGGTGGAGGCGACAACTCTAATTGTGAAAGTTTGCTGGGAAGTTTGAGATGCATCATCTGCAGCTTAGGGCTGGCACACAGTAGGTGTTCCCTAAATGTCAGTTCAGTCTACTTCTTTCTAACCGGAAAGACAAGAAATTGCCCTGGAGTAACAATAGCTACAATTTATAAAGCGTTTACTGTGGACCAGTTACTTTTCACTCATGATTTCATTTAGCCCACAAAATAGCTACTGTTATCATCGCCTGTTCTGTACGTGGTGGAAGGAGGTTCAGAGAGCTTCAACAATGTGGGCGAGATCACATCGCCTACAACGGTTTGTGCTGTGGGGTCACGCTGTCCAAAACGGGGGCCACTGGCCACATGTGGCTGCTGAGCTCTGCACATGTGCCCGGAGCCCAGAAGGGAGTGAATTCTAAATTTTATTTAACTTTTACTAATTGACATTTAATTAAAAAACTGAAGCAGTGTATTTTTCTGTGAAAACAATTTGATTGTTTCAGTGGGATTGTTTCACTTTAACTGTTAAAAATTTCATGTCCAAACTGAAACTGCCATAAAATACGCACAGGGGTTCAAAGACTTAGTGTATAGGAAAAAGTGTGATGTGTCATTAACGTTTAAAATTGATTACATGCTGAAAATTATAATGTCGTGGATATATTAAGCCAAATAAAACATATTATTAAAATTTCACCTTTAAAAAAATTGAAGTATAGTTGATTTACAATGTTGTGTTAGTTTCAGGTGTACAGCAAAGTGACTCAGTTTATATATATATATATATATATATATATATATATATATATTTTCTTTTTCAGATTCTTTTATACGTTATTATAAGATACTGAATATATAGTTCCCTGTGCTATATATAGTAGGTCCTTGTTGTTGATATATTTTATATATATAGTAGTGTGTGTCTGTTAATCCCAAACTCCTAATTTATCCCTCCCCTCCACTCCAATTTCACCTTTTAACTTCTTTTTTTTTGTGGGGGCCGTGCCAGCGGCTTACAAGATCTTAGTTCCCATACCCTCAGCAGTGAAAGTGCAGAGTCCTAACCACTGGACTGCCAGGGAATTCCCTTAACAAAACTTTTAAACGGTGTCTACTAGAAAATTCAAAATGACATAACAGGTTTCAAATATAATTCTACTGGGCAGCACTGAGCCTAGACTATGAACCCAGTCTGAGTCTGGAGTGCCGGCTTTTCTCCTCCGCTTGAGTGCGCAGGTGTGCCAAGTGCCCCTGTTTGTGGGGTGGAGGATGGAGTGACCTCGGGAGTTCTCTAGAATATCAGACTCATGTTCTTCCAGTAGCTTCTTCAAGACCTCGTTCTACCCAGAATGGCCCTTTGGATGTAGTGACCTTCCAGCAACTTCAGCTGAACAAGAGTTTCTGTTTGACCTGCGAAGAAAGCTTCCTTCCTTCCCATTCCTGCGTCCATTCAGCAAAGGTTTATTGACGCATGCCAGGCACTGTTCCAGGTGCTGGGGATGCAACAGTGAGCAAAACAGACAATGCCTGTCCCCATGGTGTTTATATTCTCTTAGGGGAGGCAAAAATAAAAAAGAGGAATCTATAAAATTATAGGAACTTGGACAGTGATGAATGACAAAAAGAAACAGAAAGCAGGAGGTGGGTGGAAGGTATCGGGGGCGTATTGGTTTCTTATGGCTGTTGTAACAGGTACTATAACTGTAGTGGCTTAAAACAATCCATGTTTATTATCTTACAGTTTTGGATGTCAGAAGTCTAAGCAGGTCTGTAGGGCTGCATTCCTTCTGGAGGCTGTAGGGGACAATTCATTTCCTTGCCTCGTCCAGCTTGTAAAAGCTGCCCGAGTTCCTCGGTTCCTGGCCCTGCATCACTTCAGCGTCTGCTGTGTTGTCATATCTCCTTCTCTGACTCTGACCCTTCTGCCTTCCTCTTATAAGGGCCCTTGGCATTCGATTGGGCCCACCTCCTCATCTCAAAATCCATAACTGAAAAACATCTGCAACCTCCCTCTTGCCAGATAAGGTAACATATTTGCAGGTCCCAGGGATTGGGATGTGGACATCTTTGCAGGGGGTCTACCACAGGGACTGAAATTTTAGGTAAGGTGGCCAGGGAAGGACTTATCCAGATGACATTTGAGTAAAGGCCTGCAGGAGGGGAGGGAGGGAGTCATGTAGATACCTGGGGAAAGAGCCTTCCAGGCAGAGGAAAAGCTTGTGTAAAGGACCTGAGGTGGGGGCGTGGCTGGGTGTTTGCAGTTCAGCAGAGAAGCCAGAAAGTCTGGAGCAGAGAGCTCCAAGGGCAGAAGAGTAGGAACTAAGGTCAGAAAGGTAATATGGGGGGGTGGGGGCGGTGTGTGGAGACAGATCACGGAGGGCCTTGCAGATGATTCTGAAAAATGTACCTTCTACTCTGAATGACATGCGAAGCCTTTAGAGGCTTTCTCTAAGTGTATATTCAATAATTAACTGAAAAAACCCCTAAAACCCAGTGGAAAGAGAAATGCAAAATGGGGTGTGAACATGTAAAAGAGGAATAAGGAAATATGAAGGGGACACGATTGAATGCAGGGTTCGGAAAATGCAAAGAATCAAGCCTTTAATGTATGAGGGGAAAGGGCTAATATTTTTCTTTTTCAAAGAACTCAAGCAAATCAGTAATCCATGTCCTGAAACTGGGTAGAAAAACAAGCAAAAGGGTGTGAACAGACAACTCAAAAAAGATGAAATGCAATGAGCGAAGTACATGGGGAAATGATCAGCCTACATAGTAATCAAAGAAATGCAAATTAAAACAACAAACAGCTACGTTTGCACCAAGGAAGGATTTTAACAATGATAATGCTGGCTTTGGCCAGGGTGGAGGTAGATGGGGGATCCTGGGTGCAGTGGGAAGTGGGGGGCAGTGTGTGTCTGACTCTTTTGGAAAACAGTTTGACACTGGGTATCAAAAACTTAAGCATGGCATTCTCCTTGGCTCAATAAATCCGCTCCCGGCTACCTAGCCCAAGGATCTGGAGAAAGCTTTGTTTATTGCAGCCAAATAGGAGAGGCAGCTAAACTGTAAACAATAGATTAAATAAACCATGAGGGTCATTCCTTTGATATTTTTGTCAAATAATCTTAGTTAAACACCAGTTGTGTGCCAAGCACTGTTCTAGGTGCCAGGAATACAGCTGTGAACAAAATACCCTAAACTCCATGTCCTCACGGGACTCACAGTCTAGTGAAAGAGAAAGAAAACAGAAAAGCAAAGGTATGAACATGTGATAAGATAAGAAGAACAGAGCAGGGTTCTGTGGGAGGGAGTGATGGGAACTGTAGGCTGAACAACTGTTCCATTTTGCTGGGGACTGAAGGGGGTTCCCAGCACAGGGGATTTTCAGTTTTAAAACTGGGCAAACTGGGATGAGCTGGTCACCCTAAGAAGGGCGGCCTTTTGGTGAGGTGGTCAGGGCCTCTCTAGGGAGGTAACGTTTGAGTAGGGACTGAATGAAGCAAGAGACTGAACTACGGGCATGTTGGCAGAGTAGCTTTCCAGGCAGAGAGAACAGAATGTGTAAAGGCCCTGAGGCAGGGGACTTTGAAGGACTTAAAAAAGGTAACGGTGTCTGAAGCATAGCAGGGAGGAGAGTAGTAGGAATTAGGTTTCAGAGGGGTCTAGCCTCCGACCCTTGCAGGAAAAGGAAAATGTTTGGATTTTATTCTAAGCCCAGGGGAAGTCTTTGGAAGTTTAGAACAGGGACATGAAGTGACATGATTTATGACTTTAGAAAGATCACTTCGGCTGCTGTGAGGAGAAGGGAACGTTGGTGGGTGTGGCTGGGAGGCAGAACGGAATCTGGCTAGACCTGATAGGAGGCTGTGTTCTCAAACTCAAGCCTGCATCAGAATCACCAGCAGGGCTTGTTAAACCCAAGCTCCCAGGGGATGGGAGGCTGCAGGTCCAGGACAAACTTTTGTTACCAAGGCTGTTGCCCCAGAATCATACCCCTGCCCCTTCCTGGAATGGAAACAAATTGTTCCCATCCAAGTTTCAGGAGGAAGCTGCAAAGAGAAAAACAAGAACTGGTTGAAACCCAACTAGACCCAAGGTGGTGGAAGACTTGACGTCCAGTAGACCTTGAGCCTCATTATATGCTCATTGTAATACATTAGCTAAATGACACACCCACCAACATCATGACAGTTAGTTGACAATTGCCATGAGAACAACTGGAAAAGCCCATACAAGGACTGAAAAGGAATGCCACATCAGTTCTGGGTCCAAACCACACCCCTGTTCTTAGATAACTCATGAATATGCCTCCCTCTTTCCAATCCCCTCCCTTTTACCTCGACCTTCTTATATATATAGTATCTCTACCCAGTTGGGTTGAGGAGTTGATTTGCAAACTAAATTCCTGCTTCTCCAGTCTTTGGCCATTGAATAAAGCTGTGCTCTTCCAGTCTCAGCATCGGTTTCCTTTTTGGCTCTGCAAATTAGAGCGGAAAAAGAGCCTCCCTCCCTGGCCGAGACAACCCTCCCTGGCTGAGACAAGGGGTCTCAACCCAGGCTAAGACCCCAGAGAGGGTACAGTCGACCAGTTAGGTGACACTTGGAGAAGCAAAGAGCTAGGAGAGAGATGATGGTGACTTGCACAAAGGTGTATCAATGCTGAAGTTAAGGAGTCTTGTCTGGGATGTGTTTTGAAGTAAAACTATCAATCCTGTTTTCTTCTCTTTTAACCTGATTACACCAAGGAGAATATCTCAATTTGATACCAGCATGGCTCTAATACTTTTCTGCCCCCTCCCTTTTCTTTTAATAAAGAGAGAACTGGCCTCACAGCATAGAGCTTTCAGCAGAGAATTCTAGTTAAAATTTGATTTTTGGGTAGGTCTTCATTGTATTTATTTTTTATGATTGCCTGCAACTTCTGACAAATGATATTGGTTTTCTATTTATGGGAGTGTTACAAAGCTTCTCTTTTCAATAGATGTATTTAATTTTTTAGAAGTGAAAGTTGCTTTAATATAAATCTATGAAGTAAATAATAGTATAGGTGAAACTATATATATACACACACAACTAGAGTTGGTGGTTCTGAGTGACTGCAGTTTGGGAAATGCTGTCCTAAGTTTGGATTCCCTTTGGTTCTGCAAGCCCAGCACCTGACATCATTAGGCCCTTCATAAACCCAGGAAGTTTCCACCATCTTTAGTAGCCCACTATACTTCATCCTCTCCCTTTTCCTGCTGTTCATGCCTGTATTTATTCAACCTCCATTTACTGAGCACCTACTAGCTTCTGGGCCGAAGTCTCAACCTTAGTTCACAGCATCTCATTGGGAAGCATTTTACAAGTGATAATGTTTCCTGGAAAGAAGCTTCTCAACAATTTATTTAGTAAAAACAGAATAAATGCAGACATAGGTCTACAATAGTGTCCCTCTCTTGTACTTGTGTATGAACGTGCTTCTTTGAGTGGGAGAGAAAGAAAGAGATGGGATTGGAATGCTGGGAATGACACCCCTCCCTCCCCCACCATATCTCCAAAGAGGGTATTGCTTATGTAATGTGACCTGTCATGTGTCCAGTTGGGGAAAACAAAGGTCAGGAGCTAGTGTAAGTTATGGGACATGATTGGAGAATTTTAAACAGAAGATTTTAAGATTGGGTTTGGGTGTTAGAACATTTAGGACATCTCTTTGCTCAAGTTGCATAAGCTTATTGGGCCTAAATATCTCTATTGGTTCAAGAAGATAGATAATATTTTCTCTTGTAACATATAAGAATTCCTAAGATAAAGTGACACCAAATCACAGGAACATAGGTGGGTGGATTTTTACCACATGTGGAGCGCGTCTCTGAGAATGGTCTGACCTAGGACGCAGATGCCGGGGCAGACACGGTAGTGATCTGGAGTACCTTGGGGGCACTTGAGGAGAGAGGCAGTCGCTCTTCCAAGGTGCTGACACTTGAGCAGCAAGGAGAAGACGTGTGAGTGCTGGTAAAGGGAGATCTACTCTGGCCAGGGAAGTCAAGGAAGGGTGTTAAATGCGACTCCACAACAAAAGTTATAAGGACACTCCTACCAAATTGATGTAAAATCGGGCTACTTCTCACAAGGGCAACTCTACACAGCCTGTGCTGTGGGGCGTTGCTGCAGGGATTTATTTAGTGATGATTAACAAGGTGAAATTCACAAGTGGGAAATGAAACATGTTTTAACACAGTTAAAAGTCCTTACACTTATAATGATTATATCTAAGGATCAAATGTGATGATGGTAGACATGAAAATACTTCATGGGCCACAGAGCCCTGGGTTACTCATCCTGTTTGCTGATGCATCTCTGTGGGGTAGGCTGGGTGCACCCCCAGGTTCTCAGTCCAGTGCTCACTCTAATATTGCGTGGCTTTTGCTTCCCTGTAGCCCTGGGGGAGAGGCTGGCTGTCCCTCAGTGCTTTGAGAAAAGAGCACCATAGACATATGTCCCCTCTCCAGTCACCTGTGTTTCCCTTCCTTGGGCTCCACGTACTTTCCTGGTCACCATGGCGACTGTTAGGCATCCAGGTGTGGGCATCATGCCTGGCTTTGGGGTCTGAAACTCTCCCTGCTGCCCCTGGTTCATTCTTGGGTTCAGATGGTGATTTCTGGTTGCTCTGAACCAAGGGGGTTGAGAAAATAAGAGGCCAAGGCAAAAAAAGGGTCTGAGGTAGTAGTTCAGAGCTCTGGCTTGTGGAGTTGGGTGGATGCTGGTTGAATCAGGGCAGGTTCAAATCCTGGCTCTGTCACTTGCTAGTTCTGTGACCCTGTGTCAGTATGGGTCCTCCAGGAAGCCAACATTGCTCTGAGAAGCAGTGTGCAAGAACTTCATTAGGGGAAGTGCTTGTGTGAATGAAGTCAGACTGTGGTGTGAATCTGCCCGTGAGTGAAGGAGAGAAGGAGAGAGAGAAGTGCCTGGAAGTGTCCACATTGTGTAGCCCGAGGAAGTTTGGGGCATCCAAGTGGCTGTCAGAGGAGCCCGTCTTTTCTAGGAATGAGCCTGCCTTAATTTCCCTGTTGTACCCGACACTGATGGGGTGTGATGGATTTCAAATCCAGCAGGTGCATTCTCATGGTCACCACACCACTTAACCTCTCACAGGACTGTTTCTATGATCAGATGATACAAAGTGTGTAAAGCACATGAGATCTGGCATAGAGTAAGCCCTCAACATATCTTATTATTACCCAAATACTGTTTCGAAGTCAACAAAAAGAGTTTCCTTTTCCTTTTGTTACCAAGCATTCCTTACATCACAGGCTGCTAGTTCAGATTCCCTGTAAGTGAGTGGGCCAGGTGTTAGGCATTAGGGAGTGACAGGGTCTATGGTAAACTAGAGAGCACATGCCCCATTTAAAACATTTTGAAAAAGAACCTGATCCAGCCAAAGCAAACACATGTGTGAGCTGAATCTGGTCTGTGGTCCTCCAGTTTGAAACCTCTGCCTGCTATGCACATTGTCTAGAGTATTCCTGATATTGTGGCTTTGCACCAGCCAGGAGGTCAATTTAATTAAAATAAAAGAGAACAAAAATAGTTCGGTTGATTTTTTTTTCCCCCTCATTGACTAAATTTATGGTGTGTTTAACCAAACAGAGGGATCTGATGTGTTGGTTTTTGGTTTGGTACGCAGCTTTGATGTTGGCTTGTCTGAGAGGTTTAGAATGTGGATGTGGGGAGCTGAACAGCATGGGTTGGGAATGAGGTCCTCCCACTTTCCAGCTCTAGGATCTTGGGCAAGTTATGTGATCTCTGTGTAACTCAGTCTCCTGTTCTGTAAAATGGGGATAATAATGATATGTCCCTCATGGGGTTGCTACGAGGATTTAATACATGGAAAGAGCTTAGAACAGTGCCGGGAACATGGTAAGGCTGAATAAATATTGATGTTATTCTGGGGTTGGGTGAGGGAGAGAGAACGTGGCTTTTCTTCATCTCTTTGTTTCATGTAAGCCTAAAATTTAATGATCAGTGTAACACCCAAGTAGGAACGAGTTTCTTTTATTCTGGTGATATAATCATATATAATAATGCCACTTACGTAAGTTTCCTTACCTCCTTGTTAAATCCACCCACACTCTGCTCCACTTCACGCCGTTAAAGCATGAAGCATTCCTCTCTCTCCCAGAAGGAAAAAGATACCCAACTTTTTACTAGTTTTCACTTTAAAGCAGGGACCAGTGGGGGGTGCTGGGAAAAGTGGATTTGGCAGTGCTCTTGATTTGGGGGAGTAGAGTCTTTAGTCTGGAAGCAGTGAGTCAGGCCTGGAGACCTCAGAGGAACCAGCGGAATCATGGAGCCAGAGGCAAACCGTGGCCTCCCCCAGATCAGGCAGGCTCCGCCTATGCCTTAGAGCAGGAGTGTCCAAGAGCCAGCCCTCTGCAGACAGACGCTAATCTGCTGTTTCCTTTCCTTCTTTCTTTCTTTTTTTCTTTTTTTTTGAATCTGAAACATGCTGTACATGTGATACATGCTCATTGTGGAAAGTGTAGAATATAGAGGGGAACAAAATAGAGTATAAAAGTCAGGATTTGTTCAGCTGTGTCAGAAATCAATCTCAGACTGGTTTAGGATATTCAAGAGAATACATAAGCTCATATAACAAGGATGTTCCAGGCATGAATCAGGTATGGCTCTGTCCAAGGCTGAAAATGCTGATGGGATACCATCTTCCTCTATTTCTTTCATTTCTCTGAAAGGCCTTCCCCAGATGGGGTAAAGGTGGACATTATTAGTCCCACATTAATCCATATCAATTGAACAACCTACTAGAAAGGAAATGTCTTCTAAGAGCTCAGGTAGAAAAGTCTCAGGGAGGGTCTTGATTGGTTGGGTGTGTATCACATGTACATTCTTGAGCCAATCCCTGTGGCTACAAATGAAGTGCTCTGATTGGTCAGGTTAGTGAGCCAATGGCCCCGGGGGGTGGAATCAAGGCAAGTCTTACTTGAAATACAAGAAACAGGTTTCCCAGAGGAAGGAGGGATTCTGTTCCAGAAGAAAGAGGAGAAGGGGATGAATTGATCAAAACGATGGGTGTCACTATAAGAAGCAAATATTCCCACCAATTTCCAATACTCCCACCACCCAGAAATAATGACTTCTGACTTCTTTATGTAGAATGTCCTAGAATTCCCTACCCTTTCCCTTATGTGTCTATACTTATAAGCATATATTAGACATATAGAACATTGGAATATCCTGTGCAGACTTTTGTAAGCTGATTTTGACTGCTTCATTCAAAAATATCAATTAGATATCTCAAAACCCAAGTGGTCGATTTCCTTGGTAGGAAAATTAAAGAATACAGATAAGCAAAAATGAAATATAACTTATGACTGGATGGAGCTGACAGTAAGACTCTTAAGAAGGCAAGTTAAAGACAGGGTTGAAATAAAGGCATTTGTTAGATCTCCTTTTATGACAGCCTATAGTCCTTCTTTGCACAGCTTTACATATTTATAATTATTATTTAATTATTTGCAATTTCTTACGTAAATTTATTTTATTATGAAATGTTTCAGGTACAGAAAACCTATAAAGTCTAATATAGTGAACAACCATTTACCCATCACTCAGCTTGAGAAACGTAGCATAACAAATACATTCTAATCCCACCGTGGACCCATCTCAATCTTGTGTCCTTCCTCTCTCCCTCCTTTCCCAGTGGTGACCTCAATCCTCCAGTTGTATTTTTATTCCATGCATGTTTTTATACTTTCATTGCATATGTATTATCTGTTATCAATATATAGTATTATGTTGCATATTTTAAAACTTTAAATAGAATCCCACTGTACATATCATTCCATGACTTGCTTTTTTTGTTAATTATTATGATTTTGCAATTTATCAAAGTTGTGTCTCACTCATTTTCTTTAGTGTTAATTTGTTACGGATAGCATTTCACCGTACAACTGTACCATGCTTTATTTATCCATTCTCCTATAAATGGACATTTAGGTTGTTTCTATTTTTCTGCTATTACAAACCTTGCTGCAGTAAACATTCCTGTACATTCCTCTGTGAAAAACCGATGGAGCTTCTCCAGGCTTAGGGTATAAACCTAGGAATGGAGTTGTTAGGGGCTATACATCTTCAACTTTACTAGATTTCACCCAATTGCTCTGCAGAGTTGTTGTACCAATTTCCACTCTTCCCAAAGGTACGTGAGAGTTCCTGTTTCTCCAATATTTGGCTTTGTCAGACTCTCCATCTTTACCAATTTGATGTATGTGAAATACAGGTCTTTCACACCCATTGTTAAGTCCTAGAGAGCTGGGATCATGTGTTGCGTTTGCCATGGTTTCCCTGGCACTTAGCCCAGCTCCTGGAACATAGTGGATACTCAGTATTTTTTGGTTCACTGAGCAACACAGTTTTCTGCATGTGAAATCCCTTTGCAGTTTTCTGGAGAAGATGCCCATTCTCCAGGGAGTCTTACTTCTGTCTCATGCTTCTCACTTGAAAATCAGAAACCTCTCAGGGACTGAATGGAGAGAACACTTTTTGGCCGCCCTATTTGGTTTCATTACAGCAGCAGTTCTCAAAACTTAGCCATGCATCAGAATCACCTGAAGGACTTAAAACTCTGATCACTGGGCTCCACCCCCAGAATTTCTCATTCAAGAGATCTAGGGTGGGTCCAAGAATTCACATTTCTAACAAGTTCCTAGGCATTACTGATGCTGCTGGTCTGGGAAGCACACTTTGAGAACCACTGTAGTTGAGAAACATTCAATCCAGACATTTTGGATATGTTCTGTGTGGAATGTACTTAAAGGGACTAAATGCAAAACTTGAAGTCATTTCCAAAGTGGACAGTGGAAGGAAAAAAATGTCACATCCAACTCCACTTGGCTGGAGTAGGGAAAGGACAAACTTGAATTCTGGGTCCCTAGAATGTTCAAGACAGATGATGGCCCATGCAGAGACTGATAGAATTCAGTAAGAATATACTGGGAAGTTTTCATCTACCCAAGAATCTTGCACAAGATTTCAAGCCAGGATCTTTTTTTCCACTGACACTCCTGAGACCATCCTGATCTTCTCTTTCCCCTCCTCCTCTTCTTCCTGTTCCTCGTCTTTCATCATCATCATCAGACATTAATTCAAGTGTAGGCTTGATGGTCAGGATACCATAATAAACATAGCTACCGTTTATTGAGGGCTCGATTGCAAGTACTTCTGCCAGCACCTGCTCATCTAATCCTCCCCCTAATCCAGGAAATGGGGTCCACTATTAGATCCATTTTGTAGGTGGAGCTTAGAGATTACACAGCCAGGAAGTGGCAGAGCTAGGCTCACACTCAGCTCTCTCCACCTCCAATGTCTTGTTTTTTCTACTCCTACACACTATATTTTTGTGTTTCTCAGTTTCCTCGTTCATTCATTCACCAAATATTTACTGAGCATCTGCTAGGCGCTAGGCACTGTGCTGACGATGTGGACACACAAGACAAACTCCCTGATATTATGGTGTTTACAGTATCCTGTTATTCTAATCTATAAAATGAGATGATGCTGTCCCTCTCTCAGAGCTGCTGTGGGGATTAAGGGAATGTATGCCTGCTACCTAGTAGGTGCTCAATAAATGTTGGCTCCTGATCTCCTTTTCCCCCAAGACCTGGTAGTTTTCTAGTCACATATGTAGGGGAGAACTGATGGAGACTATGTTCTCCTAGAATGAGGCATTGCACTGTCCTTAAAATTCATGCAGCCCATGCCCTATTGACCCACCTGAGCAGATGCTCATTTTCCTGCCTCTCTGGGCAAGACTCAAGTTCTCGCTCCCTTCTGCCTCTTCACTCTCCCATCTCCCTCCCCATTCTAGCCAGTATCTCAGATTATACCTGAGTCTCCATAGACCAAAGGTGGTGAGCAATGCTTTGGAAACTCTCTGTGCAATTCTGAGAGCTGAAAAATGGAGAAATATGGGCTCTAGGCAACTGATGTGATGGAGAATAGAGAAAGAAGATGAGAGTAACACGTAGCTTAGGAGGATGGGTTTGCACAGCAAAAGTAAGCAACAAATGTCTATGTAGGGGTATTTTCCTTCAAGCATCTGGAGCATTTGAAGAACTTGGGTAGGAGAAATCTACATTTTAGGAATCCAGGCTGCTATTTATGTAATTCCCATCTCCAACGGCTTTGACTCCACCTTTGCTGCCTCTGTGCTAGTCTTTTCTTTTTCAGGCTCAGTTTTAATGATTTCCTTTATTTATTTATTTTTTCCTAGGAAGAGGGTTTAACTCTGCAACATAATCCATGCACTTAAGCCAAATTGGAGATTTCTCATGACAGACAAGACAGTTCAGAAGGGAAATGTCACAGGAAAATTGTACATTTCTTTCCATAGACTTAGCAGAAGCAACACCCGTATTCCAGTAGCCAAACAGATGTAACTGGCATTTGGCATTTCCATCCAGATACCCCCTGTGGTACAATTTAGAAACTCTTAGCGTGGTGTCTGGAGCATATTTACATTCTATAAATAAGAGCAAAAAATTCTTACTATCAAAACTTTCTTGTGAAAGCGTCTGAAGCTCATACAACAGTGTAGGGGAAGGGAATTCTCTAGCCCTGGCTCCAGCTCCTTGCCCTGCATCTCTGAGACTTCGGGAAAGTTGTTTCCCTCTCTGAGACTCTGTTTCCTCCAAATTTGGCAGGAGAGAGAAAACTAGGGGGAAGGTTGAAGAATTTTTAAAGCCCAAAGAGGTAGTAAATAATAACACATATAATATGCTATATATACACACTATGTAATATATACTATTTTATATATTTTATATGCACTATGTAACAGACTAATATACAAGAAACTCAACTATACTATACTACATGTAGCACATTATATAGTATATTCATACTATATATACATAGTATACTTATATATAATATATAGTATATATTATACATGCTATATATTTATATATACTATAATATATATACTAAAATATATAGAATAGAATTTATTATATAACATGTAATATACTATAGTATACTAGGTATTATAAATTGTATAGTATATAATTATATAGCATAAAAACACTATGTAATACATACAACATGCTCTATTTATCACATATACTATATAGCATATGAATAGACATATATCAAATATACTATATAGTGTTTATATTCTATAGTATATAATACATACTATATATATTATATAATGTATATGATATATATATACACCATACAATACACACTGTAATATAGATGCTATATACTGTAGAGTGTAATATATTATGCTAGTGTAACAGATAACATGCTGCTATTATATATCTATATAATATAGATACTATGCTAATATGCCAGTATTATATACTATGTAATATATGTATATAACCATCTTTCTCTATATTATACAATATGTAGTATGTTATATATTATATCCACTATATATAAATACTATATATTATGCAATATGCCATATATCAGTATATAATAATATAGTAGAGATGAAAGTTTCTGTAAACGGAAAAGTCATGATTATTAGGAGATGCCATTATTCACACAGAGATGTAAATGACTGATAAGGTTTAAAATGTGACCCAGACTCATAATATTTTACCTTTTACCATTCTCCTTCGAAATATTTCTCTGTGTCTTTACTGCTCAGTGAATGGCACCATCCTTCCCCAGGGCGCTTGACAAAGAGCCAGGAGTCACTGCTGTTCCTCTTTCCCTTCCTCCCACTCCTACACCCTCGCCGTCCCATCCTTTGGTTCTGTTGGTTCTGCCTCCAAAGCACAGCCCAGGTACATCCAGTTCTCTGCCTCTCCCATCACCGCCCTAGTCCAGGCCCCCACCACTGCCTGCCTGGATGGCTACGGTATCTTCCTAGCTGTTCTCCCTGCTCCCTCCCTCGCCTCTTCATAACCCACCCTTCACACAGTAGCCTGAGTGATCCTTCAGGGAGTAAATCAGTTCACATTACTCCTCAGCTGAAAACCTTCACTGACTTTTCTATCATATTCAGGATAAAATCCAAACTCTTTGCTTTGGCCTAGGAGACCCTGTAGGAGCTGACTCCTGACATTTGACTTGGTCTGGTGTTACTCCCTTGACCTGCTTTGCTCACTCTACTCCTGCACACTGAGGACCATTCAACTGTCAGATATACTGTGCTTGATCCCACCTCAGGGCCTTTGCACTTGCTGTTCCCATTACCCGGAATGCCCTCCCCCCACGTACCTACATGGCCCTCTCCCTCCCTTCATTCAGGACTCTGCTCACATGTTACTTTATCAGGGAGGACTTTCCTGACCACCCTATAGCATATTACATCTGCCCTCCTACCATGTGCTATCTGACTATATATCTCATACTATATATAAAATCTGTGTATCTACATATATTATCTACTGTATATAACCTACATCCTACCTTCTCCAAATGAGAGAAAGGACCCAGAGCTTCTAGAACAGTGTGTGGTTAATAGCTGTGATTAATAATGGTCATAATTATTACTATTAATTTCTTTTAAATTTATTTATTAATTTTTGGCTGCATTGGGTCTTCATTGCTGTGCATGGGCTTTCTCTAGTTGCGGCGAGTGGGGGCTTCTCTTGTTGCAGAGCACAGGCTCTAGGTGCACGAGCTTCAGTAGTTGTGGCATGTGGGCTCAGTAGTTGTGGCTCGCAGGCTCTGGAGTGCAGGCTCAGTAATTGTGGCACACAGGCTTAGTTGCTCCACGGCATGTGGGATCTTCCTGGACCAGGGCTCGAATCCATGTTCCCTGCATTGGCAGGTGGATTCTTAACCACTGTGCCACCAGGGAAGTCCCTAATTTTCTTATTATAACACTGCTGTGTGAGCTTTTTTTTTATGGCTGACTAGTATTCCACTGTATACATATATCACCTCTCCTTTTTCTTTTTTCTTTTTCTCTTTGGCTGTGTTGCAAGGCTTGCTTGTGGGATCTTAGTTCCCCGACCAGGTATTAGACCCAGGCCCTTGGCAGAGGGCAGAGTCCTAACCACTGGACTGCCAGGGAATTCCCACTGTGTGAGCTTTTAAAGGTTTTAGACAGTGAGAAATTATATAGCTACAGTTTAAGGAGGATTACTATGTACCACACATGTGCTGAGGTTCATTTATTTATTTTTAACTCCATCTCATTTAACCCTTTACTATCACAGAAATACCTTGAAATTTGTATTATTTCAGGAGGGGATGTGAGCTCAGAATCAATTTTATTAATATTGGTAATAACAGTAGTAAGAGTTATTAAATGATTGAATGAAAGTACATGTGGCCTGTTCTGAAGCTGTTTTGCATTGTATCAGAAGACAAAGCATTCAGCTCCAAGAGCGCATTGAATGGTGAAAAATCAGGCAGTTTGGAAGGGGAGACATCTAGTTACTCCCAGAAGAGTCCTTATCCAGGGTTGACCTTGGAGGCACCAAGATTTATTTATTAGGGAAGGCAGCCTTTCCTCACCTCCACTGCCTGCAGATCCACGGCCAAAGAATTTGAGAAATGGCTCCCCTAATCCTTCAGTGCAATCTGTTTGCACTGGACGACAAGCATCCCTGGCATACAGGGTCTGTACCTTTCACCGAGTCAGTGATAAACCTTGAGCCAAATCGGAGTTACCAGCCTTGTTTCTGTCATCTGGGACCTTCCGACTCCGTGTGGTACACTCACACCCACATGCCCTTTAATTTATGACTTTTACTGAGTCTTTTGTGAAGTCATAAATTGACCAACTCTCCAGCTGGTTCGAGCCCTCATCAGGAAACTGTCATGGAAGTGAATCACCTTCTCAGCTGCTGCACTCTCCCCCAAGGTTCATTGTAAAGGCTGGGATGTTTCCTGCAACTTGCTTATAGAATCTGTCAGCTCTAGGCAGCCCAGACCCGCTAAGTCAAGATTTTTTTTTCATTAAAAAAATGTAAAAGAAAAAGTGGAGAGGAAATGCTTGTATTTGGTCAGAGGCTCTTTCATCTTAGTACAGCATTCTGGAAAAGCCTTAGTTTCTGCGGTGAAGTAGATGAAGTTGACATATTTTAATTTCTGGCCCAGAAATATTCTGAGTAATTCCTGAACCAGGGATTTGGGGATAAGGCAGAGACTGACATATTCCCAAGGGTATCTGGGAACCAGCAACTTAAATACAAATGGGGATTGGACCCTGGTCTTGGGATGGACTTCGGTGGAAGTGATTTCTCTAAAAGCCTGGGGTGCTGGAGAATTCAGAAAAGCTCCTCAGACACCTGTCAGGCCCTGTGCTGGGGGCACAACATGCATTATCTCATCGATCCCTCAACAGTCCTCTCTTTCATCCCCATTTTACAGATGGTGAAGTTGAGGCTCACGGAGCCTATAATTCAGTCCAGTGGATAGTAAGGAAGGCCAGGATTTGAATCCAGATCCTCTTTAATTTTATAATAATTCACTCATTTGAATGTATATTTCAATGATTTTTAGTAAATTTAAAAAGTTGTGCAACCATCACTATAATCCATCACCCACACCACCACCACCAAATCCCTTGTGCTCTTTTGAATTCAATCTCCATTCCCATCTTTAGCTCCAGGCAACCCACTAACCTACTGTATGTCTGTAAATTTACTTTTTTCTGGACATCTCATGTAAATGAAATCATACAATATATGGTCTTTTCATCTGGCTTCTTTTACTTAGCCAACAACATCCATGTTGTGTGTGTTGGTAGTTCATTCATTTTTATTACGGAAGAGTATTCCGTTGTATGTGTGTACTGCATTTTGTTTTTCCATTTACCAATTGATAGGCATTTGGATTTTTTCCATTTCCTGGATGTTATGAATAATTCTGCTATGAACATTCATGTGTCTTTGTGTGGAGGTATGTTTTTATTTCTTTTGGGTAGATTCCTAGGAACGGAATTGCTGGGTTTAATGGTAAGTTTATGTCTATCTTTATAAAAAACTACCAAACCGTTTTTACAGTGGCTCTTTCATTTTGCATTGAGCTCAGGTCCTTGTGAGTGTAAAGCGCATGTTCTTGCCCACTGGATTATGTATTATGTCTCACATTGCTCCATGCCATTACTAGTTTCAACAATCGTTGCTTGATGTCTGTCTGTGCTGGTCCTGGTCCTAGATGGTAGGAATAGAGAGATGAAAGAGATAGAGTTTGTTTTCTGCTTTCTGTGTTCAGTTGGATAATTCATCACAATTCTTCTGCCACATGACCTTGCAGTGTAGTAGATGAGTAGAGTGAATTCCCCACCCAGAACGTTGGGTGTTGGGAAAGGCCGTCTCTGTGTACAGTCTTTTGACCCCTGCTTGGCCATATAAGAATAGGCTTGAGCCTGGAATATTTCCTTACCGGGAGACAAAGAGCTCTCACAGCCTGTGCTGAGCTTATGGCCTTGGGAAGGACCATCTTCCTCTATTCCAGGCTTGATGTGTACTCCTGTGTTCTGCTAAGCGCATGCATCAGTGGCCCTCACGCATGCCCCAGCTTCCTGTATGTCAGACCCTGGGAGGAAGGATTGGGGTCCTCGTGCTGCAGCATGACGTGGGGTATGTGTTGCATCAGATGTGGATCCTCTGGCCATGGGGGACTGGCGCATTGCACAGGGCTGCCTCTTGTGCACACTCCGTCTCCTCTCTTGCTGCAAGTAAAAAACGCTGGACCATTTGAGCCTGGTGTGGTTGTGGTCTGTTTTCAGTGGCATCGAATCATGCATGGTCTCTTTCTTGGGTGACCCTTGTCCACCTTTTAACTTTGGCTGCCCTCATGTTATACAGTTTATCCTGCCGCACAGCCTGACACCCAGAGAATAGTGAAACATGCTGTGGCCAATGGGACATTAACAGGTATGATGCAAACTGATGCCTCAAATGTGCTTGTGTGCTTTGGCTCACCTCTTTGCACTATTATGATCCATTATAGAAAAGCATATCCTGGTTAGCTGCTGCTCCTTCAGCCTGAGGCTTAGAACAAGCATGGAGTGGAGTGGATCTGAATCCAACTCACAGCTTAAAGCTATGTGCAGTTTCCCTGTCTCTCCTGTTACTGAAGAGAAAGAAAAAAGATGGTGGGTCATGTTGTTTCCACTGCTGGCCAGTGGGTGGCACTGTCAACCTGGGACAGCTTGGTTGCTGGTGTAAACACCTGCCCTTCTATAATCAGCTCTGCAATTCTGGGGCCAGGAATTTGCAAACTGCATTTCCTACGCTCCTCTGCCATATGGCTTCCTCTTAGGGTGCATTGGATGGAGATCAGAAGGTGGGAAAGCAGGGAGATTTCTGTAGCTGTAGCAGCAACAGGAGTGGAGTGATTCCAGACTCCAGTACCCCGGGTGGAGGCGGCACCTTTTGCGCGGTGCTAGCCCTGGTGGAGGTGGCCCCTCTTCGGTAACTACGGAAGTGACTGCAGTGGCGTCTCTGGTAGTACAGCATTAGGTGCAGGCTCACAGATCCAACCTAGGGGCGGCTTCTGATATCTGTCATCACCCCTTCTTTTTGCTTATCAGACCCTCTTTTCCAATTGATCTTACACTTATATCCAAAGCCTTATAATCAGTTTGTTTGTTTGAAATACCTAGAATGGTATCTGCTTTGCTGACACTATTGCTTTCTGAAGCATGAGCATAGGAAACCATTGATCTTGGGGTGGGTGGGAGGCAGGGAATGATGAGAAATTGTCTACTTCTGTGTACGAGGAAAGCATTGGCTAACCCTGATCCTAAAGGCCCAGGAGGGTTTCCAAATCATATTATTAGTTCTTTTTTTGGTATCATGCTGCGTTGAATATAGCTAGTCAATGATTGGATGCCAGGTAATTGATGCTAAGACTTTTCTTGGGCCTTCTGATTTCTCGTTTACCCTGAAGATAACCTGAAACGAACCAGTGATATACCGAGTTAGTTAAACTGAGCATTATTCCAGGGATTCTGCTTCTTTCTCTCCCACCCTGGCCTCTAGGCAAGCCAAGTGCTAAGCTACGCCACCCACAGAATGGCGGCCTTCCTCCCCAGTGCCCTGGCCTTCCAGGCTTGCCCCAGCTTACCTGTTTTTCAGAATCCACGAGGTCCCTTTTATTGAAGCCCATCAGGATCCAGAGCTTTATAGACGACGTCAGGCGGAGTGAGGAAAAGGCACTCTGGCACAGCTGTGAAAACGTCTCCTGAGGTCTGCATCAGCCCCCAGGTCTTTGTTGATTACTTTAAGCAAAGCTCTTCAGTTTCTCTGCGGGGCACTTCTCTCCAAGTGACTACAATCAGGTTAGGCAGGTGGTCAGGGAAACAAGGCTGAACAATGGCTTTTCTGTTCAAGTTAGTTCAGATCAGCAAGAAGCCCTAAATCTGATTTTTTCAGCTTCACTTGGAGAGAAGGAAAAGTTTGATCACCCTGCTGAGGAGAAAAATAAGCCATTATTGCTCAAAGAAGGTACCTGTCCTAGATTTGAGGGGCACACGTTGTCCTGGATGGTTTCTGGGTCTCAGTGGGATGGCCTGTTGACCTCACCCCTGTGTACCTAGGAAGGATATGAATGAGAAGGTGGGTCCTTCATGGAGCCAGACTCCCAGGATCTGATTCCTGCAGCTTCTAGCGTCGCGTCCGCTTATCCACTTCCTCCAGCTCCCCATTAGAGAAATCTTATTTCTTTACACACCTGTCACACTGATTTCATTTCAGTCACACAACCCGCCTGGTCCTTATCACACAGGTTTGAAGAAGCTGTAGAAGGACCCCTTTCCTAGAACCAGGCAGTCAGTGTGCAAGCCCAGTTAGACTCACTGTAGTCATGTGCCTTTGGGCAAGTCACTGCACCTCTGAGAACCTCAGTCTCTTCACCTGTAAAATGGGGGTGACATTAGAGCCTGTGCTACGCACCTGGCAGGGTTGTGGAGACCATCAAAGAGAATGATATAATGTAAGTGTTGGGCAAACAGTAATTCTCAGCTGTCTGAGTTTGTGCCTGTTCTCTCACACATCAGAAACTGTGGCGGCACACAGAACAGGTTATATTTTATCGACCACTATTCAATTTTACCTACTAATCAACTGGTCGACCCTTGGATGACACCTGGACTGCTTAATGTGCTGACCAATGTCTTTTGTACATTTATACGAGAAAGGTCTTCATTCTACGTTCTAAGCTATGGCTTCTCAAACTTTTATGTGCACATGAATCCCTGAGGATATTGATAATATGCAGATTCTGATTCAGTAGGTCTGAGGTGGGGCTGGGGATTCTTCATTTTCCACAAACCCCCAGGTCATATCCATGCTGCTGGTGTGACGATCACACTTTGAGTAGCGAGAATCTGGAAAATATGGTATCTTTTCTTGGCATGCTCTTGGTGTTATGCTCCACTTGTATTTACTTGTTTCAAGTTTAACTCCACCTTCTAAAATTTTGTGTGGCTCATTCAGCTCAACAGAAATCAGACAAATCACTGTATCAGTAAGTAGCCTAACTGTAAGAAAAAAACAACTGAAGTTTGCACAAGGCCCAGAACCTGGCAGTGCACTGTGAAGGGCTCGTAGCACATCACTGGTGTCAACGTGGTACAGCAGGAGTGGAAGCCGTCACACTGCTCAGGCCAGAGGTGGCCATTTTCCCTTTATGAGCAAAACCGCTAGAGCTTGCTCATTTTTGCCTTCCCAGGTGGCACTGACCCCCCGTAAACGTTTGATGAGCTGTGTCTTCAGTGAGTAGGAAATTAAGCAACTCACTCCCCCTGTTGGCTGTTTATTACTCCAAATTTCGGAAAAACAGATTATATCTTCTACAGAAGCTCTCCTCCATTACACTGTTTTATTTCTTTCCACATACAGCTGAACTTGTCACCCAACACTGAATCTCCACCCATCTTGTCCTGTAAGTTCAGATTTATAAGGACAGAGCAGGGAGAGGAGCCTCAGGCTCGGGTGGTTGGTAGCTCCTGAAATAACCATGATGATAACTTTTAGTCTCAAGGTTCATATTGAAATCCAAATCTATTGTTCATTTAGAGGGAATAAGTGGTCCTCATCAGACTGGCACCCGTGCTTCTCTGTTTCTCCCCATCCACCCCAGAGCAATGGTGCTTCATGATGACTAGCTCCTTTTGACATGAACAAGTTCAGTGTCAAAGTGTTGGGTGACTCAAAAACTCATGCATCAAAAGATAGAAAACATTTTGTGTTTTTATATTATGAAGCACTGGGGAGTATAAGAATCGTCCTTCCTTTGATCCTCTCCTCAGTTTCCTTCCTCCCTCCCTCCCTCCCTCCCTCCTTCCCTTCCTCTCTTCCTCCCTCCCTCCCTTCCTTCCTTCCTTCCTTCTTTTCACCCATATTTACCATTTTGTGTAACACCCATATGGTGGAGATTAGAAAATATCTTATTTTCTAATTAGAGGAGGGGGAAAAGGATTGAAAAAAAGGAAAATGGAAGGTAAATAAATTTTATAATTTTTGAAGTTGTAAGTGTCAAGATTTCAGGCTTTTATTTTACTCCCCACAAAGCAAGCTGGCAAATAAATAAACCCTGCAGGGACTGACACAAAATGAGCAAAGTTTTAGAAGCTTTTCGTCAGGAAAAAAAAAAAAGTGCTGATTTACAAGCAGGGTTATCTGTTGTGTGGATTTGGAAGGAGATGAAAATGTATCACTAGCCATCTAGACATTTGTCAAAACAACTGAATTCTATGAAGTGGAACAGGTGAACGAAAGAACCAATACCAGGGAAAGAGGTTCAAAATGGGCTCTACTGTGTCAGAATTTTTCTACAAGACAGAGAAGCTTTCAGCTGTGTGGGATAAAGTCTCTCACTAAGTGAGAAACCAACAGACCTTGGGAAGAAGGGGCGTTCAATTTCACCTTGTAGGGCATGTGACTTTGTCAACTCGGGATGTGTGGTCAAACGCTCTTATGTTCAAACATGTCTCAGTATTCCTCAGCATCCTTCCTGGGTCCAGGGGCGCCTGTCTGATTCAGGTATTGAGTGCCTACTTCTTGGATATGAGGAGGGGTTCAGGATACCTTGATTTACAGTCCCACTTGACTGTTCACAGAGGGGAGAGGTAATTCCCCAAAGGGAAAAAGGGTGCTGTTATCAGAAGAATGAGGAGTGGATGCTGGTCACCTGAAAAAAATACCTCCTGTTCTTGGAGGATGATACTTGATTCCAACATTGAATTCACCTTCTGTTGATGTCACAGCTGTCTGATGAATTTTGGTCTGACATTCCATGCCATGTTTGTTAAAAGTGCATTTGCTCTACTGAAGCATGACATCCCAGGAGCAATGAGCACTCTTTTCTTTTCTTTTTTTTAATATTTATTTATTGGCTGCACTGGGTCTTAGTTGTGGCACATGGGATCTTTGTTTCGGCATGCAGGATCTAGTTCCCTGACCAGGGATCAAACCTGGGTCCCCTGCATTGGGAGCGCAGAGTCTTAACCACTGGACCACCAGGGAAGTCCTGCAATGAGCACTCTTAATACTCAGATCTTGGTTTCTAAATAGTATTGTCTATTAAAAGTTACCAGGGCTCCTTGGAGAAAAGGGTGATCCCAGGGCTGGGATAGGAAAAGTACAAGGTATACCTGAAACATCCTTTTTTTTTTTTTTTTAATTGCAAAATATGAAGTGCTAAAAAAAAATGGAGGCATATCACAATGAAACAGAAGTTAGCTTGAAGGGGCTCTCACTGGCTAAATCTGGGATAATCTGAACATCTGAATTTAAAATGATAGTAGTGGATTTTAACAATAGACAGAATTAAAGGAGAATCCATGAGTCCAAACTGACGTTAAAATAGAAAAAAAGACAAGAGAGGGAGAAGAGAAAGTGCTGAAGAATGTCAACTAATAAACGTAGAAGGAATGTTAGACTTAGAAACTCACATTTTTGTAACCATCAGTGAAATATCCAGTTCATGAAAGAATCAACAGCCTAGGCAGAAACCATTAGATGAAATATTGCTGGGAAAAGTGTGGCATGAGCCTCAAAATATCTACCTACAGATCATTTATTAATTTACGATAAAGGTACCTTTAGAATGGAGAAATGTGCAGGCACCGCCTTAGCTGAGTAATCGAACTTATCATCATTCGCCTCCTGAGGTAAGATCACTGAGCGTGTCAGAGCAATACTTATGCAATATTCTTGCCAAAAATATAACCAGGAGGAGAAAATGCGATACATCCAAATTGAGAGGCATTGTGCAGAACAACTGGCCTGGACTTTTAAAAAATTGAGGACACAGTAGGGGGAAGGGGAAGTGGGGACGAAGTGAGAGAGTAGCATTGACACTACCAAATGACTAGTGGGAAGCTGCTGCATAGCACAGGGAGATCAGCTCGATGTTTTGTGATGACCTAGAGGAGTGGGATAGGGAGGGTGGGAGGGAGGCTCAAGAGGGAGGGGATATGGGGATATATGTATACATATAGCTGATTCACTTTGTTGTACAGCAGAAACTAACACAACGTTGTAAAGCAATTATACTCCAATAAAGATATTAAAAAAATCAATGCCATAAGAACAAACAAACATGTTTGAGAACTGTTCTAGATGAAAGAAGAATAAAAGGAAAGGACAATTAAATGTGATATATGATCTTTGATAGGGTCCTGGACCAAAAAGAAAATAATCCAGCTTCAAAGAACATTATAGAGACAATGGGAAAATTTGGATATGGACTGACTGTTAGTTAATTGTATTTTACTGATAGTAATTCTCCAGAGTGTGATAGTTGTACTATAATTTTATAACATAGTGCTCTTTTTTCTTAATTAAAAAAATATATATTTATTTATTTGGCTGTGCCGGGTCTTAGTTGCGGCATGTGGGATCTAGTACCCTGACCAGGGATCATTTTCTTTATCCATTCATCCGTTTATGGACACTTGGGCTGTTTCCACCACGTGGTATGTAGTCTTTGCGTGTCCTTAGTTTTCTCTGACCTGTGACAATTTCTCATTCTTTCCTTGGTTTTTATGAACTCGTTAGTTTTGAGGAGGACTGGTCAGGAGTTTTGTCAAATGTCCCTCAATTTGGGTTTGTCTGAAGCTTTTTTTCTCACAATGCAGACTGGGGAATTTTGGGGGAGGAATAGGCCAGAGGTACATGCTACCAACCTGACATCTATAGTGATGCTGAACTTGATCATGAAGTTAAGGTCGTGTCTGCCAGGCCTCTCTACTGTAAGGTTATTATTTTCCTTTCCACACTCAAGCTGTTTTCTATATTTGTTAGAAGCCAGCTACTAAGTCCTGCCCACACCCAAAGGGAGTGGAATTGGTGGTAACGGGGATGTATAGATATTATCTGGAGTTTTTCTATACAGAAGAGTTGTTCCTTTCCCCAATGTATTTATCTATTCAACCATTTACTTAAATAAGTATGAACTCGTATATATTTATTTTATACTTTGGGTTAGAATCCAATGCTGGGCTATATACTTTGGGTTAGAATCAAATGCTGGGCTATTTATCCAATGCTGGGCTATTTATTTTTATTTTCCTGTGTGCCCCCTCCTTTTTTTTTTTTGAGCATTTCCTTGTTTTTTGTCTCTATGAGATGCTCCAAGTTCGTTTTGTGTTTTCCAGCCTGATTCTATCAGCCATTTCTCCTGGGAGCCCTGGTTCCTTTCATAGGAGAATGGTATTGAGAAACCAAGCCTGGCAAGTGGGTGACAAACTCTATTTTTATTGCTCTTTAAACTTTACCCTATTCCCCATTAGGCATAAGCCTCACTTTGGGCTTGCTGTCTTTCTTACCATTTTATCTCCTATAACTAAAATATTAGTTATTTGTTGAATGAAGTTTATTGGAACACATTTTAGCTTTTTCCTTTTTTCTTTCAACATTGCCACTAAATTTACTTTCATGTAATGCTGTCATATAGCTAGATCAAGCAAGTGTGCACTGTCTTGGCTTCCTGTCATTATGAACTGACCGAGATCTCATATAATGAAGTCAGGTATAATGCATTCGTCACGTATGTACTGCCATGCATGCATTTCACCAGCAGTCATCCGTAATCAATGTGTATTCGCAATTCACTGTTACTTGTTTGTATTCCTGGCCAGGGGCTTGAAAAGGAAAGATGCGTTGTTCCTCGTTCTCCTCCAGTTTGTTTCCTTCCACCCATTTCCAAATATCAAAATTGGATCAGTGCCTCAAGGCCTGACTCCAGTGTCATTTCCTTCACGTTGCCTTTCTATCTTCCTGTCTCATCTCTGAATCCTGTGAGTTCAGTGTTTGTACCTACACAGTGGTATTTACATTTTATTAATTGTACTTATTTGTATATGTCATAATGCTCCTATAAGACTGTAAGTTAATCACAGGCAGGATCTATATCAGATTCAACTTCTTGCCTCCAAATAATAACGAGGAATCAACTGTTCAAAAGTAATGGGAAATTTTAAAAATTAATGTAACTTTTAATCTGATCAGCTATCATTAGTATGTAATGATAGCTAATGATAGCTAATAATGATAGCTAAATGATAGCTAATAATGATAGCTAAATTCCAGGAGGAAAAAAAAAGCAAATAAACCAGCCGATCAAAAGGAATGGGAAACTATAAAAATTAAATTCTAGTGTTAGAATTACAGGTGATTTCTATGTAGAAGAGAGCTAAGGAATCTGAGACTACAGTGAAGTTCCCTTCTCATTCTTAACCTCTCAGATTTTGTCAAACAACAAAAACAGCAATACATAGTAACATCTGGCACTGAAGAGGGTATGGTGAAAAAGTTAAATATGTGCATGTGTATATATATCTATTGGAGAGGAATCTGACCTAGAATTACAAAAGATATACATACAAGAAAATTTATTAGTGTTGTTTGTAACAATAGAAATGTATATATGGTGAAAAAATATAGTAAAGTAAAACAAAAATATAAAAACAAAAAAAATAGTAAAGTAAAACAAATTGGAAACACCTGAATGTCCATCACTAGCAAATGATCAGGTACAATTTGGTACATCTAAACTATGGGATGTTGTGTAGCTATTAAAAGCAAATGAGATCTCTAGCTGTTTTCCGGGAGTGAGGTCCATGGTGTGCTGTAAAGTGAGGAAAGGAAGGGATGGAGTGATGAGTAGAGAGCTCTTGCAAAAACACCAACCCCCTGGAAGTCAGTGCTAACAAGGAGAAAGGCGTGGGAAGAGACCAGCCAGATGGGTGGGGGCAGAGGTTATAACTCTCCCATAGGGTGACCAGGTAGCCTCTCACTCAGAAAAGGACGTGCTCACTTTCTTAGTCCATTCAGGCTGCTGTAAGAGAATACTATGCACTGGGTGGTTTATAAACAGCAGAAATTTATTGCTTGCAGTTCTGGAGGCTGGGAAGCCCATGATCAAGGCACCAGCGGATTCAGTGTCTGGTAATAACTTTCTGGTTCACAGGTGGTTGTCCTCTCGCTGTGTCCTCATATGGTGGAAGAGAAAGGGAAGCTCTCTGGGGTCTCTTTTATAAGGGCACTAATCCCATTCATGAGGGCTCCACCTTCATGACTTAATCACCTCCTAAAGGCCCCACTTAAAATACCATGACCTCGAGGGTTATGATTTCAATATATGAATTTGTGGGGGACATAATCATTCAGTCCATTGCACCTTGGCAGTGGCCATGATCTGTTAGTCTTATTGACTCCCATATGAAGATAACATTTGTGTCTAGTGCTTCAGAGGTCTTGGGTGTTGTTTGGGGATTTTGCTGTAGGTTGCTCATGTCATCATGGCATCTGGAATTCAGATGAGAGAGAAGCAATTCATGTTGATTAATTTTTTTGTTTGTGGTGTTTGAAAACTCTGAGCTTTATCTTTTAGAGGGGTGTGATTAAAAGGGCTGAGTATCAGCCTTCCCCTTTTTACTTAATTAGAAAGGGTTTATAGAGCAGTTAAAATGTCGTTTTATCCATACAAATGGGTGCCCATTCAAATGGATGACACACATCTGAAAGGATGCTCAGACTCACCAGTGTCAGAGAATTGTAACTTAAGGTAACAATGAGATATAGCTCTTAGGCTGGGAAAGAAATGGAAAAGACTAATTACATCTCCTACTGGTGGGGTAGCAGCGAAAGGATTATTCTTTTATATCGATGAAGAAAAGAATTCATTCAGCTGTTTTGGCCACATTTATTCAAATTAAAACATGCAGATTACTTGAAATTATTAAATAATAAAGGCAATAAAATACATGCAAATTTTAAAGAATAATGATAAAATGAGCATTCATGAGCCCACTTCCAGCCTGAGAATTGGATCATCACCAATGCTGTTAAATCCCCTGGCAAGCTCCTCTCCAGATAACCACAATCCTATTTTCTTGCTTTGTTCTATTAAAAATAGTTAAAAAGAAATACATATACTCTTTGATCCTGCAGTCTCTCCCCTGGGACTCCATCTCATAGAAATAAATAGCCATAGCACATAAGGACATTTGAGGAGTGGGTTTACTGCAGCATTGTCGTTATTTGGAAAAAAGGGGACACAACTGCATGCTTGTTAATGACTGAATAAATTACAGGACATCCACACCATGGAATTTTGTGCAGCCATTAAAAGCGATGAATTAGAGTAATACCAGATGCCTTGGAGGGCTTTCCATGGCATGTTGTAGAATGAGAAAACAGGAACAAGGAGTGTGAGGAAAATGACAAATGCCCATGTATTGCATAGAGTGTGTAAAAACGTATAATTGCGTGTGACTACATGAATATGGAGACAAATTTAGAAGACTATACTCTAGGTTGTCAGAAGGGATTACTAGAGCGGGGGAAGAGGGTGAGATGGGAAGGGAGGGAGGATTGGACAGGCGAGCAAAAAGGGAAGGAGAAAAGCTTACGTGGGTCTCGGTTGCTTCATCAGAGAAGCAGGGATAGAAATTCCCGTCTTTTTTTGTCCTAGGGCCTTATGTGAAGATTTCACAAATGATGCAAAAGCTTTTTTGAAAATGTTCAAGGCTCTGCCCAAATGTGTGATCGTAGGATTTATTATCCTACGAGCAGTTGGTAATTATAATAGTGATGTGGTATTGAGACAATAATTTTATTGTTCTAGGCCTAACATGGTTTTATGTATTAGACAGGGATAATGAGAACTAACCCAAATGATGGCTGGTGTCCTTCCAGGTGAACTAGTAAAATCACACTGCCTGGATGCCCATCGGTCTGTATATTCCTGTCCTCAACCACGGCAAGGTTCAAAGTATGACCCATTTGGCCCGATTGCTGAATCATTCCCCGCTTTGGGTGTTTCACCCAGACCACCTTCAAAACAATTTTGCTGAGTTCGCCAAAACTGGAGTTGTTTACTTTCTCAGGGCCACACCACCTTGGGTTCTTTGGATCACGATGAAATGAAGGTCGCCAGGCCATGTGGGATATACACAGTGGATTCATTTGTTAGGGCTGCTGTAACAAACTACCACAAACTGGTGGCCTAGAACAACAGACATTTTTTCTCTCCCAGTTCTGGAGGCCGGAAGCCCAAAGTTGAGGTGCCAACAGGGCCACGTTCCCTCTGAAGGTTTTAGGGGAGGATCCTCCCTCTTAGCTTCTCTTGGTGGCTGGCAGTCCCTGGAGTTCCTTGCCTCGTTCCCATCACTTGGATTTCTGGCTCCGTCTTCACGTGGGCTTTTCCCCTGCATCTCTGCGTCCAAATTTCTCTCGTAAAAGGATGCCAGCCCTCCTCCGGTATGATCTCATCTTAACTAATTACATCTGCAAAGATGCTAATTCCAAATAGGGTCACATGCTGAGGTTCTGGGTAGACATGAATTTGGGGGGACACTATTCAACCCAGGACAGACACAAGAGAGGGTGTCACACCCTATTCCCTGCTTTCTGTCTTCTGCCTGAAGGTGGGCTTCTCATGGAGCCCCAGAATTGACATTACCCAATCTGAGATGAATTTCAGTGGGTTTTACTAGAGATCTGTAGCTGAGCCCCTTCAAGCATGACCAAGCCACCATGGTGAGGAGGGGCGTGGGGTGTGGTGGAATGCTTGGGGCACTTTTACTGTTGCCTTTGGGTGGGAATAATGGACCTCTGGCAACACCCAGTCACCATCTTTCTTGACCTTCTTTGGTACTCTGATGACCAGGTTTTTCCTTAATTTTTATAGAAACGTGAAAAACAAACATGAATTCTAAAACTAAGAGACACTTAGGGGACAAAGAACCTTTCGGCACAGCATAGTCATTAAACAAATTCAAATTTTCAGCCAAGGACCTCCAGGCAGTGTCCAATCCCTGCTACAGAGCAGCTGCTAGTTCAATGGAAGGAGCTTGAATACCACGGTGGTCCTGCCTGGAGCCAGTGTCTGTTAGTCTTGTTTCCTTCCCACCAGACAAAAAGGAGACTTACACATGGAGACCTGCTGAGGTGCACTCAGGACTCTCCTGCAACAAAAAGTGAGGTTGCACAATGAAAACCTCAAGGAAAGGTTTTAAAAATTGTGCCAGGTGTGTCAGTAATCAGGACAAATCTTTTTATTTATTAATTTTTCTATTGTGGTCGAATACACATGACATAAAATTTACCATTTAAGCCATTTTAAAGCGTATAATTCGGTCCCATTCAGTGCATTCACAATATCATGCAGCCATCACCTCTACCTAGTTCCAGACTATTTTCATCACCCCAAAAGAAAATCCAGTGTCCATTAAGCAGTCACTCCCTATCTCCCTCTCTTTCCAGCTCCTGGCAACTACTAATCTGCTCTCTGTCTCTATGGGTTTGTTTATTCTGGATATTTCATGTAAATGGAATATGCTACCTTTGTGTCTGGCTTCTTTCACTGAGCATCATGTTTTCAAGGTTCATTCATGTTGGAGCAAGTGCTTCATTCCTTTCTGTGACTGAACAATATTCCATCGTATAGATATAATACATTTTATTTATCCCTTCATCAGTTGGATAAGCCTATTTTTAAGCTTCTTTTATCCAATAGGTAAGCAATGTTTAACAACTTTTTATTTTGGAATAATTTTAGATTTACAGAAATTTATAGACAGTACAGAGAGTTCCCATATTATACACACACCCCCACCTCCAGTTTCCTCCACTGTTAACATCTGACATCCCCAGAGCACATTTGTTAAAACTCAGAAACAGACACTGGCACTTTGCTATTAACTAAACTGCAGACTTTATTTGGGTTTTGCCAGGTTTTCCATTAATGCCCTCTTTTTGTCCAGGATCCAATCCAGGATACCACATTGCATTTAGTTGTCATGACTCCCCAGTCACCTATGGTCTGTGACACTTTTTCACTCGTTCTTTATTTTTATGACCTGACAGTCTTGAGTCTACCGGCCAGGTATCCTGTAGAAAGTTCCCCAGTCTGGGTTTGCTGGATGCTTTTTTCATGATTACACTGGAGGGATGTGTTTTTTGTGCATGTTATCCAGACACATCTCCACTGGGAATAATTTTGCCTATAAAAATATGACCCCCTTAGGGGTGTAAAGAGGGCATTAACTTGTCTTTTTTTCATTCTTTGAGTGATTGCAAATGCTATCCAATCTACCCCCCATAGGCTCTGCAGATAGTTAGGTTCCCATTTTATAGGTGAGGCAGCAGGCGCCTTGTGAGTGGCAGAAAGGAGATTCTGACCCAGAAGCCAATGCCATGATCTGTCCACGACTCCACATGCACATGCTGGTGGGCGGCTAACAAATGGGTTTGTCCAAGGGCATGTTCAACTGTACGCTCAGTTCCTCTCTGGAAGAGTTTCAGTATCATCTAATTAGGTAACATGGTAGCAGGGCAACCATTACTTATAGTAGATGTGGAGTTGTAAATTATTCTATTTAATTAAGGACTGCTCCCTTCCTATTAAAGGAAAGCTTATCATAGGTTAGTAAATTTATTGGGAACACTTAACTTTAGCTAATTAAGCCGTTTGAACTCAAGGCAAGGGCATTCATTAATAATCAAGCCCAAGCAGTTGAGGGCAATTAGTGAAACAGCTGGTCTTTATCTCACTGATAAAGGGTGGTTAATAGAGATCTTTACAGCTGTTATAAATGTCCCCAAAGCAATATCTTTTTCAAAAGTTTGCGTTAGTTAAAAATATAGAGGAAGTGGGACTTCCCTGGTGGTCCAGTGTCCAACACTCCACGCTCCCAATGCAGGGGGCCCGGATTGTGTCCCTGGTCAGGAACTAGATCCCGCATGCGGCAACAAAGATCCCGCACGTGGCAACGAAGATCCCACGTGCCGCAACTAAGACCCGGTGCAGGCAAATAAATAAATAAATATCTTAAAAAATATATAGAAGAAGGAACTAAATTTAAAAGGACTGAGTTGGTAGCAATCTTGGTCTCCCAGCCCTAAGCCGAGGGCCAGAAGGAAGTGGAATTCATCAGCCGTGGCCCCGTTCCCAGCCATCTCCATGTTTTTCTGGGCAGAGCCTGATCTGGAAGTCAGCATCGTACTTGTCTTTCCCACTGGAATCTTGGCTGCCTGAGGAGCAAAGGGCAAGTGTTGATCATCTATACACGCAGAGATCATATTTTTTGAAAGAAAAATGGAGGAATGTGGTCTGACAAACTGTTTCTTTTCTGATCTGTGATGTCTTTATATAGAAAGTCTCACAGAGATCCCCTTTGTAAATGATATTGGCTTAAAATTCTTCTTCTTAAACTGAAGTGTAAGGCATTGACTCTGAAAAATCTTGGCTGGATGTCTTGGAGAACGTCCCACATCGGGATTTGTCTAAGGTTTCCTTTTGGTGTTTAACGTTAAGTTCCTCTATCCCCTACATTTCCTGTAAACTGGAAGTTTCCTTCAGAGCCTTGATTAGATTGAAGTGAAACATTTTGGCAAGCATGCTTCAAGGTGATACCATGTATTTCACGTGCCTCATGCCAGGAGGTACATAAATGTCTTTTTGTTCCCCTCTTGGTGATGCCAATCTTGAGCCCTGCGTTGAAGAGGTAACACCAGACCTCTGCATTGCAGAGGTACATTTCCCCCTCTGGAATCGGTACACAGTATATGGGCTGTTCCCTTTATCTGCAGTACTTCTCCCATGGCCTCCCTGCGCTTGATGTTCTCATCATTCTGGCCTCTACTCAAGTGTCACCTTCTCTCGTTGGGCGTTAGGCACCTGCTCTCAGGTGGCCTGCAAGGCCCTGTGTGCTCTGCCCTTGGCTGGCTCCTGGACTCATCTTGAACAAACCTCCCTTCCCTGTTGCAGCCCGGCCACACTGTCCACCTTTCAGTGCCTGGAGTGTGACGTGCTCCCTTCTGTCAAAGACGTGCCTGGAACACATGGCTCGCCTTCTTACCCAGTTATCCCCTTCTCATCCTTTAGGGTTAAACTAGGGTCCTTTCCTGAGGGATGTCTTCCTGGACTGTGCAGCCCAGTCTGGGTAAAATCCCACTTTTGAATGTTCCCAAGGTGCCACATAAGTTTCCTGTGTGGTGCTCATCACACTTGGAATTTTCCGTTTTATTTAGGTGATTATCATACTCATTTCTGTCTTCCCCTCAGAAGCTAAGCTTCACAGGGCCAGGGCACCTGCCTAGTTTTGTTCATCCTTGTAAACCCCAAACACCTAGCACAGTGCTTTGCACATAGTAGGTACTCAAGAAACATTTGTTGAATGAATGGTCACTAGTTGAATGGCTTCAGGGAGACCCTGTGATAAGGACTTCCTGAAGGATCCTGGTCCTATTTGGTACTGGGAAGTTTCTTTTCTTTCTTTCTTTCTTCTTTTAAAATATTTATTTATTTGGCCGCACCTGGTCTTAGTTGCGGCATGCAGGATCTAGTTCCCTGACCGGGGATAGAATCTGGGCTCCCTGCATGGGGAGCACAGAGTCTTAACCACTGGACCACCAGGGAAGTCCCGGTACTGGGAAGTTTCTAGACTAAGGGTTGACAACCTTTTTCTGGAAAGGACTAGGTAGTAAATATTTTCCGCTTGCTGGGCCAGATGATTGACTGGGTTGACTGGGTTTCCCCATCTGTAAAAAGGAAAATAGTAATAGTTCCTAGCTCATATGATTATTATGAAGGTTCCATAAGCTAATATATGTGGTGTTTAAAGTGGCTGGTACATAATCTCGCTTTTAGCTGGGTTTTGGCTGTTATTTTGGGACTTTCATATGGTGGGGACAAAGGCAAGAAGCGCATTCATCAGTAACGAAACACATGTTACTATCAGCTAGAAGAAAGCATGGCAAATAGAAACCCTACTGGATTTCCACATGGGTGTCAGTGACAGGCGGCCTTGATTAAAGACCTGAGAAGTCACAGTGGGAAGAGCCGCCTTGTTCCCAGAGGAAAATGGCAATCTGCAGAAAGAAGCAGCACAAGGCTTAGGGTGGGAGAGCTGGAAAGAGAGGCACAGCAGAATATTACTGAATCATTGTAATATTTTCCCTAGGAAAGTCCCAGGGGTCCTTGCGGAGGCCTTAATCGCCTATTCTAGGCGGCAGAAGCTTAGTTCCTCACTCTTTGCGAGCTGTGCTCCCTATGGCCTCTGTCTGTCTCCGTTAGAGCCTAATCATATTTGAAAGTAGTTTTTATCTGTGATTATTCATCCGTATGTGAGGAGCTTACGTGTCTAAGCTGCCACTTCCATCAAATCCAAGCACGTGGTCCCCTTAATACACACAGGCCTAGGGCTGGCGAGAAAAGCAGTCCCCACCCCCATCCCCGCAGGGAGAGTCTAGCGAATTAGAGGGGACCAGCTCTGGGGCTGGGTGGAGGGGGGGAAGGGGGAAGGGAAGGCAGAGGGTGGCGGCGTTGGCATTGAGACCTGAGGCAAAATAACTGATAATATAAGGAACTACAGTCAGGCCTCTAAATCGACAGGTGGGCTTGTCCTAAGGCATGGCTTCTCAGACTTTAATAAGATGGTGTCTGTGAAGATTACATATTAGCTTAGAGAACAATATTTCATTTTCACTGGCTCTTTCTAAACTGTGGGAGATGATGTGCCGGGCTAAGTTTAATGCTACGCACATGTTTCAGGTTAATTCTGTGTTAAATTGTGGTGGGGATTAGAGGGGAATTTCACCACCCTTCAAAAGGTGGTGGGATGCTGACATGGGGGCAGGGAGCCAGCCCATGGGGTAGGCCAAGAACAAAGGTGCAGGGCACCAGGCTAGAGCAAAGACAAAGCTTTTTGATTGCCCCGTTTCTCCTACTGATTTTTTGGTTTTGTTTTTCTCAGTTTTGTGATATAATTCATTACCCATTTAAGGTGTACAGTCCAGTGGGTTTTAGTATATTCACAGTGCTGTGCAACCATACCACAATCAATTTTAGAACAGTTTCATGCCAAAGAAGAATCCCCATACCCATTAGCAGTCACTCCCCATTTCTCACCAACCTCCCAGCCCTGGGCAACCACTAATCTACTTTCTGTTTCCATAGATTCACCTATTCCGGACATTACATGTAATTGGAATCATACAACATATGGTCTTTGCAACTGGTTTATTTCACTTAGCATCATGTTTTCAAGGTTCATCCATGCTGGAGCATGCATCAGTGCTTCATTCCTTTTTATGGCTGAATAATATTCCATTGTATGGACATACCACATTTTATTCATCCATTCATCTGTTGATAGACATTTGGATTGTTTCCAATTTTTGGCTATTATAATCATTTGTTACAAGGTTTTGTGTGGACATATGTTTTCATTTCTCTTGGATATATACCTAGGAATGGAATTGCAGGGTCTTGTGGTATCTCTCTGTTTAACCTTTTGAGGAACTACCAGACTGTTTTTCAAAGTGGCTGTACCACATTACATTCCCAACAGCACTGTGTTCTCTGTATCTTCACCAATATTTGTTATTATCTCTTTTTTTGACTATAGTCATCCTCGTGCTTCCCATCCTATTGTTTAATCATAGTCTTAATGACCATTCCATCAATGTGTTGGGTTGGCCAAAAAGCTCGTTTCTGTTTTTCCATTACATCTTATGGAAAAACCTGAACTAACTTTTTGACCAACCCTATATTACCTAGAAGGAGCACTTTTTGGAAAATGTGCTCAGGGGTGCAATTGTTACTCTATCTCTCACAGCTAGACCACAGGTCCAGATGTGCAGGTCACCACCTGCTGTTTGTAGGGTTTGAGTTAAGAGTACAAACAGAGGCTCACATACTGTATGTTTACATATTTAAATGTAAATCAATATCTGTTTTATCCTCCTGCCTTGGTAAATAAACCTTCATAGTGACAAAATTAAAAAATTCAAATAAAGCTAAGGTTTTTGTTTTGTTTTGTTTTTTTTGGTATTTTGGCCATGCTGTGCAGCATGTGGGATTGTTTCCTGACCAGAGATTGAACCCAGGCCTCCACAGTGAAAGCACTGAATCCTAACCACTAGGCCACCAGGGAACTCCCCCAAAGCTAAGATTTTTATATGACCAAAGGTTGGCACAATATTTAAGACTATTCAATTAAATTACTGGATGCTTTTCGGATAGTCTGTAAGTGGGCTGGCTGGCAGTGTTTGGATGAGTAAGAAAAGACACCTATAATTCATAAATTATATTTTCCTTAAAATTTCTTGCCTTAATTTTAGCAAAATCACTAATAGTGTTTTTATAATCAAGATTTTCACTAATTTGTGTTTATTGACAATAATGATTTTGTGATTATAAATGAAATATAATTGGATTAAAAATATTCAATATTTGGATATAGTTTCACCAAGAAAATATATTACAGGTAAAAATTTAAAAATTAAAATTATAACTGATGTGTTTTAAAAAAAGTTATTTCTTCCTGAGGTAGTCAAAATAATTTATTAAAATTAAAAGGTAAAATACAAATTATAAATAAATGTTAATAATTTAAATATTCAAATATTGAAAGTCAATATTTGAATACTTTAATATTTAATAGTCAAATATTGAAATATTCAAAATTTAATTTTTAACATTTTAATTAGATTTTATTGCATGTTTTTATTTAAAAACTATTCATAATTCTAATTTTCCATGTCCATTCAGTCATCAATGCCAAGAATCAGTATTATGGTCCTATGTTATGCCCAGACTTCTACATATACAAAATTAAGAGTAATATGAATTATTTAGTACTCCAGCATTTTTCTCGGCCACCACGTGCAGCGATTGCAAATGCCATACTGATTCCTGCAAAGGTCCAGAGCCACAAATTGGAACACAAAGGGAAGCTAGAAATAAGCTTGCCTCACCATGGGGAAATGGTGCTATGTTGTGCAAGAATCTATCGCAGTGACTCTATCCGAGAGACAGTATCTGACAAGTTAGTTCATTTGTCCTCTCTCTCACCTAAGCGCTCCTGCCACTCAGACCCCCGCCGGCACCCCCCAGGCAGTGCTCATCTCTGCTTTGGCATTGGCACCACACCCCAATCTTCAAGCCGTTTGACACCGTTGCCTTCCGTTTTGAGGACAGAGGTCAAGATCTTGGAGAGGTGTTTCTCTGGGGCTTGAATGGTATCGCTCATCAGAGTGGATGTTTTGGGTAATGGGTCATGCTTTGATGGTGCAGATCCCAAGTGATAGAGGTGCCCCCTGTTGTTCAGGTCTGAGGGTTGTCCTACAGGTGTGTGTGGGGGAAGAGGGATTTGAGGAAGAGCTTCTGGGCTTTAACACCTGGATGGCATCTTGAAGTGCATAACCCATCTTCTTTTGATGCTTGTGGGAACTTTTCTCCATATTTCTCATCTGGGCAGTATTTTCTCACTTCTGATTTTACTGTTCTGTGAATAGTACTAAGAGCTAAGACTTTTATGGGTCAGAGTGGTAGGCTTTTCCATTTTATTTAAGGATGCAAGTATTATTTTCCTAATAATGGTTGGTTTTGGTTTTGTGGACCAAAAGCATTGCTACAAACACCTATTCTCAAATATTCTTATCCACAGATAAAGAACTAGGTAGATGCTATGGTGCTGGATAAAAAAGTCAACAACAAACCACCCAACGTTACTTGAGCAATTTTATTTGACTATTAGCAGAGAATATTTTGCACTAGAGGCTTATATCAAGTAATAACTGAATGTTAAGCAAACAGGTCATCAATTATTAAAATGCAGCTGCTATTAATGTAATCCTTTACATTTCAGTAACACCAGCATTTGGAGGGGGGATGTAAAGCTGGTTAGAATCATCTGATGTGCAAAATAAGAATATAACCATGGTCCCTTTGCAAAAAATTTTTTTGGAGGATTTAGCTCTAAATTTTCCGTTTAGGAGTGGGTTGTGACTGGGAAAGAGAGGTGTAAAATCCAGTCTGATGTAGCAATATCTGATCAAGATGTCAGCACAAGCAATATTCTGAAGGCTTAGGGCTCTTGCAGAACCAAAGTTTACCTTTAATACAGGATGCAGATAATTTTCTTTATTGGCCCAACTTAGGACAACTTCTTTTTGTGAACACATTTTCTTTTACTTAGTTTTTGGAATATAGACAATACATTTGCATGGTTAAAAAACTAAAAAGTAAAAAAAAAAAACAAAAAACAGTGCAAACTCTTCCTCCCATTTCTGTCTCTATCTACCTGCCCCCCATTCCCCTCGACAATAAATCACTGCCATCATTTTTATGTATCTATACAGCACACAGTGAGCTTCCTCATTCTTTATTTCTAGCCACGGAGTACCCTATTATGCTTTGCAGTATACTGTTTAACCAGTCTACTCTAGATGGACAGTGGGTTGTTTCCAATTATTTCTTAAGCTATACACACTGCAGTGAATAACCTTGTACATGCTTGATGTTACATATATTTAGGATAAATTTCCAGATGTGGAATTGCTGGGTTAAATTGTAATATGCATTTATGATTCTGATAGATATTGCCAAATTTCCCTCCATGGGGACAGTAGCCATTTGTGCCCTGGGTAGCAATGAATGCGAATGTCTGCTTCCCCAGGAAGAACAGTTTGCGTGGAGACTATCCCACTGGGCACCAACTTTTAGGAGAGAATAGCGCTTGCACCTTCGTTTCCTCATCTGTGAAACGGGGCTTTAAGAGTACCTACAGCCTCTGGTAGCTGGGAAAGTCCCATGAACTAATGCACACAAAAAGCACTGAGCTCAGTTCAGACATAGTAAACGCTTAAAAAATGCTGTCAGTTATTACGTGGGTCAAATAAATAATGCCACTTAGAGATTGTTCCATCTCTGCCTCTGTTAGGAGATGGTGTGTTAACATCTATGTCATGAAGCTACAAAGGCACTGAACATCTTCTTGGAGGAAGAGGAATCTTGGTTCTAGGTAAGCAGATGTGAGCCCCTCTGTTGGGTGTGGTTGGAGGAAACTGGAGGCTGCGAGCGGAAGAGGGAGGTGATGAGGCAGCGCAGCAGGAGCAGAGACTCTGCAGTGAGCCCTGCAGAGGGAAAGCAGATCTGCGCTTCAGCGTGCTTTGACACCAAACCTCATCTCCAAGTGGAGTTGGCAACATAGCTTTATGGTTGGAAGCTCTTTCTCTGGAGTCAGACAGCCGTGGGTTCAAATCCCGGCTCTGTCACTTGCTAGTAGGGCGACCTTGGGCACATTCACATTTCTGATCCTCATGCTGTTCGTCTGTCAGCTGAGGACAAATGCCACAGTAGAAGCATTTCCAGGCTGCTTGTACGTTCACAGGGAGGCTGTGAGGATTACATGACGTAATAGTTCTAAGGCACAGATCATCGTGCCTGGCACACATAAATATCAGCAACTATTAAGGGCATCAAACGAATAGGGCTTTACAAGTTCTGTGTCTCTGTGGCGGAAGAGAGACGCCAAGGGGGTGCACATTAACAAATCCAAGTCATGAAATCAGAAAAGGCCCATTCGGATGGATGTACAGTTAGAGGAAAAAATGCCTCTTAGCAGGCATGTTATTTGTTACAAAGCAAAACGAATCTGTAAGCATCGTATTGCAGATGCAGGGGAGGGAGATCCTGAAAAAATTTCCTGCAGTCTTGAGACAGCAGATGGAAAATGAGTTGTATGGTACTGATTGCTGCTAATTTAAGACATAGGAAAATCACTGATAATCTCTCAGCATTCTCTGCTTTTTTATGTTATTTATTAAAGGTAAAATAGTCATACTTTTTCATACATTATCTTTATCTCTTTGTCTCATTTTCACGTTAAGGACGTATGTTCCTTAAACACGTCTACTGCTTCTACTTAGTTTTCTCAACCCACTACTCTTTGTAAGAATTAAATCCTTGTGCTTGGGATTCATCAACTGTGCACTCTCCTTGCCTGGAAGGCCCTAATCTGTCTGCTCTGCTTTGCAGGCTCCTACTCTTCAATCAGCCATCACCTTCTTTGTGAAAATGTTCAATACCACCAGCCATCAATGGCTCTTTCTTCTTTGATTCCATGGGACACTGTCAATGTTTCCTTTATAGCATCTTTTATTTTAGGCTTTAGTTTTTTGTGTGCACATCTATCTCTCCCTTTGCACTGGGAAGTCTTTGTCAAAGATTGTGTCCCTCCTTCCCTTTCTTCCTTCCAAGTTTGTCAAACATGTATTGTCAGGCCCCGTGACAGGTCTGGAGGGAAGATTGCAACACAGTGTGGGAGCAATTAAAGACCCAGGCACTGAGCTTCACATGACACAATTCCCTCATTCCATCCTCTAAATGACCCTAGAGGCACCTGTTATTATTCTCATTTTACTGTTGAAAAGCTCAAGTCAGATAGGAAATAGAAGTTGCCAAAGAACATAGTTGGCTGCAAGTGGTTGCAGATTGGTGTTGGGGGAGGGTCAGGAGACCCCCTGGAGGAAGCAATGCCCAGCAAAATTGTGACCCTGAGAAGGATTTGGCCAGGTGAAGGAGAGCCAGAAAGGAATTCCAGGTGGAGGGCGCAGGTTGTGCAAGAACCTTACTCATCGCCTCATGCCCAATATTTGCACAGAGTGTGCCGCATAGTAGGTGCTTATTAAATATTTGTTGTAAGAATGCATTTCTGTTGCTGAAGTCCCCAGGACTGATAGTTCAACTCTGGGTTCAAGATCATGACATTCCGCAGGGTTCTTCCAATAAGGTTTCATTTTTGCTGAGGTCCTGGGGATGCAAGGACCACTGTCCCATCTTGGTAGAGCATGTCCCCAAATTGTTTTCATTCCACCCCACAAAGATACAGTACAGAGGCGTCTTCCTCTACCTCCACCCTTTCGATGTCCAGAGAGCACGCCCCAACCCGCAGGTTAGTGAGATTGAGCAAAGCTTTGAGCATAGATGGGCAATTGCTGGGTGGACAGCTGGTAGGGTCCCTTGACTGAGGCCATCTATAGGCCACACAGCTCTGGGGTACTCGAAAACTGCCCCTTAATGATGGGGACCACACTCAGGAAACATGAATCTTAGGGAGTCTGCTTATGGTCTGGCCATACCTCCTAACTCTTCCTTCTCATCATCTCCTTCCCATCTCTCCTCTCCATAGCCTTGGGGAATATCGTTCTAGTCTAAACGGGGGTGAGGCAGATGGAGACTCTCCTCTTCCTCTTGCTTTTGCTCAAGCTGCTTTGTCAAGGACAGGAATCTTCTTTCTTTTATAGCATGGAAGTTAATACCAAGGACTCTGGAGCCAGACTGCTAGGGGTTCTCAACCTGGCTCTGCTTCTTACCAGCTTTGTGATTTGGGGGAAGATGTGGGTTTGCATACCTCAATTTTCCCACTGGTAAAATGGGGTTAGTAACAATACCCATTTCATAGGATTTTACAAGAAAATTTAAAGGAATTAAAGCATTAGGATAGGGCAGTATCTGGCACATTGTTGGTACAATGTATGTGATGATGATGGTGACGATGATGACGACGACAGTGATAATGATTAAAATTACACAAACCACTTCTCTTCTGGTTCTTTCGTATACTAAAAGTTAATGGCCCATGGCCCTAACTAAATGGAAATAGTTCTTCTTTTCCTCTAAGACAAGGCGAGCTTAGACTTTCTTATTGTCTAGAGCAATAAACAAAGGGAAGAAAAAGGAAACTATTACATTTCACATTAAAATAGTACGACTGCTTACATAAATGTTATACCCAAAGTTGTTTGAGTTGATATGTTACTCAGAACTGGAAGAAACCTAATCTAGTCCATGTACTAAAATTATGATGGGTAAACTGAGACTCAGAGAAAGGAACTGACTAATGCATGGACCACAGACACGGGGCTGGAACTTGAACCCATGTCTCCTGATCTCTTTTCATGTTCCCTGCATTGCCCCACAACCAAGGGAAGAAATACAGGGAAGAAATACAGCCATTTTTTGGAAGGTTCTCTAATTTCTTCTATGACAGTGGTGAATGAATACTTTTTGTGTGTGAAGAGCCTGATAGTAAAATGTTTTCTGCTTTGTGGGCCATATGTCTCTGTCACAGCTACTCAACTCTGCCATTGCAGAGTGAAAGCAGCTATAGACACTATGCAAATGAGTGGATGTGGCTGTGTTTCAGTAAAACTTTATTTATTTATTATTTTAAAAATGTGTTTATTTAATTTATTTATTTTTGGCTGCGTTGGGTCTTCATTGGTGCACGTGGGCTTTCTCTAGTTGCAGCGACCGGGGGCTACTCTTCATTGCAGTGCCCGTGCTTCTCATTGTGGTGGCTTGTCTTTGTTATGGAGCACAGGCTCTAGGCGCGCGGGCTTCAGTAGTTGTGGCACATGAGCTCAGTAGTTGTGGCTCGCGGGCTCTAGGGCGCGGGCTTCAGTAGTTGTGGTGCACGGGCTTAGTTGCTCTGTGGCAGGTGGGATCTTCCTGGACCAGGGCTCCAACCCATGTCCCCTGCATTGGCAGGCTGATTCTTAACCACTGCGCCACCAGGGAAGTCCAGTAAAACTTCATTTATAAAAAAAGATGATGGGCCCTCCCGTCAGGAAACTTGCACAAGCCTCTTAGATAGCCTCATCCACCAGAGGGCAGACAGCAGAAGCAAGAAGAACTACAATCCTGCAGCCTGTGGAACAAAAACCACATTCACAGAAAGAGAGACGAGATGAAAAGGCAGAGGGATATGTACCAGATGAAGGAACAAGATAAAACCCCAGAAAAACAACTAAATGAAGTGGAGATAGGCAACCTTCCAGAAAAAGAATTCAGAATAATGATAGTGAAGATGATCCAGGACCTTGGAAAAAGAATGGAGGCAAAGATCGAGAAGATGCAAGAAATGTTTAACAAAGACTTAGAAGAATTAAAGAACAAACAGAGATGAACAATACAATAACTGAAATGAAAACTACACTAGAAGGAATCAATAGCAGAATAACTGAGGCAGAAGAACGGATAAGTGACCTGCAAGACGGAATGGTGGAATTCACTGCTGTGGAACAGAATAAAGAAAAAAGAATGAAAAGAAATGAAGACAGCCTAAGAGACATCTGGGACAACATTAAACGCAACAACATTCACATTATAGGGGTCCCAGAAGGAGAAGACAGAGAGAAAGGACCCGAGAAAACATTTGAAGAGATTATAGTCGAAAACTTCCCTAACATGGGAAAGGAAATAGCCACCCAAGTCCAGGAAGTGCAGAGTCCCATACAGGATAAACCCAAGGAGAAACACACCGAGACACATAGTATCAAATTGGAAAAAATCAGAGACAAAGAAAAATTATTGAAAGCAGCAAGGGAAAAACAACAAATAACATACAAGGGAGCTCACTATCATTATTCTGAATCAGTTTCAGCTGATTTCTCAGCAGAAACTCTACAAGCCAGAAGGGAGTGGCATGATATACTTAAAGTGATGAAAGGGAAGAACCTACAACCAAGATTACTCTACCTGTCAAAGATCTCATTCAGAATTGATGGAGAAATCAAAAGCTTTACAGACAAGCAAAAGCTAAGAGAATTCAGCACCACAAAACCAGTTTCTCATTGTGGTAGCTTCTCTTGTTGCGGAGCATGGGCTCTAGGTGCACGGGCTTCAGTAGTTGTGGCGCATGGGCTTAGTTGCTCCATGGCATGTGGGATCTTCCCGGACCAGGGCTCAAACCTGTGTCCCCTGCATTGGCAGGTGGATTCTTAACCACTGCGCCACCAGGGAAGCCCTATGATTACTGTTTTTGACAACGTATTTTACATTTACTTGTTTTGTGTATCCCTTAATGGCTTATTGTGGATATATATGATTTTACTACTTTTGTCCTTTAACCTTCCTATTAGCTTTGTTTGTGGTTGATTTACTACTTTTACTATATATATGCCTTTACTAAAGAGATTTTTCCTTTTGTAATTTTCATGTTTCTAGTTGTGGCCTTTTCTTTTTCACTTAGAGAAGTCCCTTTAACATTGCTTGTAAAGCTGGTTTGCTGGTGTTGAACTCTTTTAGCTTTTGCTTGTCTGTAAAAGTTTTGATCCCTCCATCAAATCTGAACGAGAGCCTTGTCAGGTAGAGTATTCTTGGTGGTAGGTTTTCCCCTTTCTTCACTCTAAATATATTATGCCACTCCCTTCTGGCTCGCAGAGCTTCTGCTGCAAAGTCAGCTGATAGCCTTATGGGAGTCCCATGTATGTAACTTGTTGCTTTTCCGTTGCTGCTTTTAATATTTTATCTTTAATTATTGCCGTTTTAATTGTAATATGTCTTGGTTTGATCCTCTTTGAGTTGATCCTGTTTGCAACTCTCTGTGCTTCCTGGACTTGGATGTCTTTTTTCCTTCCAAGTTAGGAAAGCGTTCAGCTATTATATCTTCAGATATGTTCTCAGCCCTCTTTTCTCTCCCTTCTCCTTCTGGGACCCCTATAGTGCAAATATTAGTGTGCTTCTTTTTGTCCTAGAAGTCTCTTAAGCTGTACTCATTTCTTTTCATTCTTTTTTCTTTTTTCTGTGAAGTGTCAGAGTTTTCCACTACTCTGTCTTCCAGCTCACTGATCCATCCCTCTGTATCATTTAGTCTGTTGATTCCTTCCAGTGTATTTTTCATTTCAGTTATTGTATTTTTCATTTCAGTTATTGTATTTTTCATCTCTGTTTGGTTGTTCTTTATATTTTCTAACTCTGTTTAAAACTTCTCACTTCTCACTCTGTTTGTCTACACTCTCCTGAGCTCTTTGATCATCTTTACAGTCATTACCTTGAACTCTTTATTGGGTTGATTGGGTGTCTCCACTTCACTTAGTTCTTGTTCTGGGGTTTTATCTTGTTCTTTCTTTTGGAACATGTTCCTCTGTCTTATCATTTTGTCTGGCTTCCTGTTTTTATTTCTGCATATGTGGTAGGTTGGTTATGTTTCCTGACTTTGGAGAAGTGGCCTTTTGTAGGAGACATTCTATGTGTCCCAGCAGCACACTCCCCTCTGGTCACCAGAGCTATATGCTGTAGGGGTGCCCCCTTTGTGGGCTGCATGGGTCCTTCTGCTGTGGTGGGTGACTACTGTGGGTAGTCTGATGGGCATAGCTGGCTCCCAGTCCAGTTGGTTGCCAGGCCCTGCCCTGTGCAGAGGCTTCTGCCTGCTGCTTGGCAGGGCTGGGTCATGAGGCAGCTGACTGTGGAACCCTGGGGGCCCCAGGGCTACTGCTGGCTCACTGGTGTGTGGAGGTGGGGTCTAGGAGATCCCAGAGCTGGTGCCGGCCCAAGTCCTGGGGGTATTGTGGCCCACTGGCAGGCAAAGCTGGGCCCTAGGATCTGGCTGCAGGCCCCACGAAGTAATTTTAATCTGTTGCATGAGAATTATCCACTCAGTTCCCAGAGATTACCTTGCTTTATTAGGAAATAAAAAAATAAGTGGAAAGAAGAGAATATGTGTTTAGAGATGCTTTGCTTTAGTCTGAGGAAATCAGTCCACAGAAGAGGCCACAGGCGGGTTGGCAGAGTGAAGTTTAATCTTTATCAAGTAAGCGTGCAGTTAAGAAAATGCCAAGAAACATTCTGTGAGTTGCATAGTTATCTGCATCTTTTGAAATGGTTTATGATAATTATTTATTAATTATCTATTGCTGCATGATAATCACACTCAAATTTAATAGCTTAAAACAAGACATACTATCATCTCACAGTTTCTGTGATCAGGAATCCAGGTACAGCTTATCTGCCTTCGCTGCTTCAGGGTCTCTCACAAGCCGCAGCCAAGGTGTCAGCCAGGCTGGGGTTTCATCTGAAGACTCAGCAGAGGAAAGACCCACTTCTAAGGTCCTGTGGTTGTTGGCAGAATTCAGTTCTTTAAAGGTCATTGAACTGAGGGCTTCAGTTCTTAGCTGGCTGTTGGCACCCTCAGTGTCTTGCTGTGAGACATCTCCAGTATGGCAACTGGCTTCATCAGAGCATGTAAACCAAGAACGCAATAGAGTCTCCTAGCAAGATGGAACTCACAATCTCCTGTAAACTAATTATGGAAGTGACCTTTACAATCTTCTGTTGATTAGAAGTAAGTCACAGGTGTTGCCTGTCCGAAATGGAGAGGTTTACACAGGACATGCGTACCAGGAGGTGGGGATGATTGGGAGACATCTCAGAGTCTACTTGCTACAGGGAAGGAGTAGCAGTGATCTCAGCCTATAACGAGTGACATGTTGGGAAGGTCTCTGAAGCCATATTTACTCTGAAGGATGGGTGATTGTTGATGACTGTCATGGGCAGAAAAGGGGGTTATGTGCTCGTGCTGCACATTTTCCATCTCTAACTCAAAGCTCTGTTTTGCTTCTGGGAAATCTGAACTGAGGCTAGACCATTCAACCCCATAAATCTAAGTGCTGGATAAGACAGGGCCCATGTAACAGTTAGGGACTCTTTATGGCAAGCAAGAGAAAATCTAACCCAACTGGTATAAGAAAAGAGAGAATTACTGGCTTACATAACTGGAACATCCAAGAGTAAATCTCAGTTCAGGGTTTGAAGTGCTATATTTTATTTGTTTGTTTATAATTTTTATTTTTTGGATTAGTCTTATTGAGGTCATATTATGTATGGCAAAGTCCACACTTTTCAGTGTACAATTCAGTGGGTTTTGACAAACACATCCAGTCATGTGATCACCACCACAGTCAGGATATAGAACGTTTCTATTTCCATCCCCCCCCCAAAAATCCCTTCTATCCCTTTGTAGTCAACTTTTCCTGCTACTCTCAGCCCCCAGCAACCGCTAATCAGAATATCTTTTAATGGAATCATACAGCACATTGCCTTTTTTCCCCCGGCTGCACTGGGTCTTCGTTTCTATGCACAGGCTTTCTCTAGTTGTGGCGAGTGGGGGCTACTCTTCGTTGTGGTGCGAGGGCATCTCATTGTTGTGGCTTCTCTTGGTGCGGAGCACGGGCTCTAGGCATGTGGGCTTCAGTAGTTGTGGCACGCAGGCTCAGTAGTTGTGGCTTGCAGGCTTAGTTGCTCCGCGGCATGTGGGGTCTTCCTGGACCAGGGCTTGAACCTGTGTCCCCTTCATTGGCAGGTGGACTCTTAACCACTGCACCACCAGGGAAGTCCGTGTGTTGCCTTTTGAGCCTGGTTTCTTTCATTCAGCATAATGCCTTTGAGATGCACCATGTCATTGCATGTATCAGTAGTTGATTCTTTTTTTATTACTGAGTAGTAGCTGATTCTATAGAAGTACAATTTTTTTAACATCTTTACTGGAGTATAATTGCTTTACAATGGTGTGTCAGCTTCTGCTCCACAACAAAGTGAATCAGTTATACATATGTTCCCATACGGTTATTTTTTATCCATTAACTAACTGAAGGAAATTTGTCTTGTTACCATTTTTTGCAACTTCACATCAAACTACTGTAAACATTTGTGCATAGGCTTTTGTTGTGATACAGGTTTTCATTTTTCTGGTAAAAATGAATTTAACACCTACTAGTGGAATCGGTGGTTCATATAGTAAATCTATGTTTAACTTTATAAGAAGCTGCCAAATTATTTTCCAAAATGGCTGCACCATTCTGCATTCTCATCAGCGGTGAATGAGAGTCCCGATTGCCCCCTATCCTCACCAATACTTGGTATCACCAATTTTAGCCATTCTAATAGGTGTGCAGTGGTATCTCAAGGTGTTTTTTGTTTGTTTGTTGCGGTACGCGGGCCTCTCACTGTTGTGGCCTCTCCCGTTGTGGAGCACAGGCTCCGGATGCGCAGGCTCAGCGGCCATGGCTCACGGGACCAGCCGCTCCGCGGCATGTGGGATCTTCCCGGACTGGGGCACGAACCCGTGTTCCCTGCATCGGCAGGCGGACTCTCAACCACTGCGCCACCAGGGAAGCCCTCAAGGTGGTTTTAATTTGCATTTTCCTAATAACTAATGATGCTGATTATCTTTTTATGTGTTTATTTGCTATCTATATAACCTCTTTGGTGAAGTGACTATGCATATCTTTTGCCCATTACAAAATTTTATTCTTACCTATTTTGAGGATAAACACAATTCTTAGAATTCTCATAGGTCAAGTTTGAGTGAATAGAAGCAACTACAATAACTATAGAAAGGGGCCTATTGTAAAAATATAAAATATGCAAAAGAACATAGAACTCAAGGGGCGATAAAATAACAAAATAGCATATAAAATTATATTGCTGTTTTATTATTGAGTTTTCAGAGTTCTTTATATATTCTGAATGCAAATCCTTTACCAGAAATGTATTTTGCAAATACTTTATCCCAGCCTGTGGCTTTCATTTTCATTATCTTAACAGTCTCTTGAAGTTTTAAAAAGTCAGTGAGGCCCAGTTTATCAGCTCTTTCTTCTATGGATCATGCTTTTGGTGTCATGTCTAAGAAATCTTTGCTTAACTCACGATCAAAAAATTTTCTTCTGCGTTTTCTTCTAGAAGTTTTGTAGTCTTAGGTCTTACATTTAAGTCTATGATCCATTTTGAGTTAGTTTTTGTATAAAGTATGTGTCAAAATTTATTCATTTATTTGCAAATGGCTACCCAATTATTTCAGCACAATTTTTTAAAAGAGACTATCCTTTCTCAAATTGCCTTCACACACTTGTAAAACACGATTGACCCAGTATTGGTTTCTTTCTGGGCTCTCTATCTTGTCCCTTTGAACAAGGCTATGTGTCCTCAGAGATGGCTGCATTTTCATGTAAGCTTTTTTTCATGGTCTCAGGATGGCTGACAGGTGCTCCTGGAACCCCGTTATTCAGCTTTATGTGTAGTGAAAGACAAGCATCTTTGGCCCAGTATTCTCCACAAAAATCCTAAATCCTGAGTTAGACTGCATCTGTTAGGATCAATTTAGGTCATGTGACACTAAATGGGGACACTGTTAAGAACATGAGTCACCTCTCCACCTGTAGAACTGGGAATGGACCTGGTGTGTGGCTGCATCCATGCACAGGGGGCACTTTCTCCTGATTCACCTGCCCAGGTGGGGCACCTTTTCCCATTTTACACAAAGGTATTTTATAGGCTGGAGGATGCCCTGGTCTAGGCCTTGAAGGTTGACCCATCTCTAAGTTCACCACCAATGGCTGCATTTATCAGCTTCTCTTGGCACAGATTAGTGGTGTTGCCAGGATGCTGACAAAATGTTTCTGGATAACTCCATGCCCTCTTCTACCTTTTCTGTTTGCCTTTTATTGATTCTTCTCTCCTCCCTTTCTAAGCCTGAGCCAGGAACCCTCCTGTTATTAAAAGCAGTCCCAGTTGCCCATACCTTTCATTTCCTTTGAATTACATTAATTGCCTGACAGCTAAAAAGTGAGCTGCTATTTTCAGATTTTAGCTGCTGGTCGGCAAGAAATATTTACCAGCTCCTGCAGATTTATAAAGATGCCACAGAGATGCCTGGAGACTAACAGTCAGAACATACAACAGCAAAAAAACACTATTTTTCAAGGTTAAATGCTCAGAATGCTTAAAAGAAATTGTCCATAAAGCAAAATAGGGATTTGGAAGCAAGCAGCCTGTACCCTGGATAAAAGAAAGGAGCCGGAGGTTTAAAATAAGATTTCACAGCTTCACAATAATTATGAATTTAATAAGGGGAACTTTATTTTTAATTTAGTTCCAGTCTGGCAGCCCGTCTCCTCCCTCCTGCCCTCTCTCCACGGCATAATAATGCTTTTTAATGTGGTCCTAAGGCTGAGGTCACAGTGAGCGCCGGGAAAGGGCCCCAGCCATAAGATTTTCTGATGAAGCAATATTAGACAGATAATGTTCCTGCCTCTCTGCAAGCAGATGGGACTAACTCTCACTGGCTTTACTCCCTCCTGGCAGTCAGAGATGTGTCTTGCTATGTAGGAAGACAGTAGGTTCTGAAAATTCCAAGACAGGAAGATTTTTTTCCCTGATAGGACCGCAGGCGTTGTCTCCTGTTCTTCGTGAGCAGAGTAATAAAACTCAGCCAGGGCCACCAAGCATGGTCACAGACCCCCAGGACAACTTCCGCTCCAATGCTTACTTTCCCCCCAAACAGCGTAATTTAAATGTGGTTGGTAAAGGACCACAGATTTTCCCAAAATGCTCTTCCATAGATTACCTTTCAGTGCAAGCTGTTTTCAGGGCCATACATATTCATTTATTTGTTGTTCATTCATTCATTCAACAAATATTTGTTGAAGACCTATTTTTTTGAGGTGTTCTTTTTTATCAAGGTTAAATTGAATGAATTTAACACAAAATGAATCAATTTAAAGTGAGCAAATCTGTGGCATTTAGTATTGTTTTGGCCAAAAAATTCATACAGTTTTTTTCTGTACGATGACTCTATAAATATAGTAGCACTTAGTTGTCTTTAACTTCATTTAAACAATTTTATTAGATTGTATTGTGTCATATCAGTGTGCATTTAAAAAAAAACTTATCAAAATTGGTGAATTTTTGTGTAGCCATTTTAATACTGAAGATGGAAGAAAAAAAGCAACATTTTTGGCATATTATGCTTATGATTTCAAGAAAGGTAAAAACACACCTGAAACGCAAAAAAAAGATTTGTGCAGTGTATGGAGAAGGTGCTGTGACTGATCAAACGTGTCAGAAGTGGTTTGCGAAGTTTCCAAGATTCTTTATCACCCAAGATAAAAACACATACCCATTAAACAGTTACTTCCCCCAGCCTCTGGTATTTACCAGTATGCTTTTCTGTCTCTTTTGATATGCCTATTCTTGATATTTTATATAAATGAAATCACGTAATGTGAGACCTTTTGTGTCTGGTTCCTTATACTTTGTATACTGTTTTCAAGGTTCATCTGCATTGTAATGTGCATCAATACATCATTCTTTTTATGGCTGAATAATATTTCATTTTATGGATATACCATAATTTGTTTACCCACTCATCTGTTGATGGACATTTGAATTGTTTCCATGTTTTGGGCTGTTGTGAAAGGGGTGCTGTACATTCATGTACCATTTGTTTGAATATCTGTTTTGATTCTTTGGGGAGTAGAATTGTTGGGTCGTAGGGTAATTCTATGTTTAGCTTGTTGAGGAACTGCCAAAGTGCTTTCTCCGGGGCTGCACCATTTTACATTCCCATATCAAATGCTCTTCTACAGAAGAGCATTTCATGATGCTCAATTTTGTTCATGGTGGACACATCATGAACAAAATTGACCCTTACATTCTAGCAGAGGGAGGTAGACAATAAAATATAAACATAATAAATAAATATGTACAGTGTAGAGAGTGATCTGTCCTAGGCAAAAAGAAAAAGTAAAGCAGGGGTGTCACAGGCAGAGGGAACAGTAAGTGCAAAGGCCCTGGGGTACCTGGCTTGTTTGAGGATCAACAAGGAGGCCAATGTGGCTGGAGCAGGGTGAGCAGGGGCTGGGGAGCAGGGTGAGGGAAGAGATCAGAAAGGTAAGATCATGTGGAGCCTTAAGAGCTATTGAAAGGACTTTGCTTTTGAACTGAGTGACATGGAAAGCCATGGGAGGGTTTTGAGCGTAGAACTAATGTTTAAAAAGGAGGCATTGCAATAATCCAGGTGAGACATGATGGTGGATCATACCAGAGTTGGAGTGGTGGAGGTGAAGAGAAATGGTCAGATTCTGGATATAGTTTGAAGGTAGCGCCAATGGAATTTCTTTATGAATTGGATGACGATTGTGTGTGAGTCCAGGATAACTCCGAAGTGTCTGACATCAGCGACTGGAAGGAAGGAACTGCCATCATCCAGTATGGGACAAGCAGTGGACAGAATAGGGTTTGCGGGGAGAAGATCAATCAGTTTTGGACATGTTGTGTTTGAGATGCTTCATCAACACTAGACGTCTATTAAACTTTAGTCTTTGGAGCTTGTATTGGAGGACAGATCTGAGAGAGAGGGGTTGGAATGGCTGGAATTTAGCATGGAAGCAACATAGAAGCATATAGTACAGATAGAGGTAGTAGCTTGCTCCACTGTGATTTCAGGGGAAGTCTTTTATCAGGGGTCACAGTGATTTCTTCAGGAGGCAGTTATGCCTGGTGAAAATAATAAGGGATGAAGATGGTGGCAAAATGAAGAACATAGCTCCTGGCTAAAGGAGACTCAGATAGGCTAATTTTCCCATATGAGGAGCCAGGCTTAGTGTTGTTAGATCTTCAGATTTTTCAAGGAAAACGGAAAGTCTGGATTCTTATGTGAAGTCTCCAAATTAAAAAAATAAACTAGCCAACACATATAAGACATTATTTTTGTCAACTGGGGAAATTGGAATATGAACTATATGTTACACGATATTACGGCATTATTGTTCATTTTCTGAGGTGTGGTAATGGTATTGTGGATATACTGGAAATGGAGAATAGCCTTATTATTAAGAAACTTCCATGGAAATATTCCAGAGTGAAATACTCTGTTGTCTGCAACTTATTTTCAAATAGTTCAGAAAAAAGTGTGTGTGTGTGTGTGTGTGTGTGTGTGTGTGTTAGGGATCTCTGAATATAATTATACTATTATTTGAACTTTTCTTTAAATTTGAGAATTTTCAAAATAAGAAGTTATGTGGGCTGTGGAGTGGGAAAGCATAGGCCCAAGAAAAATATCTGCAGGAGGAGGTGACCTAGAGGGGTTGACAGTTTCTAACCTCTTCCCTGATAAAATATTATTTTGGTCTCGTTACCTTTGTTATGGAAACAACCTTTTTATATATATGCAGATTCCTCAGGACTGTTAGTGTTCCCCAAATAGGGAAAATATCTTCTTCCTTGAATAACTTTGGCCTCCACTAGATAGGAAGAGCTCAGAAGCAAAATGATGGTTCCTATTGGTGTATCTACAAATTATGCTGGACCAAAGGAGAGGAATTCAGTCATTGTGGTTCCTACAAAATGGTAGGAATGAGACTAAAATCCTGGCTTGCAGGAAAGACACCATCTTGAAAGTTTGCTGTGATAAATTCATTAGCAGACACACAACAGAAATACAGGACACATGCCTTCCTCTGTCTCGTTTGCCCTCCTTCTGTCTGCATAACTGACTCCTGAAATCCCTTGTAGATCTATGCTTTAATTACTCAGAGTTTGGGATCCACCTAATCTGTAAACTCTCCTTGATGTATTTATTTTCAGAACCTGGGACAGGGCTCAGCAAACGGCACTCACTCGGGAAGTACCTTTTGAAAGAATGAGAGAATGTTCATCTACCTATGGCCATTGCTAGACAAAGGAATCTACTTTTTATGTCATGTCTGTTATTTGTTGGGGAGGGACTTGTGTGAGATTTCCTGTATGAGTTTGGGAAATGCTGAGAGATCTTATTGTTGGTGTTCAATTTTAGGTTCTTATTCCTACATAGGCCACAGGACAGATCCCTCTTAAGGAATATAAAGAAGCCATGTTCAGATTTCAGGTTCCTCATAAATCTGCTTCCTGTGTTATCATTTTTTATCTGCCTACTTCTGTTTCCCCTGGGTTTGAAGGAAGCGCTTTACCTTAGAAATGATTCACTACTCCTGGGCCACCGAGGGCTTTGAAAGCCACACGATAGAAGTTTCACCTCAAATCCCCCCATTTATAATCATGGGGGAAAGCTGGGTGTTGTCTTGGGGGTTATTAGTGATTTCACAAAACTCAACCTTTGTCCCTCATGTGTCCATTTTTCAAAAACTTACTACTCAAAGTCATTGCCCCTGAGGAAACATTTATCTTTGGTTTGACATCTTTTGCACTGTATCCCTTTTCAATCCTCCTTTCTAACATAGGATAAATGGCTTTGTGGGATTTGGAATAAGAGTTGCATATTGCAGTATGAGTGTGTAGAAATCCTGCTCCCCTCCCCCATATCCCTGGGTCAGAAGATGAGGGGATAACCAGTAAAGACAAACGGATTTGGGTGATGTGATGGGTTGAATTGTGTAACCCTCCCCCCCTACACTGCCCCCACCATTCATTGTTGAGGTCCTAACCTCCAGGGCTTCAGAATGTGATTTTATTTGGAGACAGTGCTATTGCAAATGTAATTAGTTCAGATGAGGTCATCCTGGAGTAGGGTGGGCTCCTAATCCAATATAACTGGTGTCCCTATAAAGAGGGGACCTTTGGAGATAAACACATGCACAGGGAGAACACCATGTGAAGATGAAAGCAAAGATATAAGTCAAGGAATGGCAGAGATTGCCAGCAAGCCATCAGATGCTAGAAGGGAGGCAAGGGACGGATTTTCCTCTCAGCCCTCAGAAGTAATCAACCCTGCCAGTACTTTGATCTCAGATTTCCAGGCTCCAGAACTGTGAGACAATAAATTTCTGTTGTTTAAGCCACCCAATTCATGGTCTTTTGTTATGGCAGCCACTGGAAACCAAAGCAGGTGATACGTTTATATTTATCTAAGGGCCTGTATTTGCTTGGGAGGTGATGTATAATAGTATAGTGGTTAAGTATTTGGATTTTTAGAACCGGATACCTTGAGTCTGAATTCCAGCTGCATAATCTGGGAAAATTACTTATTATCTCTAGGTTTCCAGTTTCCTCCGAATAAAATGGGGAATAATAGAGATTTAGACCTTACAGTACTGTCACGAGGATTAAATGAGATAATGTATTTTAAAGTGCTAAGCAAATACCTGGCACATAGTAAGCACTTGATGAGTGGTATTATTATTGGTAATAATTGGCAATATTTATTGACTCCAAAAGAGACCTTTGCTACGTAGAGTTTAAAAATTGCTCCTCGGACCACACCTAGCCAACAGATGGAACGTCCCCTCTCTCTGACCCCTGCTCTCAAGGTTAATGGGCTGGGGCTCTGTGCCATCTCTATGCCCTTTTGGGGATTTCATCTCTCTGCTGGTCAGGGCTTGTTATAATTGATACACAAGAAGATCCACTTGCCACTTAAGCAAGCGAAAGCAAGATGGTTCTAGAAACTGGACGGGAATTCAGAGTGACCAGACAGTTACCAGGATCATGCATTCATTCTCATTCAAACAACACATATTTCTTGAAAGTCAGTGGGCTCAGTGCAGGATCGGACTCAGCGTGGGCTGTTTCTTTTATCTCCTGTGAGCAGGGGAAGGGCTGCAGCATAATCATAATTCCACAACAACTGCCACTTATTGAAACGTATGTCAGGTGCTGGACATCCCCTTAGAACCATCACCCTTTAAAATTCTGTAAAGTTAGACAGCATTATCATCCCCATTTTACAGATAAGGAAACTGAGACACAGAGTGGCTGTTAATCACATGTAGCTAATGGCAGAATGAGGATTTGAACTCACATCTCTCAGACTCGAAAGCCCATGTTCTGAGTCACTGCCTCAGCAGCACCAGGAATCGAGTGCTCTTAGGTGTGTATTTGAAATAGATTGTGAGGAAACCCATTATAGAATGCAATGCTGGGGCTTCCCTGGTCGCGCAGTGGTTGGGAGTCCGCCTGCCGATGCAGGGGACGTGGGTTCGTGCCCCGGTCTGGGAAGATCCCACATGCTATGGAGCGGCTGGGCCCGTGAGCCATGGCCGCTGAGCCTGCGCGTCCCAAGCCTGTACTCCGCAACGGGAGAGGCCACAACAGTGAGAGGCCCGAGTACCGAAAAAAAAAAAAAAAAAAAAAGAATGCAATGCTGGCGTGAAAAAACAAAACAAAATCAAATCCAAAAATCCTGCCAAGAATTGATGGCTGGAGCAAAATGTGCATTTTCCCAATGTTTAAATTCAGTGACTGAACCTGAGATTTGTTTTAATTTTCAATTGTCCTGAAGCCATTTATCTTACAGGCATGATGGTGCAGATGCATTTTGCCAGGCTGTTCCTCAGAAGCATTTTGTTGTGATAATAATCACAAGTGTGACCCCAGTACTTTCAGTTTTTTCTCCATTGTTTCCTGTGATAAGCACTATTTCAGTAGCTTGCCAACCCCCTCAATTCTTATTTGTTTAGGGAGGGAATATTAATTAGCGATGCTAAGGAGACTGTGAGCTGCAAATGAAATTTTGTAAGAAATTCCTTAGACCGTCTTTGCTTCCCAAGGCATCCTCTATTTAAATAGTCCCATAGAATGTTGTTATTAACATAAATTATAATAGTAATAATAATAATGACAATAATAATAATAATTAACATTGTTTTCTGCTTCAGTTGTTATTCATGGAAAACTGCAAGCTCCTTTCCATCTATATTGGCCTCAGTAAAAGTGGAAAATAGATTCTCATTTTATATTTTACTTCCCTATCAGTTTTGCTTTGCTCAACTCATTCTGGGCCTGGCCACTAAATCCTTATGATGGTCTTTATTGAACTTTTTGGAAAAATAAAAAATTTCTTGTTCCTATTTGAAAGAGGAGTCTGCCTGATGTGGAAAACCTCCAATAGGCCAACTTTTCTTTTCTATGAGAATTTGCCTTGAAGCTCTATTTGTGTGCTGTAAGTCATTCAAAAAAAATTTTGTTTTGCCAAGTTTCTCCTGGTTTCTAGAATCTCTCTCTCCCAGCCCATCATCTGGACACACTGAGAGTCATGCTTCCAAAAAAACAAATCTGGTTTTCCACCTCCTTTGCTGAAATACCTAGATAAGCTTTCCTCTGCCCTCAGGATAAAATCCAAATTTTTTACCATGCCCTAATGTTGTGACTCTTATTTCCCTGCCGAGCCATGTACCTCCTCATTCCATCTTCTTCTTTAGTCCAATATTAAATATCTTTTGGTTTTGTGGAGAGACTAAGCCATCTCACCTCTGGCCTTACCATGTGCTGTGAGTGGAATACCCTTTCCTCCCTAATTTAAGATTCAACTTAGACACCAAGTCTTATTAGAAGCTTTCCTGCCTTCACAGGTCATGTGTGGTGCCTGATGTCAATTTTAGGGAGGTGTAAGACTGCACACTCCTTCCCTTCTCCAGCACTGCTGGATGGCTTTGAATGCTGTACACATGGGCAGTGGTGTGCTTCAGTACCTCAACTCTTGGCTTGTTGGTTTAGAACAAGGGTCAACAAACTACGTCGAACTGATTATGCTACCCAAGGCAATATACAGATTCAATGCAATCCCTATCAAATTACATATGGCACTTTCTCAGAACTGGAACAAAAAAATTTTTAAATTTGTATGGAAACACAGAAGACCCCGAATAGCCAAAGCCATCTTGAGAAAGAAAAACGGAGCTGGAGGAATGAGGCTCCCTGACTTCAGATTACACTACAAAGCTACAGTCATCAAAACAGTATGGTACTGGCACAAAAACAAAAATACAAATCAATGGAACAGGATAGAAAGCCCAGAAATAAACCCATGCACCTGTCTGTGGTCAATTAATCTATGACAGAGGAGGCAAGAATATACAATGGAGAAAAGACAGTCTCTTCAATAAGTGGTGCTGGGAAAACTGGACAGCTACATGTAAAAGAATGAAATTAGAACACTTCCTAACACCATACACAAAAATAAACTCAAAATGGATTAAAGACGTAAATGTAAAACCAGATACTATAAAACTCCTAGAGGAAAACGTAGGCAGAACACTCTTTGGCATACATTGCAGCAATATCTTTTTGGATCTGTCTTCTAGAGTAATAGAAATGAAAATGAAAAACAAAAGTAGGACCTAATTAAACTTAGAAGCTTTTGCATGGCAAAGGAAAGCATAACAAAGTGAAAAGACAACCCACAGAATGGGAGAAAATGTTTGCAAATGATGTGACCGACAAGGGATTAGTCTCCAAAACATACTAACAACTCATATAGCTCAATATCAAAAAAACAAACAACCCAATCAAAAAATGGGCAGAAGATCTAAATAGACATTTCTCCAAAGCAGACATCCAGATGGCCAATAAGCACATGAAAAGATGCTCAACATCGCTAATTATTAGAGAAATGCAAATCAAAACTACAGAGAAGTAGAATGGCCATCATCAAGAAGTCTACAAACAATAAATGCTGGAGAGGGTGTGGAGAAAAGGGAACCCTCATACACTGTTGGTGGGAATGTAAATTGGTGCAGCCACTATGGAGAATAGTATGGAGGTTCCTTAAAAAACTAAAATAGAGCTACCATATGATCCTGCAATCCCACTCCTGGACATATATCTGGAGAAGATCATAATTCAAAAAGATACATGCACCCAAATGTTCATAGCAGCACTATTTACAGAGGCCAAGACATAGAAACAACCTAAATGTCCATTGGCAGATGAATGGGTAAAGAAGATGTGGTATATATATATATATACACACACACAATGGAATATTGTTCAGCCATAAAAAGAATGAAATAGTGCCATTTGCAGCAACATGGTTGGACCTAGAGATTAGCATACTAAGTGAAATAAGCCAGACAGAGAAAGACAAATATCATATGATATCACTTACATGTGGATCTAAAATAGACGATACAAATGAACTTAGTTACAAAACAGAAACAGACCTACAGACATAGAAAACAAACTTAGGGTTACCAAAGGGGAAAGGAGAGGGAGGGATAAATGAGGAGTTTGGGATTAATATAAACACATTATTGTATATAAAACAGATAACCAACAAGGACCTATATAGCACAGGGAACTATACTCAATATTTTGTAATAACCTATAAGGGAAAATAATCTGAAAAAATAGATATATATGTATGTATAACTGAATCACTTTACTGTACACCTGAAAATAACACAACACTGTAAATCAACTATACTTCAAATAAAAAACAAACAAAAACCCACCACAAACTATATTTATATACCTGTATTTATATATTTATATTTTTTAATTGAGGGGAAATTCACATAAAGTTAACCATTTTAAAGTGTAAAATTCAGTGCCATTTAGTACATTCACAGTGTTGTACAACTACCACTTCTATCTAGTTCCAAAACATTTTATCAACCCAAAATGAAACCCCACAAGAGTGAAGCAGACACTCCCCATTCCATTATCCTCAGCCCCTGTCAGCCACCAATCAAATTCTTTCTCTGTGAATTTTTCTATCCTGGACATTTCATATTAGTGGAATCATACAATATGCAACCTTTTGTTGCTTTTTCCACTTAGCATAGTGCTTTTGAGGTTCATTCACATTGTAGCATGATCCAATACTTTATTCCTTTTTATGGCTGAATACTATTCCATTGTAGAGATATACTACATTTTGTTTATCCATTCCTCAGCTGATTGATACTGGGATTATTTCCATCTTTTAGCCGTGGTGAGTAGGGCTGCTATGAACATTTGTGTGCAAGTTTTTATTTGAATACCTGTTTTTATCCTTCTGGATAATTATCTAGGGGTAGAGTTGCTGGGTGATAAGGTGTTTAACTTTTTGAGGAACTGCCAAACTCACCATCTGTTTTTGTAAATAATGTTTTATTGGATCACAGCCATAGCCATTCATTTGCATATTGTGCGTGGCTGCTGCTGTGCCACAATGACAGAGTTAAGTAGTTGCAACAGAGACTGTGTGGCTCATCAAGCCTCAAATAATAACTACCCAGAACTTTGCAGAAGTTTGATGAACCCTGACTTAGAACCTCTGTGTTGAGAAACGTAGCCAGCAGGCCCTGAGGCCAGTTATAGCCTTTCTTTAAACAAGAATGGGATGAATATAGCAAAACAAATTATTTTTCTTAAACTGGCATATAGACTCCTGGCAATTTAGGATGTTTGAGTTTGACTTGTAGTTCTGAGGGGTCTATTTTGAATACCAAAGAGTGTATTGTATAAAATACGTCTTGTATAAAAAGTGGTCCAGAAAATTGGGTAACAGGAGTGACATCAGCAACATGGCTGAATAAGATGTCCCTCATTGTATCCCCTTCAGCAACAATAATTTGGCATCCTTCAAGGACAATGGTTCTTTTGTGAGAGCTGAGGGGGAATGTCAGGGGAACCAGAAGGAATCTCACCCACCTGCATGTTGGGCAATAGGCATACAGACCTCAGCTGACTGTGGACTCTAAAGTGGCCTGTGAACTGGCTCCAGCCTCTCTCAGCCAGGGTCCAGGAGCTCCTGGAGAATAATGACATAGACAATCACTCATGGATGAGAGAGCCTTTGTGGAAGTCCAGGTTTTCAGTGAAGAAGTTCCAGCGTATTGTTGGAGCAAAAAAATACGAGTTTAGGCATATTGGAAAGGGTAAGAGGAAGAGCGTGACTTTAGCTGCATCACCCTTCTCCCAAGGCAGCACAGCTCAGTGTCAAGCAAGACCTTCTTGGCCTGTGATTTCTCCTGTGGGGTAAAAGGGGAGTGTGTGAGTGAACATCAGCTGTGTGGGACATTGCCAAAGAGACCCCACTTCTCTCTTGCTGCATCCAAAGTACTGAGTTGTGCACTGTATGACTTGGGGTGGGAAGAGGGTGGGAGAGCAGCAGATAGGCCTCTTGGAGGACATTAAAAGGATGCAGATTCTGTTAACTGTTGTGGACTCCATCAAGAAGCCTACCCATGAGCTGCTGGGAATGTCTTGCTCATAGATCTCCCCAACGGGCATATGGGTACCACCAGGGCTCTGCATGCCTCACCCACACACCCCCACCCGACTTCCTGTGGCAGGCTCTCTGTGTGTGCTCCTGATGATAGCAAGAGCAAGCTTCAGCAGATGGCTAGTGAACACGCACAGAAAGGCAGGCAGAATCTGCAGACCTGGAAGTCCAAAAACTTGAGCTTCCACTCCACACTTGGGAAAGCAAAAGAGAGGCTGGCAGCACCCAGCCTGGTGCTTTATAGGACTGAGAGAAGGCATTCAAGCTTAAGAATTCTGCCACAGGAGGGAGCAAGAAGCATGGAGCAGGTGTATCCATAGAAAATCTGAGCGAGCCTCAGAATCCCTAGCAGGGCCGATGGAAGGTATTTCTCTCTTGACGTCAGTTAGTAAAGACTGGAGGAGGTGACTGCTGCTGCAAATGTGAAGACAGCAACGTAAGACTCCAAGGAACATGACAAATCAGAGGAAGCATGGCAACATTGAAAGGTCACAGTAATCTTCCAGCAACTGACCTCAAAGACATGAAGATCTGTGATTTACCCAGTAAAGAATTCAGTTTAGTCTGTTTGGTGACCTCTGAGCTCTACGAACTTGGATATCAAAATGTCTCCCAAGGGCTTCCCTGGTGGCGCAGTGGTTAAGAATCTGCCTGCCAATGCAAGGGACATGGGTTCAAGCCCTGGTCCGGGAAGATCCCACATGCTGTGGAGCGACTAAGCCCGTGTGCCACAGCTACTGAAGCCCACGCGTCTAGAGCCTGTGCTCCGCAACAAGAGAAGCCACCGCAGTGAGAAGCCCATGCATGTCAACAAAAACCCAATGCAGCCAAAAATAAATAAATAGATTCAAAATGTCTCCCCAGATTTGGTAAATTCTCAGCCTTTATTTGTTTAGATAAACTTTCTGCCCCCTTCTCCCTCCCTTCTTCTGGGACTCCAGTAATTCACATATTGCTTCTTTTGATGGTATCCATAGGTCAGTAGGCTTTCTTCACTCTTTTTCATTCTTTTTTCTTTGTTTTCCTTGACTGAATAATTTCAAAGTTCCTGTCTTCTAATCCACAGATTCTTTCTTCTGCTTCATTTGTTCTGCTGGTGATGCTGTATGTTGCATTTTTCAATTCACTTATTGTATTCTTCAGCTCCAGAGTTTCTGTTTGGTTCCTTTTAATGATTTCTATCTCTTTGTTAAACTTCTCATTTTGTTTGTATATTGTATTCCTGATTTTTAAAAATTATCTTTCTGTGTTTTCTTGTAGCTCATTGAGCTACAAGTGCAAGATTGCACTTGTAAAAATTTGAATATATCTTAATCAAAAAAGAATAGTATAGTTAATTAAAAATTAAAATTATTCTTAATGTTTAAAATATTTTCTTCTAAAATATTCAAAAATTTCTATTAAATTTAATAGGCAATATGGTAATTATAATTGAGAAAATAAAAATTTAAATAAAATTATTTATATGAAGTTGAATTTGATGTAATTGTTAAGATTAAATTAAATATAATTAAATATTTTAGAAAGATTTTAAAAAAAGAAATGCTGAAAGGAGTTCAAGCTGAAATGAGAGGACACAGTAATGTGAAAACATAAAAATATACAACGCAGTGGTAAAGGTAAGTATATAGTCAAATTCAGAATACTCTGAATACAAAATGAAAAGGCAGTCTATAAAATGGGGGAAAATTTTTGCGAACCATCTATCTGATAAAGGTTTAAAAAATGTATATAGAACTCATACAACTCAAGCAAAACAAAAACGAAAACAATCTGATTAAAAAATGGGCAGAGGCTGTGAATAGACCTACAAGATATACAAATGGCCAAAAGGTACAGGAAAAGTTGCTAAACATGACTAACTATCAAGTAAAAGCAAATCAAAACCACAATGGGATATCACCTCACAACTCTTAGAACGTTATCAAAATGACAAGAGAAATCAAGTGTTGGTGATGATGTGGAGAAAAGGTGTGGAACACTTGTGCTTTGTTGGTGGGAATGTAAAATGGTGCAGCCACTATGGAGAACAGTATGGAGGTTCCTCAAAAAATAAAAAATAGAACTACCATATGATCTAGCAATCCCACCTCTGGGTATATATCTAAAGTAAATGAAATCAGGATCTTAAAGAGATATCTGCACTTCCATGTTCATTGCAGCATTATTCACAATAGCCAAGATATGTAAACAACCTAATCTATGGATGAATGGGTGGTATGGTAAAAAGTGGTATGTATATGCAGTAGTATATTATTCAGCCATAAAAAGAGGGAAATCCTGTCATTTTCAGCAACCTGGATAAAACTTGAGGGCATTATGCCAAGTGAAATAAGTCAGAGAAAGACGAACACTGTGTAATATTGCATGTAGAATCTAAAAAAACCAAACTCACAGAAAGAGAGAGAATAATGGTGGTTGCCAGGGGCTGGGTGGTGGGGGAAATAGGTGAAGATGGTCAAAGGATACAAATTTCCAGTTGCAAGATGAATGGGTTCTGGAGATCTAACATACAGCATGGTGACTATAGTTAACAATATTGTATACTTGAAAGTTGCTAAGAGAGTAGATCTTAAATGTTCTCACCACAAAAAAGAAATGATAATTATGTAATATGAAGGAGGCATTAGCTGAAGCTGTGGTGGTGATCATTTTCAATACGTAAGTATACCAAATCGTTATGTTATACACCTTAAACATACACAGTGTTATATGTCAATTATATCTCAATAAAGCTGGAAAGAAAGATATTTAAAAAGACTTAAAATATACTGGGTAACAGCAGACTCTGGAGTCAGACTTCCATGGGACAAGTCACTTAACCTCTCTGGGCTTCTGTTTTCTCATCTATTAAGTAGAGATTATAACGTTCCTCTTCTTGTAGGATGTAGTGAGGATTAAAAGAAGAAAATACTCTTGGCTTAAAACGGTCCTGGCAGATCCTAACGGTCCTGTTAGATCTTATGACATGAGTCTCAGAAAACTCCTAGAAAAAATGATGCAATGGATCAACAATCTAGCTTATCTCATGCTTTAGGATAAAATACTTTACATTCTCTCATGGCACATGTAGTTACAGTTCTGGGTCATGAAAGGGGAAAGGAGAAGGAGCCTCTGCAGGTTATTGTAATTTTAGAGGTCTAAAATATTTGGGAAAAGCTTTTGAGATAGGACATTACCTAAACCCCATGGAATAGGGGGAATTTCATAACAGTGCCTAAGACTCTCCAGGCCAACCATCTTTCTTAGTTTCCATTATCCCAGAATCATAGTGTCCACTAATATAAGGGATGCTGCCCAAACAAACTATTATACATAAAGTAGATAAGCAACAAGGATGCAAAGTGTGAAGATCCTGTGGACAACGTGTTTGTCCTCTTGTAGGAACACAGAGAAGGTGAGCATGGCTGGAGTGGAGTGAGTGAGGAGAAGGATGGCCCCAGATGATGTCAGAGAGACAGTTGCAGCCAGACCGTGCTGGATCTGGTGCTGTCCTGGGGGAGGAGTTTGGACTTTATTCCTGGAGTGATGGGAAGCCAGTGGAGGGTTTTCAGCGGAGGAGGGACATGGTCATCTCAGCTGGTTGCTGTTGGAAAGGACGGGTCTGCTAGCTGACCACTGGTTTTGTAAAGTGGTTTTCAAGACTCAGCGATGGCTTGCATTGTTATATGAAGGTGAATTTGACAGCAGCCAACCTGGTAACAGATGTTCTGTTTCACGTGCCATAAATGGGGCCATATATCAAATACATTGACTTTCTACTTCTGAGACCCCAAAAGCAGTACAACTCTAACCCTCAGAGGCCCCATGTTAGGTTGGCAAGATACCGTTTACTGGGGTTATGGGTGATGGAGCAGCTGTCTAAATTCTGCCCAAATTCTTTTCTACAAGCAGTGAGCCCCAGGGACTTCTTGCTTCTTTGAACATTTCAGAACTATCAAGGCCTTACTGGGGATGAGAGATGCACTGGACTTCTGAGCACCTACAGCCCATTCTTGTTCTGATTGTTTGAATGATATTTGGAGGAGAAGGGGGCGGGAGGCTGATCTGTGAGCGTTCCTCTCTCACTCCCTCCCCTTCCCCCAAAAGGATATCTAGAGCCATTCATTTTTCTGGCCTTGGAAGGAAAGAAAGAAACTAACATCTGTTGAGTAGCAACTTAAGGCTGGCTAGTTATTGTCAGGAGTTAACTGAATTTCAGTAATTCATTCATTTTCCAAGAAATATTCATTGAGTACTTTTATGTGATCTGGGCCCTGGAGATAGGCAGTGAACACAATAGACAAAGTCCTTAATTCCCATGGAACTGACCTTCTGGCAAGGAAGATAGACATTAAACAAATAAATACAAGTTGGGTGGAGAGGTCCTAGGATGAAAAATAAAGTTGATTAACAGGATGGAGAGCGAGTGTGGGCTACTTTATATCTGAAAGGGGGCTGGTCAGGGAACTTTTCTTTGAAAAGGGGGTATTTGAGAAGGAAAGTGAAGGAAATGAGCTAGAGAGGCACCAAACTTTCTGTGGATATAGAACATTGTTATTACTTCTTAGAGAAGAGGCTGCTGAGGGTTGAAGGAATTAAGTGGCTCTCCCGAGGTCAGAGGACAGGGGCACCTGTAGCAGCTGCAGTAAGAGATGAAATCCAGTAAGTGCTTACTCCATGTCAGACACTGGATTAAACATTTTATTTATGTCATCTCATTTAATCCTCGCAAAAAACCTACAAGGTAGATATCATTATTAGTATCCCCATTTTATAGATGTTACTGAGGATTAGAGAGGTCATGTAACTCAGCCAAGGGCACATAGCTAATAAATGAGAAGCTGAGATTCGATGCCCCTGGTCTTCAGGACCCTATAACCCTTCCTAGCCCATAGCTGGTGAAGCTGGAATTTGGAGTGAAGTCTCCATCTGAAAACCCCTCATTTCCAAGAGGCTGGTGCCACTCCTTTCAGAGGAGAGCTTGGCCCTTTAATTAACCCCTGGCATGGAGCTGGTTAGATGGATATTGAGGGCTTCCTAGACTCTGGCGGGGTTGTGACCACAGGCATCACATGTCCCATCATCTCTGATTTGCACAGAGGCCTCCCTGCGACTGAGCATTGTGTGCCAAGAGCTTGGGTGTCCAATAAAAGTTGATGGGGACCTAAATCTCTCTTTGAAAGGAATGGGCTGTGCACCTCCATTGGCTTGAAAAAAACATTTAATCACGGCTTCACAGCTGACCCTCTGATTTGGTGAGAAAAACTACAAACATATGATACAGGTATATGAGTGTATAACCCTCTTAGCAAGAATGCAGTTGATCTTCTAAATTATAGGCTCTACAGAGCTATTCAGACAGTGTACTTATAGCATTAGTTCGTTCATTCATTCATTCATCACAGTGCCTGGCAGTGGTCTTCATGGAGAATTCATTCCAGAGGGGAGGATGGGGTGAGGTGAAGAAGGACAAAATGAAGCGAATGAGTGGAGGAACAAGACAGTCTCAGACAGTGAGAGTGCCATGAGGATTGCAGCAGGGAAATGTGATAGAGAGGCTGGGATGTCTCCTTATACTGGGTGGTGAGTTGAAGCCCCACGGAGCAGGGGCCAGGTGAACAGAATGCTGGTGAGGATATGTGGGCCGTTCTGTAGAAAAGTGTTTCAGTGGGAGGGAATATCTCAGTAACAGAACAAAGACTGGACCTGGAGGTACGTGCATGGCCTTACGAATGGTGATAATTAGGTGGTTACACAAGTATTTTGTTGAGACTTGCAAAAATGAAACAAGTGAGAATGCAAGCATGAAAAAAAAAAAACCCATGAAATTTCAAGTCTGTTAGCACTTAAAAGTGGTAGGCTCTTTATAACTTAGAAGTTAATATCAATAATAATAATAGCAGGGCTTCCCTGGTGGCGCAGTGGTTGAGAGTCCGCCTGCCGATGCAGGGGACATGGGTTCGTGCCCTGGTCCGGGAAGATCCCACATGCTGCGGAGTGGCTGGGCCCGTGAGCCATGGCCGCTAGGCCTGCGCGTCCGGAGCCTGTGCTCCGCAACGGGAGAGGCCACAACAATGAGAGGCCTGCGTACCACACACACACACACACACACACACACACAAATAATAATAATAATAACATAATAACAATGATAATAACAATAACGACCTACTTCTGTTAAGGGTTTACTATGTGCCAGACACTGTCCTAGAGCCTACCCCATCAGTCTTTTCTAGAGCATTTGAAAAGTGTGGTCCAAAAGAAAGTTTAGTTAACAGAGAGGATTTTTAAAAATTTTAAAGATTTGAAACATTTAAAAAATACTTAAAAATTAAAAAAATTTTAAGTAACTTAAACATAATTTTATTAAAGGAAATTCCAAATATATATGAACAAAGAACAGTGTAATGAGTTCCCAGGTACCCATCACCTAGTTTCATCAATGATTAACTCATGGCCAGTTTTATTCCACTTATACCCTCCCCCCATCCACATTATCTTGAAACCAATTCCAGCCACTGAAATTTCATCTATAAATATTACAATATGCATCTCTAAAAGATAATGAATCTTAAAAACATAATCACAATACCATCAGTACAGCTAGAACATTAACAATAATTCCTTAGTGCATCAGATATCCAGTCACTGTTCAAATTTCCTACCATCTAAAAAAATTGTTTTAGTTTCTTGGAATCCAAATCCAACTAAAGTTCTACATGTGGAGACTGCTTGGTGTATCTTTTCTTTTTTAAAGGTAGAGTACATTTAATGGAACTATATCACAGCACAATGTTCCCTTACTTACAAAGAGTACAGATTTGTAAAGCCATAAATTTGATTTCATTTTTCAAATAAAGGAAGCTTTAGGTAGCTCTAGAATTTTGTTTCTTCCCCCGTACTACAGACACTTTATTTGCAACCTGTTCAAAGCTAAAATAATTAACTTCCTTCAAACTTGTTCCTCTGTTGCATTTCCTATCTCTGATAATGACTCCATCCCTCTACCAATGTGTCCAAATATGAACCCATGTAACATTAGTTTTTTAATTTTTGAATTTTACTTTATTTTTTATACAGCAGGTTCTTATTAGTTATCAATTTTATACATATTAGTGTATAGTTGTCAATCCCAGTCTCCCAATTCATCCCATGGCCACCCCCCACCCCCGCTTTCCCTCCTTGGTGTCTATACGTTAGTTCTCTATATCTGTGTCTCTTTTTCTGCCTTGCAAACCGGTTCATCTGTAACATTTTCTTGATTCCACATATATGTGTTAATATACGATATTTGTTTTTCTCTTTCTGACTTACTTCACTCTGTATGACAGTCTCTAGGTCCATCCACGTCTCTACAAATGACCCAATTTCGTTCCTTTTTATGGCTGAGTAATATTTCATTGTATATATGTACCACATCTTCTTTATCCATTCGTCTGTCTGTGAGCATTTAGGTTGCTTCCATGACCTGGTGATTGTAAATAGTGCTGCAATGAACATTGGGGTGCATGTGTCTTTTTGAATTATACTTTTCTCTGGGTATATGCCCAGTAGTGGGATTGCTGGATCATATGGTAATTCTATTTTTAGTTTTTTAAGGAACCTTCATACTGTTCTCCATAGTGGCTGTATCAATTTACATTCCCACCAACAGTGCAAGAGGGTTCCCTTTTCTCCACACCCTCTTCAGCATTTATTGTCTGTAGATTTTCTGATGATGTCCATTCTAACCAGGGTGAGGTGATACCTCATTGTAGTTTTGAATTGCATTTCTCTAATAATTAGTGATGTTGAACATCTTTTCATGTGCCTCTTGGCCATCTGTATGTCTTCTTTGGAGAGATGTCTATTTAGGTCTTCTGCCTATGTTTTGATTGGGTTGTTTGCTTTTTTTAATATTGAGCTGCACAAACTGTTTATATATTTTGCAGATTAATCCTTTGTTGATACGTTTGCAAATATGTTCTTCCATTCTCAGGGTTGTCTTTTCGTCTTGTTTGTAGATTCCTTTGCTGTGCAAAAGCTTTTAAGTTTCATTAGGTCCCATTTGTTTATTTTTGTTTTTATTTCCATTACTCTAGGAGATGGATCAAAAAAGATCTTGCTGTGATCTATGTCAAAGGGTGTTCTTCCTATGTTTTCCTCTAAGAGTTTTATAGTGTCTGGTCTTACATTTAGGTCTTTAATCCATTTCGAGGTTTTTTTTTTGTGTATGGTGTTAGGGAGTGTTCTAATTTCATTCTTCTACATGTAGCTGTCCAGTTTTCCCAGCACCACTTATTGAAGACACTGTCTTTTCTCCATTGTATATCCTTGCCTCATTTGTCATAGATTAGTTGACAATAGGTGTGTGAGTTTATCTCTGGGATTTCTATCCTGTTCCATTGATCTATATTTCTGTTTTTGTGCCAGTACCATATTGTCTTTATTACTGTAGCTTTGTAATATAGTCTGAAGTCAGGGAGTCTTATTCCTCCAGGTCCGTTTTTCTTTCTCAAGACTGCTTTGGCTATTCAGGGTCTTTTGTGTCTCCATACAAATTTTAAGATTTTTTGTTCTAGTTCTGTAAAAAAATGCCACTGGTAATTTGATGGGGATTGCATTGAATCTGTAGATTGCTTTGGGTAGTATAGTCATTTTCACAATATTGATTCTTCCAATCCAAGAACATGGTATATCTCTCCATCTGTTTGTGTCATCTTTGATTTCTTTCATCAGTGTCTTATAGTTTTCTGAGTACAGATCTTTTACCTCCTCAGGTAGGTTTATTCCTAGGCATTTTATTTTTTTTGTTACATGAGATTGTTTCCTTAATTTCTCTTTCTGATCTTTCATTTTAGTGTATAGGAATGCAAGAGATTTCTGTGCATTAATTTTGTATCCTGCAACTTTACCAAATTCATCAATTAACTCTAATAGTTTCTGGTGGCATCTTTAGGATTCTCTATGTATAGTGTCATGTCATCTGCAAACAGTAACAGTTTTACGTCTTCTTTTCCAATTTGGATTCCTTTTTCTTCTCTGATTGCCGTGGCTAGGACTTCCAAAACTATGTTGAATAATAGTGGCGGCAGTTGACACCCTTGTCTTGTTCCTGATCTTAGAGGAAACGCTTTCAGTTTTTCACCATTGAGAATGATGTTTGCTGTGGGTTTGTCGTATATGGCCTTTATTATGTTGAGGTAGGTTCCCTCTATGCCCACTTTCTGGAGCCTTTTTATCATAAATGGGTGTTGAATTTTTGTCAAAAGCTTTTCCTGCATCTATTGATATGACCATATGGTTTTTATTCTTCAATTTGTTAATATGGTGTATCACATTGATTGATTTGCATATATTGAAGAATCCTTGCATCCCTGGGATAAATCCCACTTGATCATGGTGTATGGTCCTTTAAATGTGTTGTTGGATTCTGTTTGCTAGTATTTTGTTGGAGATTTTTGTGTCTATATTCATCAGTGATATTGGTCTGTAATTTTCTTTTTCTGTAGTATCTCTGTCTGGTTTTGGTATCAGGGTGATAGTGGCCTTGTAGAATGAGTTTGGGAGTGTTCCTTCCTCTGCAATTTTTTGGAAGAGTTTGAGAAGGATGGGTGTTAACTCTTCTCTAAATGTTTGATAGAATTCACCTGTGAAGCCATGTGGTCCTGGACTTTTTTTGGTTGGAAGATTTTTTTTTTAAGGCGGGGGGTTTGTGTTTAATTTATTTATTTAATTTATTTATTTTTGGCTGTGTTGGGTCTTCGTTGCTGCGCGCGGGCTCTCTCTAGTTGCGGCGAGTGGGGGCTACTCTTCATTGTGGTGCACAGGCTTCTCATTGTGGTGGCTTCTCTTGTTGCAGAACATGGACTCTAGACACGTGGGCTCAGTAGTTGTGGCACACAGGCTTTGTTGCTCCGCAGCATGTGGGATCTTCCCGGACCAGGGCTTGAACCCATGTCCCCTGCATTGGCAGGCAGATTCTTAACTAGTGTGCCACCAAGGAAGTCCCAAGACTACTTTGTAAATGGTCTTGTTTTTGTCCACCAGGAGACATGTAATGTCTGGTTATCTCTTGTTTTGTGATGTTAGCTGCTGTATGAATAATGCCTGCCTCTGTGAATTCATTAGAGAATTACAAAACAGAGAAGGACTTCAACTTGAACAGGCCTGGTTTGTTTTGGAAGTGGTTAATTTCTCTCTCTCTTTTTTTTTGCCATTTCTATACCACTAATAATATTTAACACCAATCATGTGTTAGGAACTGTTCTAAGGGCTTTACACAAATTAGCACATTTGTTCATTTTCACAAAACCCTCTGAAGCAGTCTATTAATTTACAGATGAACCTTTTCCCAGGGCAGGAATAGAAACACAGACATAGAGAATGGACATGTGGACACGGCGGGGAAGCGGAGGGTGGGATGAAATGGGAGATTCGGATTGACACTACCATGTGTAAAATAGATAACTAATGGGAACCTGCAGTATAGCACAGGGAGCTCAGCTTGGTGCCCCGTGATGACTTAGATGGGTAGGATGGGGGTGGGGGGGAGGGAGGTCCAAGAGGGAGGGGGTGTATGTATACATATAGCTGATTCCCTTCATTGTACAGCAGAAACTAACACAACATTGTAAAGCAATTATACTCCAGTAAAAAAATTTCCTATTGCTGCTGTAACAATTTGCTACAGACATCATGGTTTAAAACAACACAAATTTATTACCGTATAGTTCTGGAGGCCAGAAGTCCAAAATGGGTCTCACTTGGCTAACATTGCGGTGTTGGCAGGGAGCCTTTTCTTTCTTTCTGGAGCTTCTAGGGGAGAACCTTGCCTTTTCCAAATTTTAGAGACCATGTGTATTCCTTGGCTTGTGGCCCCTTCTTCCGTCTTCAAAGCCAGCATCATCGCAACCTCAGCTCTCTCTCTGATGCTCTTCTTCCTCCCTCTTCCATGCTTAAGGACCCTTGTGGTTATATTGAGTCCACCTGGATAATTCAGAATAATCTCCCTGTTTTAAGGTCCGCTGAGCAGCAACCTTAACTCCGTCTGTCACCTTAATTCCCCGTTGCCATAGAACCTAAAATATTCACAGGTCCAGGAATTAGGACGTGGGCATCTTTGAAGTGCCATTTTTCTGCCAACCACAATCAGGCTCTGTGATTCCTGTTTTACAGATGAGGAAACTGAGATACATCTAGGTGAAACAACTTAACCAAGGTTGCACAGATCCTAAGTGTTGGAGCTTGGTTACAAACACAGGGAGTCTAGCTCTCGAGTCCATGTTTTGAACCCTACAGATGTAAGATCACTTTAATTGTTCTTGTGCAACACCGCATTTTCTGAGACCTAGATCTTACCAGCCAGCCTATATTTTAAGAATGTTGAACCCAGTGGTTATCAGGGGATTCCTGTACACAGCTGTTAACTGGTGAATTTACTGCCCTCTTGGATGGTGAGTTGGTGCTTGTCTCCCCGTGGTGGCAAAAATGGGCTTGCTCTTTGTTCAGTCTGTTTCTCTTTAAGCCCAGTCAGTTGTCAGCTTCACTGGGGAAACTGAGTCAGTCCAACAGTAATTCCCAATCTTTTTGTGTGTGTGTGTGCCACAGACACCTGTGGCTTCTGGAGAAGTCTATGGATTCCTTCCTGGAACAACACAGAAAGTAAGGAACATAGAATTACAAAGGAAACCAATTACACTAAAATATACTAATCAAGATGAAAAAACCCCACCATATTTGTGTCGTAGTAAAATGTGCTTCTTTACTAAACAAGATTTAGTGGTGGGTCTGATAACTATGTAATTGCAATTAGTGATGCATATAGAGAAAATATACTGAGATGTTTATAGCAATTGTAATGAGATATGAAAATATCTGTGATTTATATTGGTGACAAAGTCATTGATAACCGTGAATCCTATTGTGGTTGGTTCCTTCCATTTATAATGGAAGCAAATGCTCAAGTTCAGTTAGAAGCTAGGGAAAAATGGGGATGTACTCTTTTCCCATTCAAGTTCATGGACCATCTGAAGTCTGTCCACAAACCCCAGGTTAGAAACCTTGGCCTAGTACCTCATTGGTTTGCGCCGCTTCGTTGCTATTTACCTTAATTTGCTGGAATCCAACAAATATTAGTTGAGACTCCATGACGGGCAAGCATGTGCTAGCGACTTGGTGTGGGGCACTGAACAAAACTGATCTGGCCTTGCACTGCATCTGTGGACGGCTTCAGGCAACATGGTCTTGAAGGAACAGATAGATTTCTTTTAAGCTTTTTTTTTTTTACCTCCCAGTGCTTGTGTGTTTTAACTGTTCACTCTGACCTAGCAAGCCATCCTTTTGGTAAGGCCTCAGATGCTATGCACAGAAGAAGCAGGAGTTTCAAGTGTCTCTCAAAGTGTGGTGTGAGCTTCACTAGTGGGACACAAAATAATTTCCTGTGGTACATGGAAAAAACATTTTATTTGATCAATTATGAATATATATTAATGTGTATAAGAAAAAGTATATACAGCTATCCACCTCAACACATGATATGGGTTCTTTTTGCTTGGGATGAGGAATTGTTTTTTCTTTTTTAAAAAATTGTGGTAAAAAACGCATAACATTGAATTTACCATCTTCACCATTTTTAAGTGTACTGTTCAATTATTAAGTATATTCACATTGTTGTGCAATAGATCTCTAGAACTTTTTCATCTTGCAAAACTGAAACTCTACACCCACTAAACACTAAGTTCCCCTTTTCCCTCCCCTCAGCCCTCGGAAACCACTTTTCTCTTTTCTGTTACTATGATTTTGATTACTTCATGTGAATAGTCATACAGTATAGGTCCTTTCGTGACTAGCTTATTTCATTTGGCACAATGTCCTTGCGGTTCATCTACATTGTAGTATGTGACAAGATTTATTTCTTTTTTAGGGCTGCATAATATTCCATGGTATGTATAGACCACATTCTGGACATTTGAGTTGTTCCACTTCTTAGCTATTATTATTCACATAATGTTACCATGAACATGGGTGTTCAAATTCCTCTCTGAGATCCCATTTTTCTTTCTTTGGAGTATATACCCAGAAGTGGGATTGCTGGATCATATGGTAATTCCATTTTTAACTTTTTGAGGAATCTTCATACTGTTTTCCATAATGGTTGCAGCATTTTACATTCCCATGAACAGTGCACAAGATTTCCATTTTCTTCCTGCATCCTCGCCAACACTTGTTATTTTCTGCTCTTTTGACAGTGACCATCCTAATAGGTGTGAGGTGAGTCAGGGTGAGGATATTTAAAGATAACATTAAGTGACTAATAGGAGAGGTACTACACAGATATGGCAAAAATGCAGGTGCACCAATGCATGAAGTTTGAGAAATTCTCAATCAGACGATCTCTAAAGCTGCTCAAAGTGTACGATGCAGACAGTGTTGACCTGAGAACCATTTGCTACTTGTTAGTGACCAGATAATACAGACATTGAGAGTAAGTGTTTAGAAACTTTTCTAGCAATTTAGTGTTGATGCAATATGCAAGTGCATGATCATTATTCTATTAATTCATCTATATTGTATGATAATGAAAGTATTAGCCCATAATGGATTGGAAAAAGTAGAAAATGGCCCAGATGGGCCCTAAACCACAGATAGTTCGAGAAGCTCTGCTGTAAAGTCCCTTTCAGCCTTGACATTTTAACTCTTTGACTTATTTTGGCTCAGATTTCCCATCTGTAAAATGGGGATGAGACAGGGAGAATGCGGTGCTGACTGCGTCAGTTGTAGCAGGCCTGGTGCTAGTAGCTCTGCTGTGGTATTCTCTACTGAAGTGATTTCACAGGACAGCCACGCGGGAAGGCTTCCCAATGGCCATGATGAAACAAGGCAGAAATGAGAGCACTCTGCCATCGTATCTGAGCACAAAAGTGAGAATGCTGTGCAAACCACAGAAATGACCAACATTGTGTCCTTCCAACTAACATGAGTGGCTGCTGCTTCCTTACCTGCAACAGCTTTAGCCCCACTCTGTTCCTCCTGCTTCCTAGATAAAAATGGTTAAGTCACCCACTCCAGAGCAAACTCAAATTCTATTACAAGCCCCTGCTAACACTGTCTAACTGAGACACACCAGAGTTCCCGTGTTGTGTGGTCTCCCTGGTTGTGACACATCACTAATCCCAACTTTGTTCAACTACAGGCATGTTCCTGGTGGGTTTTGGCTGGTGGACATGGGCAGAGATAATAATAATAATAATAATAATAATGATGATAGGTGGCTATAGGATCAAGCGAGTTAATACATGCAAAGTGCTTAGAACCATGCTTGGCTCCAAGTACAGCTTATATAAATGTTAGCTGCCATTATTGATTATTATTATTCTTATTACCAGTAGCATCATCATCTCTGTGTCTCTTGTAGTGATTGGTACCACATCTTGCCATAGAAGGAGCCCACACTATATTTGCAGTTTGGTTGGGAGTGGATGATGTATTAGTCACCTATTGCTGCATAACAAATCACCACAAATTTAGCAGCTTAAACTAACGAGCATTGATTATCTCACAGCTTCTCTGTGTCGGGAACTGGGGAGCAACTTAGCTGGGTGACTCTGGCTCAGAGCTTCTCACTAGGTACCAGTCAAGCTGTTGGCCAGGGCTGCAGCCCTATCAAGGCTCCGCTGGGGTAGAATCTGCTTCCAAGTTCATTCACGTGGCTGCTGGAGGCCTCAGTTCCTCCCCACGTGGGTCTTGCCACTGGCAGCCTGATGTCCTCACAGTGTAGCAACTGGCTTCTTCCAGAGTGAGTGATTCAAGAGGCAGTGTGGGAATGTGCCCATATTCTGTTCATTACACGGACCAACACTGGTACCGTGGGGACAGGGGAGACAGTGAATACCAGGGGATGGGGACCCATGGGGACCATCTTCAAAGTTGGCTATGACCGATGGCCTCATTGTTCCTCCAAATGTCCTCCAACTATTCCCTCTTGGCTTCAACTTTAGTTCAGTTCAAGAAGACGTCTCCATTCTCTCTGAATGGACTTCGAGAGACAAACAAGAAATGGGTGTGTGTGTGAAGCTGGGCCAGGGAGGGGCCTACAGGTGTTTGAGAAGGAGCAGGTTTCATTCTGTCTGTTCGCATCTGTCCAGGCCTCCCTGGGGCCCAGCTTTTGGGAGGCTGAGCATCAGCTGCACTTCCCTCTCCCACCCCCCTGCCTGTAGCAAGAGCCTTGCATCTCTCTGACTGACAGTGACAGATTATCTTATCAAAACACGGGCCCAGGACTGCAGTGTGATTGGCTGGGCAGAACTGTCATGGGCCTGGAGAATTCTTCTCTGAGAGAAACGATTATAAGACATTTTAAGAACAGCGAGCTGAGTGCTACTCACAGCTGGCTGTTCTCGTTTATAAGTAATAATTGACTCAGGTGCAGAGGAAAGCGGGGCAGGCTCAGCGAGTTTATCTTGAGAGGATGCTCCACGCACAGGGGGTTGGGCTCTGGACGGAAAGGGGTGAACGGGAACCACTGGGCTTGGGGCCTCAGACTGACTCGATTTGGGGCTGGGGGAGCATCGTGGGTGGCCCTGAGTGACAGTCTGCTTTCTTCGATGCCCCTCATAATACCTTCCGCTGTCCAGGTGGGCAAAGTGGTGACTTGCAGTTGTGGGGAGACCCAGATGCTGAGCCAACTAACCCAAAGCAGCAGACGTCCTGCATTTGGGCCCATCCCCTGTGAGGGTGATGGGCGGGGGACCCCATACGAGGTGTTTGTGCGGGGGGTGCCCTGGAGCTCCCACTGCCGTCACCTTGCTCTTCAAATCCTGGTCCTCGGGCCAGCAGCATCTGTGTCCCCTGGAAGCTTGTGAGAAATGCAGTCTCAGGCCCCACCCAGGACCTACTGAATCAGAATTTGCATTTGACACGGTGCTTCACAGGCACATTAAAGTTCAGCACCTTTGCTCTAAAGATGCGGTGGACACTGGAGGGGTGACCCTCTGGCTGTCTCCTCCTAGATGGAGGTGCTCAACCTTGGCAGCACCTTCGAATCGCCTGGGGAGCTTTTAAAAACCCCTCTACCCTGAGCGTCCTCCCAGACCAGTGAAGTCAGGCTGTCTGGGGCTGGATTCAGGCACCAGGACACTTTGCAGCTGCCCAGGTGATTCCCGTGGGCAGCAGGGCTGGAAGCCCCAGCTTCTGCTGCAGCTCAGCATTTCCTTCAGAGCCCAGGAACATGCCTGGACTGGTGTGCACTGGACACTATCTACCCGGGGTTAGCACACCACAGGTTAATGTCCACTCCTCAGACACCAGCCCAGGCTACTCACCCTTCTGCTCGGCTGGTCACAAATTCGAGGGTTCCCAGGACACACCCCTTCCCCTTCTGGTTCAATAGTTTGCTAGAGAGACCCACCAGAACTCAGGAAAGCACTATCCTTACTCTCATAGTTTATTATAAAGGGTACAGATAAACAGCCAGATGAAGAAGTACATAGGGTGAGGTCTGGGTGAGGCCCAGTGTCAGGGCCTCTGTCGCTGTGGAATTGGAGTGCATCACCCTCCCGGCATGTGGATGTGTTAACCACCTTGGAAGCCCCTGAGCTCCTTGATTTGGGGGTTTTAATCAAGATTCTGTCGCCTAGGCATCATCCACTGGTGACTGAACTCAGTCTCCGGTTCCTCTTCCCTCCTAGGGTCAGGGATGGGGCTGAAGTTCCGACTCTGTAATCAGGTGCTTGGTCTTTCTGGGGACCAACCCTCATCCTGAAGCTATCTACCACAGCGTGAAGGGTGAACAGGACACAGATGGGCCAGTCAGGGGTTCTAGGTCGGAGGGCTCAGCACCTGCCTCATCTCAATGCTGGAAGGAGCGAAGCTGACGGTTTCCAGTCTCTTCACCTCTCGTGAGCTTCAGATCCGGGGGGGAGCACACGTCCCTCCCTTTGCTTTCCTTTCATTGATGACAGACGCAACAAACAGGCTCCAATAGGGAGAAAGGGAAATGGGGAATCCAAAGGGGCAGCACAAGAGAATATTTTAGGGTGGGAGACCTATTCTCCCACCCTTGACTATGCTGGTGAATGCCCAGAGAACTGTCCACCCCCAAGAGGGAATTTTCTGGATGCAAACTAAAACATTTTAAAAAGGGCTCGAAAAAGTAAATGGGCACTGCTACTGAAAGAATATGCTGGTATGCATGCTGGGCAGTGAAAACAACCAACGAGTGTTGGTTACAGACGGAGCTCCATTTCTTTACATGGGTTTGTGTGTATTTGGTGATTTTAAACCAAAACATGGGAGTTCCATTAGAGTTTGTATTGCTCCCCCTTTTTAAAATTTATTTTTTATTGAAGTATAGTTTAATTACAATGTTAATTACTGCTTTACAAGAAAGTGACTCAGTTTTACGTATATATACATTCTTTTTCATATCCTTTTCCATTATGGATTATCACAGGTTATTGAATCGAGTTCCCTGTGCTATACAGTAAGACCTTGTTGTTTATCCATTCTATATATACCAGTTTGTATCTGCTGACCCCAAACTCCCAGTCCAACCCTCCCGCCCATCTCTCCCCCAACCCTTGACAACCACCAGTCTGTTCTCTATGTCCATGGTTCTGTTTCTGTTTCATAGATAGGTTCATTTGTATCATATTTTAGATTCCACATATAAGTGATACCATATGGTATTTGTCTTTCTCTTTCTGGCTTACTTCACTTAGTATGGTAATCTCTAGTTGCATCCATGTTGCTGAAAATGTATTGCTCCCCCCTTTTAAAAAATATTTATTTATTAATTTTTAGCTGTGTTGGGTCTTCAGCGTTGCACGCAGGCTTTTCTCTAGTTGCAGAGAGCGGGGGCTGCTCTTCGTTTTGGTGCACGGGCTTCTCATTGCGGTGGCTTCTCTTGTTATGGAGCACGGGCTCTAGGCATGTGGGCTTCAGTAGTTGTGGCACGCGGGCTCAGTAGTTGTGGCTTGCGGGCTCTAGAGCGCAGGCTCAGTAGCTGTGGTACACGGGCTTAGTTGCTCCGTGGCATGTGGGATCTTCCCAGACCAGGGCTCGAACCCGTGTCTCACTCCTTTGACTGAAAGGATTAAGGGCTCTGTTCCAGTCCTGGACTGGTCCCATCAGAGTCACGTGATGTGATGGAGAGTCCATTTGAAACCAGGCTCTGAAATAAGAATTAGGCAAGGAACCTGAATCTCACCCTAGGAAGAGTGACTCCATATTGGAAGCCCAGTTCCATTATAGGAAACCTATGACCTAGGCCTGAGTAAGGTATGATGTGATTAATTGCTTAAGAATATCCTCTTGCTTAAGAAATTCCAGAAACTGGCCTGAAGGACTTCAGGACGTTCCACCCTACAGCTAAAGGTTAACTGCTTTCTTTGCACGATACGATGATGCTAACCAGACCACGGCATGACCAGCTTCAAGATGATTGTCGGAGCCAACTGTGCTGTTCTGCACAAAGCCCCCGTCAGCACATCCTTGAAACTTCCCAGGTTTCCCCTATAAAACCTCTTTCCTCTAACTGGCAACTCGGAGATGGTTTTGGGGTTGCTAGTCCACCATCTCCCCAGGTGGCTGGTTTCCTGAATAAAGCATCTTTCTTTTTCCACCAACCCTTGCCTCGAACATTGACTTTTGAGCAACGAGCAGCCGAACCTGAGTTTGGTTCGGGCTCTGGCCAGTAACGCATGGACTTTCGAGGCAGCCTAAGCAGGTATAAAATTGGGCTCCCGCAATCCCCAGCTGTGCGACGTTGGGCAAGACTCTCTCCCCCCAAGAACAACGGCTTCTGCCCAGCTGGCCTTGTAGAGCTGTCGCAAGGGAGCAAGAGGATTAACGTGTGTAACGCGCTCAGCGCCGGGCTTGGCGCGGTACAGTGCTGAACACAGGCTGGCTATCGTCGTTGTGTCCACCAACTATTTTGTATGATTTTAAAGATATGCTTTGAGGTGATGTCAGGAGGGAGTGAGGATGGGAAATTTGATGATTTAGGGAGTTCACAGAAGGAATTCCCAGAAGAGGTGGTGATGATGTCAGCAAGGTCTGTAAGGCCCTTACGAGGTTTCCATGTGGTTCTTTACTCAGTTCTACTCTTCCCTGGCCAGAAATCAATCTGGAAGCCAGTAATCTCTAGAGCTAAGTTGAGGGTAACACAGGATGTGTGCAGAAGGCTTGAATACGTCACTTTCTCTGTCTGACTTCCTTCACTCAGTATGACAATCTCTAGGTCAATCCAACAACAGCCCTATCATTAAAGTGCCACACATCTAGCCTTTATTATGTACCAGATACTGGGATACACACTTTATTGCTTCCTTTTTATAAAGAAGGAAATGGAGGAATTAAAATACCAAGAAATATTGAATATGAGAGCAATTTGAAAATGGTGTAACACATATATACAGAAGTAAAATGTTAAAAGAGAAGGCTTTAGGTGGACAGATTAAGTCACAGCACTGACTTTTCCCAAGAAAATTGCTGGAAGGAATTTTTGTTTGAATGTTTTTCTATAATTTGTTCCTTTGTTCATTTCATCTGTGGACAACTCTTTTAACCCATTGTTCAAAGTCATGGTTGTTGTTTTTGAACCTTTAAACCAAACACAGACAATTCCCCTCAGGATGGAAAAAAGGAAACAGGAAAGAAAAAAAATCACCACCACCTACTATTATAAAAGGAGTCTTAACGGTAAATTTTTTATCGTAGAAACTAGTGCTCAGGCTTTAGTGAAGGGAAAATACTGCCCATAGTTGATAATTTGCTTGGTGATTAAACTTTGAAACTTCAGTGTAAGGAATTATATAAATGTATATACACCAGAGTCTCTGATTTTATGATCTATGGTTTATTTACCGTTGTTACAGGAGAGGAGTGTGTTAGTTTGGTTTAGCAGTTTTTCATGCTGGTTCTGGAATCAAAGACACTTGGTGGGATTCTTGGCTGTACCATTTACTGAGTGAATTTGGACAAGTTACAAACATTTTTGAGATCAGTTTCCTCATTTCTAAAATGGAATAACAATCACTACCGCCCACAGTTTCTGTGAAGGTTGAGATAATGCACATAAAACACAGCACAACAGCTCCAATGGAGTAAGTGCTCAATAAAAGGCAGCTTCTAACATTCATACCATCTTCTCCAGAAAAGGATTTGATGATTGTCAAAACGGAGTATTCTTCCCTGATATGGGGCTGTACGGTGAGCCCCCAGCACCTCTGTGTGGGTGGTTATCTGTTTCTTAAATTGTCATTGCTGTTGCCTGGTCTCTGTTATAGTGATGGAATTTCTCATTGTGAGCCTTTATTTCCCCCCTTTGAAAGAGTAAGGAAGAAGCCTGACTTTTGGTAAAAACGTGAATCAGATTTCTGAAAGAGGTGCAGTTTGACTCTATTCCCAATCTCAGATGCCACCTGGCAGAAGCCGGTAAGTCTTGTGTAGCTAGAAACCTGGAATGAGACGATGTTGATTTAAGTTGGGAAAGCAAAATAGAATGAGGTCAAACTGAAAGGAATAATTTCACACGGTGGGCAGGACATATGTGGGATTTTTACTCAAACCAGTGGTATAGGCTGAATATGTACATATAAATAAAACTAGGTAAGCTAAAAATGATATATTTTTAGAAAGAATTAGGTACAAATTTGAGATTTGAGTGGAGACATGATCCCGTTCTTTTGACATCATCTTCCGGAATTGCTTTTTAACAATGTGTCCTTAGTTCCTCTTGCCCCAATGAAACCATCCATTCTGTGATGATGGGAGTGTTCTATATGATCACTGTCTAATTGGGTTAGACCATACAGCCACGTGTGACTACTAGCACTCTGAATGCGGCTAGTGCAACTGGCAATTCAAAATTTTATTTTATTTCAATTTCAATAGCTGCCTATGGCCAGTGGCTGTTGTACTGGACAGCACAGTTCTGAGCCTCTGGTCTACTCTCCTGTAGCTTTTCTGATGTTTGAAGTTTGGACACTACAGCTACTCAGCGAATCTAAAGATATTTTTAAAAGAGTAGGAGTCAGCATAACAGAAGTAATGACAATAGCTGTTCTTTTGCATAGTACTTTATAGCTTACAGGGGACTTCCAAATACCTGATCTTATTTGATAGTCATCATGGCAACCCTGATCTGTGGGTGCAAATCTATAACTATTTTTATCGCTGTCTTCTCAGGGCTCTAATACCATCAAAGCAGCTTAAGAACCAAGGGAGATGTATAAGAAAAGGTGGATATCTCACGGGACTTAAGGCACTGGAGCTCAGCTTGGCAGGCAGCCACTCCTCATTTCCTTCTCTGGGTGAGCTGTTTACTGTCTCTGCTCCTCTTTGGCACACCTACTCCACTCTCTCTTGGCACCTTTTTGGATCCATGTGGTTAAAGATGCTCAGCTGAGTGGTGGTTCCAGATTGCTCCGATTTAAGGGCCCACAGGGGTGCCTGGGAATTGGCTCAGCTTAGATCAGGTGTCCGCCGTACCTGGTCTACCTGGCTAGGGGTTGGGCTCACATTAGTTCTGGAAAGCTTTCTTGAGAACAGAGGGCATGGGAGATGGGAAGCCCTTTCCAACTGACAGAAAAGGAAACAGGTTTAGTGAGCCGAGAGGCACCCCTTCTTCTCTGAACGGCAGGTTGGATAGCTGACTGTCTCATGGGCACCTCTGCTTGGATGTCTTTCAGGCAAACTAAGGTATTGAGAAGAGAATTCTTCTTTCTCTCCTTCAAACCTGTTCACCTTCCATTCCTCTCCATCTCAGCAAATGGCACCACCATCCACAGTTTCTGGAGAGAGAATGCTAGTGTTCATACTGATTCCTCCCCATTCAATTCATCTCTTAAGACCCATCATTTCAACCTCCAAAATACACTTCAGACTTACTCACTCCTCTTCAACTTTACCATCCCTATCCTGGTCTAAGTCACTGTATTAGTTTTCTATTACTGCATAGCAAATTACCCCCAAATTTAGCAGCTTCAAACAACATAGAGTTTCTGTGGGTCAAGATTCTGGGTGCAACTTAGCCCGTGAGAGACGCTTGGGCTCAGGGTCTCCCACAGGCTGCAGTCAAGGTATCTGTGAGGGCTACAGCCATCTCCAGGACTTGGGGTGGGTCCACTTCCAAGATCACATGATTGTTGGCAGGCTTCAGTTCCTGGAGAATTGTTGGGCTGAGGACTTCAGCTCCTAGCTGGCTGTTGGCCAGAGGCAGCCCTCAGCTCCTTGCTAGCTGCCTGTCTCCTGAGGGCAGCAGACAGTATGGCAGCCTGTTTCATCAAAGTAAGCACGTGAGTGGAGGGTGTGTAGTGGTGGTGGAGAGACAGAGAGAATAATGTTGAAACTTGGATGGGCCCCATCCACAGATTTAGAAGAACCAGTAATTTCCCAGTTTTGCTTGGGCTGACTTGAGTTGGATTTATGTCACTTGCAGCCAAGTACCCACAACCCCCACAGTGGCTCCCCATTTTTTCTAAAGTCTAGCATCCTCACATTGGCGTACAAGAACCTACACATCCTGGCCCCTTTACTTCAATGACCTCATCTCCTATCCCTCCCGCCATCACTCACTCTGCTTCCGCCACGCTGGTCTCCTTGCTTTCCCTCAAACATGCCAGTCCCTATTTCATACCGATTAAATCAGACTTCTTGGTTGGGTCCTGATGGAGATATTTGTATACGTGTAGCTGATTCACTTTGTTATACAGCAGCAACTAACACAACAATGTGAAGCAATTGTACTCCAATAAAGATGTTACAAAAAAGAAAAAAAAGAATGAAAATAAAGATCCAGTATAAGTGAATAGATAGCCAAAAAAAAAGGTACTCAGGGATTCTAAGGTATAGCCAGGGCTGAGAACCACCCCTTCAGGTTAATAAGACTGTCGAATATTAGGCCAGCTACCATAAAGAATTTAGTAAAGTCTATATATAATTTTGTCTCTTGTCAACATGAAGTTCAGTTCCTTTCTAATTTTTAAAATTGAAGTGTAGTTGATTTACAATGTTGTGTTAATTTCTGCTCTACAGCAAAGTGACTCAGTTATACACATATGTACATTCAGTTTCTTTTTAATTTTATTTATAAACTAGTAAAGCACTTTTGCATATGATTAAAAAGTTTATTTTAAGAGTTCCTAGCACTGTTAACTGATAACCTTGAGATTTTAGAAAATGTGTTATAAGAAACTGTGTGTTTGTCGTAGAAAAGTCCATTTGTCCTCCTGAGGTCATAAACTAAATTTGTCACAGGAGGTTGATTTTGTGCTCCAAGCTTGTGATCCTTGATTACTTTTCAATTCTTCTAGTTAAGCTACTGAGTCTTTTCTTATTTGATATTTAAATTAAGTCACCTTTACAAAAATGTTATTTTGCAAATAACTAAGTGACTCCAACCTTTAAAATATGATGCAAAATCTCAATTTTCTATGACTCAACAATTTTAAAGAAATTCCCCTACTCATTACAGATATGCCAGAAAGAATCTCAGCCTTGATTTTTGATAGCTTCAAAATTTCTGGTTCAAGGATCTTATGAGGCCAGGTTCTTCTTAGTGACCTGGGCTTCTGTGAGATGTCCTTGATTCCTTCAATAAAATCCTTAGTTTGTTTGATGCTGCTTGACTGGGTTTCTGTTACAGTCTTTGACTCAGCAATTATTAATCCTGACAGCAGCCCTGCAAAGTGAGTCTTCTTATTCCCATTTTATAGATGTGTAATCCAAGCCCCTGAGGGATCAAGAAACTTGCCCGAGTCCACACAATTAGAAATTGGTTATCCCTGGATGGCAACCCAGATTTATTTGACCTCATTGCTGCGACTTTTGCAGAAGTCCCTGGTATGGCATATTGCTTTTTAAAAAAATTGAAATATATTTCATATCCCATAAAATTCACTACTAAAGCATGTACAATTCAGTGGCTTTAGTATATTTACAAGATTTTTCAACTCTCACCACTATCTAATTCTAATATATTTAATCACCCCACAAAGAAACCCTTTACCCATAGAGCAGTCCCTCCTCATTTACCCCTGCCCCCATCCTCTGGCAACCACTAATCTACTTTCTATCTCTATGGATTTGCCACTCTGAATGTTTCATATAAATGGAATAATACAATGTGTGACCTTTGTGTCTGGCTTCGCTCTTTAACATAATGTTTTCCAGGGTCATCCATGTCGTAGCAGGTGTCAGTACGTTGTTCCTTTTTGTGGCTGAACATTGTATTGCTATGCCACATTTTGGTTATCCAGTATTCATCAGCTGATGGACATTTGGATTATGTTCACCTTCTGGCTGTTATGAGGCACCTTGTCTTTTAAAAAATATGTCATTTTTAATACAATTTTTAAAGGTTACAAAATATTTACAGTTATTACAAAATATTGGCTATATTCCCTGTGTTGTACACCCCCCCAACTGGTAACCACTAGTTTGTTCTTTTTTTTTGTTTTTTTTAGTTTGTTCTTTATATCTGTGAGTCAGCTTATTTTTTTGCTATATTCACTAGTTTGTTGTATTTTTCAGATTCCACATATAAGTGATATACAGTATTTTTCTTTCTCTGACTTATTTCACTTAACATAAGGGACACTGTCTTTTGATTAAAATTCTGTCATAATAGTCTTGTTTTTCAAAGTAGACAGAGGGGCAGATCCTGTTTTATACACTTTAAAAACATCACTCTGTGGGGGTCTTCCAGTTACTATTTCTATGCTACAGATCACACAAATATTTAGGGCCAATAACAACAATTTTATTATTCTCATGGATCCCCTGGGTCAAGAATTCAGATTGGGTGCAGAGGGGATGGCTTATTTCTGCTTCATGATGTCTAGGGACTTGGTTGGGAAATTCAAAAGATGACGGTGACTTGATGGCCAGGAGTTGGAGCCATCTGGAGGCATCTTTTGTCACATGTGTGTTTCATGCTGACTATTAGCTGGGACCTCGGTTATCCAGTTATCTAAAACATCTACATGTGACCTTTCCACATGGTGTCCCCATGTGGGCTATTTGGGCTTCCTCACAACATGGTGGCTGGGGTCCAAGAGTATCCCAAGATAGAAAGGAGGAAGTGCATGCAATTTTTATGCTCTATCTCTGGAAGTCAAATAGCATCTTTTCTGCTATATCCTATTGACTGAGGCAGTTGAGGTCCAAGGGAGAGGAATCATGGACTTCATCATTCCACATGAAGACTGTCGAGGTCACCTTATAAGAACATGTGGCATGGGAGCTATTGTCTTGACCATCTTTGGAAAAAACAATCTACAACAGGAGACTTCCACTGTGTTGGGTCCATGATGGGTATCCAGTAGATCCTTGTTGAATTGAATGGAATTCATGCACATCAATAAATTATACCCAGGTCTGTCCCTCTGATATGTTCTCTAATCTACCTCCTCCCTCAGAAGTGACTCTTTTCTGGGCATTATTCTAAAGCTTTGCTTTCTTAACTCTAACTTAAAACCTTTTTGTAAATTTCTTGGCTGAGTGGTCTTGCACAAGTCACTCTGCCTCTTTGAGACTCAGTTGTCTTACTCATAAAACAAGGGAAAATGTTTATTCCCACTCCACAAAATTATCTGGGGAAATCAGTGGGCTAAGGCATAAAAGAGGGCTTATTACAGAGCCTGGCTGGAGGTAGGGATTAAATACATGATAGCTATTTTTATTGCTGTTGTGATTACCCAAATGTAATCCCCATTTATTTATGCTTTCCAGGATCCAGTCTGAACCTTAAGGATTAGGGATAAATCCTATTTGAGAAATTGGAACTCCTCTGCTTTTCTTATTTCCTGTTTATTTCTGTTTCTCTTGTTAATATTTCTTATCCTGCAGATGACTTTCCGCTGACTTGCAGAGAACTCAGACAAATCATGGTAGATGCTATCAATTTAAAATAATAAAAATAATAAAGTTCCAATCTCAGGGAAGTCTCCATAGTCCTAAAGTCAAAACTTCCAACCTTGCCTGGCCCTGGAATTATCCTCAATTAGAACCCGCAGTCTCCCTGCTGCTTTGCTTGTTGCTGTAGTTATTCTGTCATCATTAATTCAATGAAGCCTATTAACCCACATCAGATAGTGGATGTACCTACAATGTGTGTTACCTACTCCTCTAGACAAGACAGCTGTCATACTTCAGGCCTGCCGTCTTTTTGTTGAGGTCCCAAATTGTCAGTTTGCAAGTGTTTTATATATAGTATAGAATCTTCATTAATGGTGTTCTTGTAACTTCCCAAAGACCAGACCCACACTGGAGGGGTGGTCAGCTGCTCCATCTCACTGGTCTGTGGGAACCTTCTCCCCTCTTCCTTCCCTCATCTCTCTCCCTATCCATCTTTTCCTCCAGGGGCTGAGCTCATGGGCTCTGGAAACAGACTGCCTATGTTTGAATTCTGGCTCTGCCTGGTGACCACGGGGAGGTGCTTTCTCTCTCCCTGAGCCTCTGTTTCCTCATCTGTAAAATGCTGGTAATAATGGTACCCATTTGTTGTGAGGATTAAATGTGTTAATACGTGTGAAGCACTTAGACCACTGTCTGGCTGACAGTAGGTGTACCATAACTGTTTTTGTTGTTAGTATTCCCTTCTTTTTCTTCCCTCCTGTCTCAGTCAGACTGCTATAAAAAAAAATACCACAGACTGAGTGGACTAAACAACACACATTTATTTCTCACAGTTCTGGAGCCTGGAAGTCTGAGATCAGGGTGCCAGCATGGTCAGGTTCTGGGGAGGGCCTCTTCCAGTTTGCAGATGGCCATTCTATCCTGTGGCCTCACATGGTAGAGAGAGCGCTAGCTAGCTCTCTGGGGCCTCTTTTATATAAGGGCACTAATCCCATGAGGGCTTCACCCTCATGACCTAATCATCTCCCAAAAGCCCCACCTCTTTATACTATCACGGGGTGGGGGGGGGTTAGGATTTCAACATATGAATTTTGAGGGAACAGAAACATTTGGTACATAACACCTCCCTCCCAAAGGTTCATGCACATCTCATGTGGCAGATGCCCAGCTTGGTGCTGGGGACCCACTGATGAACTAGTCCGTTGTGGCACCTCTAGTGAGGGAGACAGGTATTAAACAATTACTAATGGACATCAGCTGTGATAAATGCCACAGGGTACTGGGAATGAGTATAACAGAGGTAGCTCAGGAGGTGGGGCTGGTCAGGGAAGACTTCCTGGAGGAAGTGACATCTGAACAGAATTCTTAAATAAAAACAAGATATTTCCAGGAGGAAGATTTCGTGTGTGTAAGTTAAAAGCAGAGCATCTCTTTCTGTACAGCAGAACACTATAGAAAGTTCTGAAGTACGAAGGAGGCTCCAATAGGTTTTTTTTTTGGCTGCATTGGGTCTTTGTTGCTGCATGCAGGCTTTCTCTAGTTGCGGTGAGCAGGGACTACTCTTCGTTGCAGTGCATGGGCTTCTCATTGCGGTGGCTTCTTTTGTTGTGGAGCACGGGATCTAGGCGCACGGGCTTCAGTAGTTATGGCTTGCCGTCTCTAGAGCTCAGGCTTAATAGTTGTGGCGCACAGGCTTAGTTGCTCTGCGGCATGTAGGATCTTTCTGGCCCAGGGCTCGAACCCGTGTCCCCTGCATTGGCAGGTGGATTCTTAACCACTGTGCCACCAGGGAAGCCCCTCCAATAGTTTTCTGAGTAGGTAATACTTCTGCATGGTTCAAACTTCAAAACATACAAAAGGATAAACAGTGAAAGGTCTCTCACTTTTCCATTTACCATCCCCCCTGCCCTCGGGGCAACAGGCAAACCATCCTAGAAATATGTATATGTTACCAAATTGTGTGTGCGTGGTATACATACATACATGTATGTATACACACACATACATATGTTTTCTTCCTCTTTTTTTTTAAACATAAAAAATGCCCACATAGAAAATCCTAAAGATGCCACCAGAAAACTACTAGAGCTAATTGATGAATTGGGTAAAGTTGCAGGATACAAAATTAATACACAGAAATCTCTTGCATTCCTATACACTAACAACGAAAGGGCAGATCATAAGATGACTCCACTCTTTAAAAAATATCTTCAGGAAAGGTGATTCCAGATGCTGTTTTAATTATACTTTCCTGTGTTTACTGCCCATTTGGTAGAAATACCTCCCTTATATCCAAATGAAACCCCTGATGCTGTAGCTTAAGCACATACTAGAATAGTTTTTCACCTCATCAACAAATATTTTCTGAGTACTTTGTATGTGCTAGCATGGAACTGAGTGGCACTGGAGCTACAGAGATTTGTAAAGAAGCCAATTAAAAACAGTTAATAGTCTACAACCCAGAGATGACCACCATAAACATCTGGTGTTTATCATTAAAGACTTTTTTTTTTGGCTGCGTTGGGTGTTCAGTGCTGTGCGTGAGCTTTCCCTAGTTGTGGCGAGCAGGGGCTACTCTTCGTTGCGGTGTGCGGGCTTCTCATTGCAGTGGCTTCTCTTGTTGCGGAGCACGGGCTCTAGGTGCGTGGGCTTCAGTACTTGCAGCCCGCAGGCTCAGTAGTTGCTGCCCGCGGGCTCAGTAGCTGCAGCACGTGGGCCCTAGAGCATGTGGGCTTCAGTAGTTGTGGCACGTGGGCTTAGTTGCTCCGTGGCATGTGGGATCTTCTCAGACCAGGGATCGAGCCCGTGTCCCCTGCATTGGTAGACGGATTCCCAACCACTGCGCCACCAGGGAAGTCCCTAAAGACTTTTTTTAAAAAGTCTATAGTGTTAGTCAAGGCTTGCCAGAGAACCAGAACCATTAGGATTATACAAGAGAAGACTTACAGGAATTGGGTCATGTGGTTATGGAGGCTGAGGAGTCCCATGATCTGCCGTCAGCAAGCTGGAGAACCAGGAATTATGATAGTGTAATGAGTCCAAAGACTTGAGCATCAGAGCGCTGTTAGTTTAGGTTCTGGTCTGAGTTTGAAAGCCCAAGAACCAGGAGTGCCAATGTCCAAAGGCAGGAGATGTTTGTCCTAACTCAGGCAGAGAGAATGAATTCTCTCTTCCTCCACCTTTTTGTTCTATCCAGGCTCGCAGATACTGGATGATGCCCACCTGCACTGGTGAGAGCAATCTTCTTTATTCAGTCTCCTGATTCAAATGCTAATATTTTCTGGAAACCCCCTCGCAGACACACCCAGAAATAATATTTTACCAGCAATCTGGGCATCCCTTAGTCCAGTCAAGTTGACACATAAAATTAACCATCACATTTATGTAGATATATTTTAAAAACAACAATAAGTTTATTATATACATAATATTTTATGGTCTGATTTTCAAATATATCCTGGATTTCTTTCTATTTCTATGTCACCTTCTATTTCTTTCTTTCTAACTATAAATCTACATTGTAAAATTTAAAGTCTGTGGGAGTGATTTACATGTAGCGGGTTTTGTTGAACAACTTATTGATTGACCATTTTCCCTGTTGCACCATTGTAAACAATTCTGCAAAGAACATCCTGATATCTTTATCTATGCCCTCTTGTCCTGAACATAGAATTGCTGGGTTATATTGCTGAACTGCTTTCCAGGAAGATTATACTGATTTGTACTTTCACGAGCAGTTTAAGAATACAAGACACACACACACACACACACACACACACACACACACACACACACACGGAGGGTGAGAATGGGGGAGCACTAAGGGGAAATATGATGAAGGCTATTTCGGGATTTTAAAGCTTTATTTCAGGGGGCAGCAAACTATGGCTCCTGGGGCAATTCTGGTCACTGCTTGTTTTTGTAAATACAGTTTTTTTGGAACACAGCCACACCCATCCACTATGTATCAGCTGCAGCTGCTTTCCCCCTGTAAAGGCAGCGATGAGCAGTTGCAACAGGGACCATATGGCCTGCAAAGCCTGAAATATTTACTAACTGACTCTTTTCGGAAAAAGTTTGCTGACCCCTACTTTATTTCATTAGAGAAGTTATTTTACTTTTTTTGGGTGTCTTCATTCACTTCACTAAGGCTGTAAAAGATGCTTTTGATGTGGAATGTGGAAGGAACATCAAACATCTTATTCCAAAACCTACAGGCTTTGAAGTGATACAGATCCGAATTTCAACCCATCATTTAATGACTTCGTAACCTGGTCAAATTTTAATTTCGCAGACACTCAGTCTGCTTATGTTAAAATGAGAATGACGACACCAACCTAGCAGGGTTACACATGTAAGGCACACAGCCCAGTGCTTGGCTTCTGGTGCTTATAAAACTTACATGAGGTCACTTTCTCCTTCCCCAAGACTTCTGCTTCTAGAAAGCAGAAACAAGACACTGGCAGGGAAGAGGCACTGAGTTGGTAATAGCTGTTTTCTGCTGTTGCTTCCCATTTTGTGTCCCAAAGTTTGGGGAGTTCAATCCTTTTGCCCTGAGTAACTTCCAAACATTTAAAGCCCCAGATCTCTAAGTTATAAGAATTATGTCAAGGCTGAGAAATGACTGTCTTCTTCTTCTGCTTTTAAACTTTTTAGGAAAACAGAATTTCTCTTACTTACTTGGACTGGGCAAACTTCACAACTATTGTAAAATTTAGGGAGTGCTTTGGATTGATGGGATCAAGGAATAGGAGGTCTGCAGCTGTAATTCACATGAAAAGGTGATATTAAGTTAGGGCATGTGGGAGACCTACCTGTAAAAGTGTCAGAGCATGCAGGTTTCTCACATGCTACTGACGTCTTAAACCAGATGATTCTTTGTGACGGGGGCTGTAGGGTGTCTAGCAGGATACCTGGTGTGGGAGATAGAATAATAGCCCCCCCAAAGATATTCGTATCCTAATTCCCAGATTCTGTGTATATGTTACCTTTACACGGTGAAACAACCAAACCAAACCAAACTAAACCAAACCAAAGCAAACCCTTGCAGATATGATTTAAATTAAGAATCTTGAGATGGGGGAGATTATCCTGGTTGACCCAGGTGGGCCTGATATTATCATAAGGGTCCTTATAAGAGAGGAGGTGATATGATGATGGAAGCAGAGAAGGAAGAGGAGATAATATGGCTGTTGTCCTTGAAGATGGAGGAAGGGGCCATAAGCCAAGGAATGCAGGCATCCTCTAGAAGCTGGAAAAGGCAAGGAAACAGATTTTTCCCTAGAGTTCAGAAGGAAAGCAGCCCCATGGACTCATGTTCTGACCTCTGGGACTGTAAGATAATAAATTTGTGTTGTTTTAAACCACTAAGTTTGTAGGAACTTGTTAAAGCAGCAATGGGAAACGAATACTTCTGGTATCTATCCACTAGATGCCAGTAATACTCCACCCCAAGTTGTGATAACCCAAAATGTCCACAGACATTATTGCCAAATGTCCCCTGGGGAGCAAAATTGCCCCTGATTGAGAACCACCGTGTTAGGGAGATTCCAACAGTAGCTGCACAAAGTCACAGAGGAAAGAAATCAGTGCCCTGGGTGTGGCTGGCACACAGCCAGCCAGGTGTGTGGAGCTGGGAGATATAGACTACACGTCATGTTCATTGTCACTCCTTTCTGCTCCCTTCCTCTGGAGATTCACGCATAGTAATCAGGGAGCACTGCCGGGCTGACTGAGAATATTTATTGAATGTGACAGCTTGCCCTGCTGGGTCCCTGCCTCTTAGCACAAGGATGACAGCTGCTCTCTGTGGCAGCCTTTCCCTGCGGGTTAGATTCCTTTGCCTGCCTGACCAATTCCCTTCACACTGGGCGGGAAAGACTTCATTCCATCTGAGCCACAGTAGTGAAGTCTTAGCTGGTTCTAAGCGACAGAAATGGACTCTCGTTACTACAAGGAAAATCAATCATTGATTGTTAAGATGGTAGGGGCAATCTCAGAATGAAGGAAGAGTTTGTTAGGAAGGGAAATACCACCCAAGCTCTGCAGAGCTCGGTAGCAGATGGAATTCATGGTCAACTTCTAGAGTTCTGCCATTAATGTGTCTCGGTTTCAAAGTATCAAATTCCTGGGGGAGAAAAGCTTAGCACTTGGGTCCAGTAGATCAGCCAGCTGAGACCTGGGGATGGACTTGCCCAAGGTCACACAGCACTAATAGCAGAGCTAGGCCACTCCTCCTGACTCCCGGACCTGTTCATTTTCTGTAACTTAGTGCTAGACTCTTTGGGGAGATTGAATTGTCCAAAAAGAGCTAGACAAGAACTCCTACAGTAAGGAAAGTTCTTTGCAAGGCTGCAAAAATGACATCTACACTGGAAAATGTGGAAAAACACTGGCTTTTCTTTTCTACTGGGCATCAGGCATCTAGATGTTTTTAGAGATCTAGAAATGACATGTGTTTCCTTGACGTTTTTGAAGTTAGTTAAAACAGAGTTTGGGGGGGAATTATCGTGGCTCACAGTAGGGTGGAATTTTAAAAACTCCTCCTCCATTTTCAACAGTTTCTGATTCCTACCCAAGTTCTTCTGGATTCTTGGGCAGTTGGCACAGCCTACTTGAATATTCTGTTTCAGGTCCCCTTTCCTGGGTCTGCTTTGGGCTGTGACTAAATTCTTCTCTTTAGGTGTCTATTTAGATAAACACAATCATCTCAACAGGTTTGATGTAGTTTTAGTCCAACAATCAATACGTATTTATTATGTAAAAATTTAAATATACAGATATGCCAAGTAAAGTATTAAAAATCACTCACAAGCTCAATATACATGAAAACCGGTTCACATTTTACTCTATGTCTTTCCAGACTCTTTTTCTTAAATTTTATACTTCATGAAAACCTGGGATTATACTACATCTCTTTTCTTACCGGCTTTATTCATTTAATTATCAAAACATCTCTCAATGGCTTTAAATATATGTGGATTACACTATTTTTTTAAGTTAATTCATTTATTTTTGGCTGCATTGGGTCTTCGTTGTTGTACGCGGGCTTTCTCTAGTTGCAGCAAGTGGGGGCTACTCTTCATTTCGGTGCGCGGGCTTCTCATTGCAGTGGCTTCTCTTGTTGTGGTACGTGGGCCCTCGAGCATGTGGGCTTCAGTAGTTGCAGCACACGGGCTCAGTAGTTGTGGCACGCGGGTTCAGTAGTTGTGGCTCACGGGCTCTAGAGCACAGGCTCAGTAGTTGTGGCACGCAGGCTTAGTTGCTCCGTGGCATGTAGGATCTTCCCAGACCAGAGCTCGAACCTGTGTCCCCTGCATTGGCAGGTGGTTTCTTACCACTGCACCACCAGGGAAGTCCCGATTACACTATTTAGTAGTTTCAAAGTATTCCATTTCATAGTTAGGCCACGATTGATTTAACTTATCCATTATGGAGGAACATTTTTGTTTCTGTCTTGTTGAAAAGTTTGTGATGTTGACATGGCTGCAGAATAAATCAAACCATGACTTAGGTTTCATAGTTTCATGAATTGTCATGTTTTCCGTTTATTTCATTTTGGATTTTTTTTTTTTTTGGTACGTTCTGTATGAAGGATTTGTTATGACATCTATCTGTGGTGCTGGGGAAGGAATATGCTCTTTTTTGGGGGGGGATCAGTTTCTTTTTTTTTAAATTGAAGTATAGTTTATTGACAATGTTGTGTTAGTTTCAGATGTACAGCAAAGTGATTCAGTCATACACACATATATCTATTTTTCTTCAGATTCTTTTCACTGGAATTTGCTCTTTCCTTAGGTCTTCTCTATGCATTTGATCCCCCATTCAGCCTTCTCCGTGCATTTGATCCCCCATTCAGCCTTCTCTGTGCATTTGATCCCCCATTCAGCCTTCTCTGTGCATTTGATCCCCCATTCAGCCTTCTCCATGCATTTGATCCCCCATTCAGCCTTCTCTGAAAGGCTTGGCCTGCGGAGCTATCCCACCACCTACCGGCGGAGTGGAAAACAAGTCAGCTTGCTCCAACCAAATCACAGTGCTTTGTCCGTAGGCCATTTTCTGTGACCCTCAAAACAATCCATAAGGGGTCCCATTTTTCTTCATTCATGTGAAAAAGTTTTATTGAGCACATACTGTATGCTTAGCAGTGTGCTAGACAGAGGAAACGTATATAAACAACCTTGGGGCATGTCAGTGGTGAAGTTCTTTTTTAAAATCTCCCGGTGATCAAATCTAGTTCATCTCACTTCAAACCTGGGGCTTTGGAGTAGGGAGATTTGGACATCCCTGCTAGCTGCATGATATTGGGCAACTGCACACTCTTTGTTTACACTCTTTGTGCCTATTTTCATATTATATTAATAAAGTTCAATGGGATCATCTGTGTAAAATACATAGCCTATAGTAAGTGGTTCATTATGCAATGGCCATTGTTATTATCAACGTTATCATCATATTCTACAGAAAGGCTTACCCATCAAGTAGAGGAAAGTGTATCACCTGTTCATTTATTTTCCCAAGCAGTTGATGAAGAAAGGAGAACTAATTAGCTCAAGGAATTAGTAGGGTTATAGGAGGAGGCCGTTTGCTGACTCTCTGGCTTTAATTTAGCCATTATTTCGGACTGGAGCTGGTTCGTTTTGAGTGTGAAAGGAACCTGCTGCTTGTTGATAATTAGTCTGGTTTTAATGAGTTATCAGGTGTTAATAACAGCTCAAGTGCAATATCTTTTCACAGCCTTCAGAGGATGTTCAAGATGTTCACTGGGTTCTCACTTCTTGGGGTTTTATGTGGGTGTCAGAAGTTCATCCGAGGAGGGCCAGATGGGATGCGTCCATGGATCCCGGGGAAAGAAGCTTTAATGGTGGCTGCAGCATGATTACGCCCAGAATGAGTAATACTGGTATTACGTCGATTGGGACAGATGCTGACCTTTCCTAATGGGAGGTGGCATCTCTTTACCAGTGGGTGACATTTCTTCTTGTCCAAAATAATCCCAACAATTAAACAGTTTAGAAGAAAAAAAAATCCCCAAACTGGAAGCAATGTAAATTTTTACCACTAGAGTACTTGCTAAATGGTCATTAGGATATCCACACAACAGAATACAATATAGCCATTAAAAAGCATAAGGTGGGTCTATATAGACTGTTGTCCAAGAGATACAAAGTGGGAGAAAACCTGCAGAACAGAAACTAAGATCTGATTTGATGTATGGAAAGAGAAAGGAAGGAAGGAAGGGGACAGAGAGATGAATAAAGGAGAAAAGGGAGTGAGAAAGAAGAGAGCGAGAGAGAAGGAGGGAGGGAGGGGGAGAGAGAGAGAAAGAAAAGGAAAAAGAAAGGGAAAGAAGAAAAGTATTTCTTTCCTTTGCAGAGGCACAGTTTACTTCAGAAACCATGAGAACTAGAGTAGACTTTTATTGCAGGTATAAAAGGGGTGTGTGCACAGTGGTTTTACACAGAAACACGTGGAAGAGCTACTCCAAGTCTTTCCCTACACTTTATTTGGAGAGCAGGTGCCCAGACTTGTATTATGCTCTGTGGTTCGATGTGTATCATCAGCATTGAACTATCCATAGCCTTCTTATTTGTTTACTTATAATAGGATGGACACACATCCTTACTGTGATCAGAACAGTTCAGTATTTTTCAATTCTATTGAGATGCAATTTACAATAATTAAAATGTACCCATTTTAAGTGTATAGTTTAATAAGATTCAACAGTGAGGATATAGAACATTTCTATCACCCCAGAGATTCCCATGCACTTCTTCCCAGCTATTCCTTAACCCTCATGCCTTGTCTCAGGCAACCACTAATCCGTTTTTATCATAATACATTACATTTTTCTTTCCTAGAGTCTCCTGTAAATGCAGTCATACGGTGTGTACGCCTGTGTTAGGAGACTTTCGTTCAGAATAACGCTCTGGCTGTGCATCTGTGTTTTGTGTGTATCAGTACTTCTTTTCGGGTTTTAGATTTTGGCTGAGTAGTATTTGATTTTGTAAATACAAAGCAATATGTTTATCCGTGCTCCCATTGAAGAAGATTTTATCTGGGGATGTGTTTATGTCACCGAAAAGCTTGAAAACTACGTTTTTACCTTGATTCCATATCCTTGAGAATGATCGAGAACTCAATTTAAAACATCATTTTCAGTGAGAAAGCAGGTCATATGTTAAGAGATTAGGTGATAGGATGGCTGAAGGGTCTTGTGACCTTATTGAACATACCATGTGGCAGGCATCCCACATATGGTGACCCCTAGTTATCTTCACCTCCTGGTATTCATGCCCTTGTGTAATATCCTCCCCTTTAGGGTTGGCTGGACTTACTAACTTACTGCTAATGAATTGAATATGGCAGAAGTGATGAGCTATCACTGTTCTGTCTTGGATGCTCTTTCTTGGATTGCTTGTCCCATGGGAAGCCAGCTACTATACCATGAATCAGTCCTGTGGCAAGGGATCAAGGCCCACCAACTACCACTTAAATGCACTTGGAAGGAGATCCCCTAGTTGAACCTTCGAATCTGGTCATAGTATCTGGTGCCTTAATTGCAATTTCGTGAGAGATCTTGAGCCAGAAAGCACCCAGATAAGCTAAACTCAGAATCCTGATCCATATAAACTGTGAGATAATAACTGTTTATTGTTTTAAGTTGCTAAATTTTGGGGTCATTTGTTATGCAGCAATAGGTAACTAATACATACAAGAATGTTATTGTTGTTGTTATTATTCCTATCACTACCATGGACTTTACTCTTCACTGTTTCAATTCCAGGTTTAGCAGAGCCCTGGGGATGCATTATAGGAATAATCACCATGTACTGAGTGTGGAGTCAGGCACCTTGCCAAGCACTTACTTTCATTTTCTCACTGAATCCTCACAGCAACTCTATGAGAGGGAACAACACTTGTCCCTCTTTTACTGACCAGGAAAGTAAACATCAGAGAGGAAAAGGGCCTTAAGAGAAGTAGAGTAGTATGGGAAGGAGCTGGGGTTTGCATCCAGGCAGTCTGACCCCAGTGTCCCAGGTCATGACCATTGCACCATCCTGACGCCTCGGAGACCTGCGCCCCCGACATGGTCATGACTCCACCCTTCTCCTCGGTTCCATTCTTGCCTCTTCTTTCCTGTATTCTCCCTTTTCCAACCCTGTCTCACCCCCCACCCAGCCCATGCACAGTTCAGCCATGCCCAAATTGATTTCCAGTCAAAGATGTTAGACCTGACTGCCTAGGTTGAAACCTTTTATACTTCTCACCTTGTCCCTCAGATCCTCTCCCTTCCTGACTTCCTTTTCATCCCAGCAACTGTTCTCCTTTAGTCAAACAGAAACTTAAAGTTTTCCTTTCTAGCCCCTCCCAATCTCAGAAATTCCCAAACACAGTGAATATGAATTTATATTTGAAGGATAAATAAAGCAGTGACTGACTGAATCACCCACTTGTGTAGAGAGGCACCTGGGACTGGAAATGAGCTTGCTCTTCAGATTCAAAATTGCGCTGGAATTCTAGCTCTGCTGCTTCTTGGCTGTGAGATCCTGGCCATGTGACTTAACTCCTCTGTGCCTCTGTTCTCTCATCTCTAAAATGGAGATGATAATTCTTATGTCAGAGGATTAAGTGAGATAATATATGTAACAGCCCAGTGCCTGGCACAACATAATTACTCCATTTATTATTGCTGTTGTTATTGCTTAATTCTTGTTTGTAGATCCTCAGATGTCTTTTCCCAAATTTCAGGAGCTCTTTAATGAAAAAGATGGTCTCCACCAACAGTCTCCTCCCCTGGGTAATCTTGGAGATAGATGATTCTGTGATGAGATCTGGCACACCTCCTCTTTGGGACGGTACAGAGGTCCAAGAGTATGGCCTATGCAGTCAGAGAACTGGTTCTGAACTTTAGTTCTTCTGCTTGTTCACCTAATGACCTTGGGCAAGTTAGGAACATCACCAGGCCCATTGGTAAAATGGGCATAATAATAGCTCCAGCCTGATGGCACTGTGGTGAAGGTTAGTTGAGATAATTACTGCATGTAAGATGCTTAACGTGGTGCTGGCACACAGTGATAACCCAGCAAACACAAGCTCTTCTTCTTCTTCTTCTAGGAGTTGACGGAGGATGCTGAGGCATGAGGTCACCCCTCCTACAGCTTTTAAAGTTTAGATATTCATTCTTAAACATTCTGGAAGCACCTGCCGGGATTTCAATTTCCTGCTGCACTTTGGACAGCAGTGACCCATTTGGATCAGAGGAAGGCTCTCTTCCCTGATCCAAATGGGTCTTCTTCCCTGAACAAGAAGGCTTGTTCTTCCTCCCCCAGGGGTTTTCTTTTCATTCGTTGGACTTCTATTCATGGATCATCTGCCAGAGACATGGACCAAGAATTCTTACTCTTTACAGATTTTCTTCCCTTAATGGTCCTGTTCTGTGCTGTCACCCCGGCACCCTCCCTCCCCTTCAGCCCTCAGCAGCTGGCAGGAAATGTTTATAGAAGAAGCGTTTCTTTCTCTTTTTAATAGCCTCCTAGGCTGCAACCTCCCAAATGAGAACCTTGTTAACCAGAAGGACTCTAGGCTACTGATTTATATTCCAGTCATACCGAGAGGAAAAAAATTACAAAGGGAGAAAGAAAATGCCAACGAATCCATGGACTAATTACAACACCCTCTCTGATGAGGAGTGTATATTTCCCTATGCTCTGGGTGCTAAGGGATTCCTTCCAGATTTCAGTATTTGACCTCTTATCCTTGGATCACGTGGATTCTTTGTACTTCTTGTGGGTTTACTGAAAACAAGGGTAAAAGTTCCATACTCCCGCTATTTAAACAAGAGATTTATTACTTTCAAATAGTAGAGGCGCTTGTTTCAACAGAAATGTTAGTATCTCAGTAAAGGGCCAGCATCCCTCCAGGTAGTTAGTTATGCAAAGGCCATAAAACATACAGGTAAAAATCTTTAGTGGTTAGAATTCTAGCTTGATGATTCAAGGAAGGCTTCTAGGAGGAGGACGTACATTTGGAACTGGGCTTTGAAAGTTGGTGTCATAAAGAATGCAGGCTGTCTCCCAATATTTACTCCCCTCTACTTCCATAGTAATAGAATCTAATTTTTAGCTGGGTCCTCACCCCCCGCCACACACACAGTATAAAGACTACAGCTCTTTGGAAAATTGTGTGCAGCAATGGCCACAATAATTCCCCTTCCTGTAGGCATATCCTTTTGCAATGTGACATGGTATCCCCTCCTATTTAGCGGTAGAGTCTCTGTCCCCACTCTTGAATCCAGGCCACACTTGTGACTTGCTTTGGCCAGTGCAATGTGATGGAAGTGACATTGTCCCAATTCCAAGCCTAGGCTCCCAGTGACCTTTCATGCTTCCATGTAACCTCTTGGACTCCTGCCTAGCCACCACGTGAACAAGCCAGAGCTAGCTTTCTGGAGGATAGGAGCCCACTTGGAGCAGAGAGAAACTGTCCTAACTGAGGCTGTCCTACACCAGCCAGCACCCAGCCAACCAGACAGCTAACTGCAGGTATATGAATAGGCTCAGCGAAGACCAAAATACTGTCCATCTGAAACCAGCCCAAATTGCCAACCCACAGAATCATGTGTTAAATCAATGCTTATTATTTTAAGCCACCGTTATGAGGTGGTGGTTTGTGACATAGCAGAAGTAACTGATACAATTTCCCATGCAGCTAGATGTATTCATGTAACTAAGTTTTGTCGAATGACACCTAAGTGAAATTGTGTGTGTGATTCTTGGGGAGTTTCCTTACAGGAAGGAGGCATGCTCTTCTTCCAGCTTCCTTCCTTCCTAATGACTGGAATGAGAATGTAATAGCTGGAGCTCCAGCAGCCATCCTGGACAATGAAGTAAAATTAGGAATGGAAGAAATCCATGGCAGAGCAATAAACTAGGAGGATCTTATTTCTGTGAAGCCGTACATTACCTTTCCAATCTTATTCTGACTACAATGTATTAAACGAAAGAGTTAAATAAACTTTTATCTTGTTTAGGCCACTGTCGTTTCGAGTTTTACAGTTATTCATAGCTGGATCTAATTCAAAATCATACAGATGGTCAGGATTTAGCTAAGCAGGGATGGTAGAGAAGAGCACTTATGTCAGAGTGAACATCATGGATAGTCACAGAAAAAGGAAAAGAGTGGGTAGTGGGTGGGAAACAGTGAAAAATTTCATGGTACTGCCTAAGGGGAACAATGGCTGATAGGACTGGATTGGGGCCAGCTTTTGAAAGGCCTTGAAGGTCAGGCTAATAAATTTGGAGAGTGTGGTAAAACAGATGTCTGAATGTTATGCAAATCAGAGTGAGAAAGTCATATCATATATTCTTTCTTTTTTCCATTCCTTGAGTCATTTCCTCTGGGGAGTTTATATTCTGGTGAGGGAGACAAGATAACAAGGTAGTAGGGTAATTACAGGTTGTGATTAATGGGCTGAAGTACATAAACTGTGAGATGTGGTAGAGGCTAACTTTTGGGTAGAGGGGACTACTTTAGATAGGGTGGTCAGAGGAGGATTTTTTGAGTTCCTAAATTCTGTTCCAGGCATTGTGCAGAAGTCTAGGGACACAAGGATGAATAACACACAGTTGCTGTCATTGAAGAGATCACAGTCTAGAGTGGGGTGAGGTTAATCAGGAACAATCTCCTAGAAGAGGTGGGAGAGAGCCAAAGGAAGTAATTTAGTCTTCTCATATGTATCAGGCAGATTCAGCTGCAATAAAGCTGCATAACATACATCCCTCCAAATCTTTGTTTAGACAAGAATGATTTTTCTCACTCACAGGTCTGCATGTAGGATATGGTTCTGCTGGGCTCTGTTGGATTAGCTTGGCTTGATTCCAGGCTATGGGTTGGTCCAGGTCTGCTCTATATATCTCCCCATTCTAGGGCCAATGGCTACCCAGGATTTGATCCTTTCATGGTGGATGGCAGAAGTGCAAGAGATCAAGCTAAATCCCAGAGGCACATTTAAAGCCTCTGCTTACATCACATCCACTAATACTACTGGTCAGAGAAAGTCACATGGCCAAGACTAACAACAGTGCATCAGGAAGAACACTCCACCCACAGTGGGAAGATTGCAAAGGTACAAGGATGTTTCATTCTGCTAACAGAAGGAGCGAAGAGTGGGGAACAATAATTCAATCTCTCACACCACCCAAGGAAATGGTACACTTCTTCATAAATGTCTGATAGTTTTACTATTTTTTTCCAAGAAATCTTATATTTCTTGTTAGATTTCTTGCAAGGCACCATACTTCTTTTTGTTTAAAATTTTACTTAAAAAATTACATGTGCTCAAGTGGTAAAAGCTTTAAAAAGTAGTGCTAAAAAAAAGTAGTACTAGAAGATATAACAGTGAAAATAAAGCTGGTCCCTATTTCCTTCTACAGAGGCAAATACTGCTTTTTCTTTTTCTTTTTTTTTTAATCTGGAGGTATTCTCTGTGTGTACAACCAAATATTTACATACATTTAAAAAAATACAAGATGACATTCTACTATACTTGGTCCTCTGTGCTTTCCTTTTTTTTTTTTTTTTTTTGTTCAATTTAACAGCATGTCTTAGAGGTAGTTCCATCTCGGTTTAGCCAGACCCATTTCATTCTGTTAAATGGCTGCATTGTTTTCCATTGTGAGGCTGTGCCATAACTTATTTAATCAGAGCCGTATTGAAAGACATTTGGGTGGTTTCCAATCTTTTGCTACTGTAACCAAGGCTGCATTAAATATCCTCGAACATCTATCTTTATGCACATGTGTGAGTGTATCAGTAGGTTAAATCTCTAAACAGAAATTGCTAGATCAAGGGATACGCATGTTAAAGTTTGATGGATATGGACCCTCTGCTTCTAAAAAGGAAGAAGGATTCCTTCCAGAATCCTAGAGATCTTTGTTCCTCCCGTCTTCTTCTGATTCTTGTCCCATGGTATTATTCGGGGCTGAAGCAATGGAATAAAGTAGCTCAAAACTTATTCCTATAGGCTCTCTGGGGAAACTTTGAGGAGTGTTCTTTGAATTTTGGCACGTGGTCCCTAATTTGAAGATGAAAAGAACTTGGCAGTACTGTTGCAATCCAAATCATCCCTTTAATGAGGGTGCTGGAGGAGCGTCAGATGATGTTTTCACAAACAAGTTTACTGAAGAACTCTGTGGTGCAAGTGGAATGATTAATATCCCTGGGACATCCCAGTAGAAAATGTGCACAATACCCTTTAATTTGATCTGCCTTCCCTGTAGCAGCTAAATATTTAGGGCAAATAGAAAATAGTTCTGATTTACAATCTCTATAAAAATTTTAAACGACCTAATAGGACATTTGATCATGAAATTGACTGAAATAATGTTGGCACTAGTCAGCTGTATTTCTTTGAAATGGCCTGTAACTTCAGAGCAAACCCCCAAACATGGATTTTTTTTTCCCTGCTAATAACAGTCTTATTAATAAAAGAATTATTTTCTTTACTGATCCTCGGCAGCTGTGTTTCAGTGCCTTTGTTCAATAAAGATAGAGATAGTAACTGTCAGTGGAAAGAAAATGTGCTGAGGTTCCCACGAAGAGTGGTAGGAACAAATCTTTTATTAAATCATGTCAAATTGTGTTTTGTTTACTTTTTTTATTTTGTAAGTCACAGTCATATCTGCTAGTCTTTGTAAACCTTGCCTCCCATTTGTCAAAAAAGACTTGGAGGCTTGGTGTTCTCGAGGTTAAATGCTGCATGATCAATTAGGGTGATACACTTCATACAATTAACTCCGTAATGGCATTTCTGAGTCTGTTTGTCTTTTTACCCCTGCTGCCATCATCTGAGATGGGTTAACTTTTGATAACGGTTTCAGATGTTCTATGGATGCCTAGAAAAAGAGCAGTGGGAAGGTGCAGTGGATATCTGGAGTTTTTAACCTGTCCACAGATTCATGCCCCCTCTTTGAGTAATAACATCCCATTTTCCTTTGAGGGCAGGTGGCTCAGATGGACCTGATCTATTTCTAGTGCTATAGGTGGGCATATGACCCAGACCTGGCCAATCAAAGCATCGTCACTCAAGTTGGACCAATCAGAGCCAGTGAGAATCCTGAGACTTTTACCACAACCATTGGGAAAGAGAACTTTTTTGATTGGAATTCTTTAAAGAACAAGATATAAACCTGTTTTTGGTTACCTTTCCTCTCCACGGGGAGAACACTCTTGGAGGAAGACAAAACACAGAAAAACCGTCAAGAAATGGAGGAAGACAGATCTTTTAAATTTATTTATTTATTTATTGGCTGTGTTGGGTCTTCGTTGCTGTGCCGGCTTTCTCTCGTTGCGGCGATCAGGGCTACTCTTCATTGCAGTGTGCGGGCTTCTCATTGCACTGGCTTCTCTTGTGTGGAGCATGGGCTCTAGGTGCACGGGCTTCAGTAGTTGCAGCACACAGACTCAGTAGTTGTGGTGCACGGGCTTAGTTGCTCCTCAGCATGTGGGATCTTCCTGGACCAGGGATCGAACCCGTGTCCCCTGCATTGGCAGGCGGATTCTTAACCACTGCGCCACAAGGGAAGTTCCCAGGACAGATTATTGACGCAGAAAATAGTTGATGCTATCACTCTAATGCTTGAATCTAGCTACGCCTGAGGTCTTATCCATCAATTAGGCAAGCTAATAAATTTTATTTTCTTGCTTAAATCAGTTTGAGTCGGGTTTCTGTCACTTGCCTCCAACAGAATCCTAAACACTTGTGTTTTCCAACTTTCAGTAAAGTTTCATGCATAGGAGAGTGTGTTCGGCACCAGCATTACTCGTGTCCATAATAATAATAATAATATGATGTGAGCTCTCTTTCCTTCTGTTGTCAGTGGTCACCATTGGATAATGGACTGTCTTCAGGCTGGAGCAACTGCACCAGTCCAGAGCTCATCAGAGGGTCTTGGCTTAGCCTATCTCCTGTCTTTCCAAGAATTCTCATGGCTAGAATGAGTGATGGTTGTCCTTTGTCCATGCTCTGAGATATGGTATTTACCTGTGCTATGCCCTGTCCTCCCCTACCTTGGCCCAGTAGTTCAGTGGTTCCTTCTGAATGCAGTTGTGCTTCTTTCTGCCCCAGGGAGAGTTCAACCTGAGAATTCCAGGCTACTGGGATCTTCTCCAAGCCTTGTACCTCTAAGATCTTGGGTCCATTGCTAGCTCTTTCCTTGCCTTGCTCAAATTAGGTAATGACCTTATTTGTGGGAGAAGAGACGAGGTAGACAGGGGTACAGACTAATAATCAGTGTGGATTTACAGTGGCCTTCTGCATGTCAAGCACTGTGCTTCACTTACGTGTACTCATGTCAACTTGTGTTCCCCATAGCACTTAATGTCATGTCTACTTAATAATTTTTACGGGCTGGACACTGTGCTAAGTGTCATCAAGTAGTATCTAATTTAATCCTTTTAAAATTAGGAGAAAGGCACTGTTATCTCCATGGATAAGCTGAGGCTCAGAAAGGTTAGGTAATTTCCCCATTGTCCTACAATGAGGAAGTGGTGGAAGCAAGATTTCAACCCAGCCTGAATGACTCTGAATCTAGTTTCCTGCCTTCCTACACGAGCACTTGTATTGTTAGTGTTGGTCTGTGCATCTCTCTCGCCTGTGAAATTCCTGACCTGATGTACTCTGTGTTTTCTTTGATTCCTGATCTCCACTCCAGAGCCTTGCATGGAGTAGGTTCTCAAAAACTGTTTCCTGAATAAAGAAATCTTTACAACAGCTTAGTAAGATGAGCATTTTCTTTCCATTTACACAGGAGAAAATTTAAGCTGAGGATGGCCAGGAACTAGCATTCATAAAATATAATCCTATAATCCTGAAATTTCCTCCTTCAGTTGAGAATTGAGGAAGGTATTATATGTGCTAAAGAGAGGAGTCTTCAGTCTTTTCATACGTCTCAATATAGGTAGGTTAATGAAGGCTATATTCGGCTGGGTTGCCACGAAGAAAACAGCATAGACATTTTTGTGAAAGAAAGCTGCATCTGTGGTACTGAATCTGTACTTGAAACCCTTATAACTTGTGAGCAGGCAGAACATTGCTTAACGGTGCTGGACAAAGCTCAAGTGAAAATCTCCAGTGGGGAAATCTTTTATAGAAATGGAAACGATTGTTTTAGGAATCTGAATTGTAATTTTTTACTTCTAAGTCTCTGGTCTCTTGAGCCTGGTCTATATCATGGACACATTTGATCTGGAATTCCGGTGACTCTGGCTGTGTAAGGAGCGTGTAAAGAAAGGCACGCAAGCTCAGAGTGCGGAGGGAGACATGAGTTAGGTGTGTAGCAGCAGAAGCTGGGACTCTTTTTAGATGAAACCTACAGCTCTGAAGGACAGCTCAAGGAAGGACATTTCCCAGGGCGTGTAAGAACATGGGAGCTGAGCCCAGGGTTCGATGTAGCTCTCTCTGTTTGAAAGCTCTGACATTCTGTTAAGCTAACGATGAGTTTTCACTTCATCTTTCCTCCCTACACTAACACTAGGCAAAAATGCAAGGGAAGAAAAGACAAGAAGCAATTTCCAAAGTCTTCAGGGTCCCTAGGATGGTTTTTGAACTAAGTCACACTGCTGTCATCCTCCAGACTGCTTGTACTTTTGGATTAGACATCGGCAGATTAATGAGTTTTCTGAAAGTTAAGAGAAAATACTAGCTTAAAATAGCCCTAAGATTTTCAAGGACATTTTTTTTTTTTTGGAAGAGGGTGAAATACTGTAATCACTGTGATGTACTCATGAATGCATGTAGGTTCTGTCATTAGTTAAAATTTCCAGCCATGGAGTCAAGATACATATAATTTACTCACTCCCTCACCCACCCTCCCATCCATCCATCCATCATCCACCCATCCATTCATCCATCCATCCATCCATCCATCCATCTATCCATCCATCCATCCATCCACCCATTCGCTCTCTCATCCACCCATCCTCCACCCATCTAGCCACTCATTTTACCCACCCACTCAACATTTATCAAGCACAGACAATGTGCCATGTATTATCTAAGGCTATCAATACTTGGTTCTCAGGGAGTTCCCAGACTGCATTTTCTGCTATACTATAATTTTGGAAGGTAAATTTACTCTTGGGATTTTCATTAAACTGAAGCAAAATGTTGTATTGAGTTTATATAGGTTTTGACTCATACAGCTGTACACTGGGCATTGAAAATCTTATGCAGCTTATTTGGGAAATAATGGTCTATGGTACAAGTTGCTGCATCATGCAGAAAGATGGGCCACAAGAAACAGTTTTTGTTTAGGCTTTGTTTTTCATTCGAAGCCGTGAAATTGTTGAGCACAGGTTGTTTTGCTTCATCAGGTGTTGCTAGTCCACTAAAAATAAGCCTGTATCAGGGAACATCTTAGATTCTAAGGAGAGTCAGGTGTGAGTGAAGTAATTTAATACACTTGCATTTTGTTATGTTCTACCACTTTGAACTCTAGTAAGGGCTTCTTTGAACACAGGCGGTGGAACGTGATGCTGAAAGCACAGGATCTGGAGGCACAGAGCCCTGTTACACATTCACCTTCTACCACTTACTTGCTTCGTGGTCTTGGGCAAACTTTTTTTTTTTTTTTTTTTTTTTTTTCGATACGCGGGCCTCTCACTGTTGTGGCCTCTCCCGTTGCGGAGCACAGGCTCCGGACGCGCAGGCTCAGCGGCCATGGCTCACGGGCCTAGCCGCCCCGCGGCATGTGGGATCTTCCCGGACCGGGGCACGAACCCGTGTCCCCTGCATCGGCAGGCGGACTCTCAACCACTGCGCCACCAGGTAAGACCTTGGGCAAACTTTTTACCCTCCCTGAGACTTAGTTTTCAAAACAAAATGGGACAAACAGTGACACTTAACCTCATAGCGTTTTTGGTGAGGGTTAAATGAGATAATGCACACAAAGCAATTTCCCCACCGTTTTGGCGAGCAAGCTTGGTACTGCAGGGGCACGGAGTAGATTTATTCATACTCACGGGTCGGAGCAAGCCCCTCACATTTTTATTTCCTTTTATTACGTGTTCTCCTCCATCCCCATGTCTCCTTAAACTCTCTATAGGCACTCCTTCTAGTATCCAGAATATCCGCTTTCCCGTTTCCCAGTTCTCCTTTCATATGTTAATGTACTTATATGTACATAATTGATAAAATATATAGAGTTGTTTTCATATGTTTTTGATTAGTTTACATAAATGGTTTGGAGCCCTAAACCTTACTTTCCTCCACTCAACACTATAATTTTTGACATCTCTTCATTTGTTCTGTGTAAATCTAATTAATTAAATTCTGACTGTGGCCTATGAGTCATCGTATGCATAGATCACAGTGCATAGACCTAGTGAAGAAGAATAGGGACATGGATGTCTTTGCTGTCACAGAGAAAACTACTGTGAACGTCCTTATGCATGCGTCCTTATGGTTTTGTGGGAGAGTTTCTCTGGGGCAAATACCCAGGCAAGGGGAACTGTTGGGCAGATGAAGAGTTAATTGCACTGAGTACTGAGAGATTGCTACTTGGAATAGTTGCTTAGTTGACACTTCTCCCTGGCACTTGATGTTATCCAGCTTTGTAATTTTTGCTGATCTGATGGGTGTAAAGTGATATATCATTGTTGGTTCAATTTGCTTCTCTGTGATTACTAATGAGGTTGAGTATCTCTTCATATACTTATTAGCCATTAGTGTTTCCTCTTCTATTAATTTTCTTTTCATAAACTTTGCCCATTTTTCTATTGGGTTTCCTAAAATTTTATGGCCTTTTTTTTTTTTTGATAGTAGGAGTTTCTTTAGATATCAATGTCAGCCCAGTTTTAGATATCCTCTCACAGTCTACAAGTTGTGAAATGTGTAGATGATGTTCTTTTCTGAGCAGAAATCTCAATTTTAATGTAGTCAGACACTTCATGTTTTCCCCTTATGGCTGACTCTTTTTAGAAATTGCTTAGGAACCTGCCCACTTCTAAAGTTGCGAAGATGTTTCCTCCATTTTCTTTGATTACTTTTATAATTTGTCTTTCACATTCAGATGTGAAGGAAGGAATCCAATTTTATTTTTCCCACACAGTGAACCAATTTCCCCATGAAAATCTACCAAATAATTCATTTTTTCTTATTGGGCTCTGACAACAAATCTCCTATATATGTAGGAGTGTTTCTGGAATCTCTATGCTGCTTCATCGATTTATTTATACCACACTTAAAAGAATTACTATGATTTAGTAATATGTCTTAATATTTAGTAAAATAAATCTTTACTCCCATTTTCCAAAATTACCTTAGATATTCATGCCTTTTAAATTTCCATATACATTTTAGAATCAGTTTTTCCAATTCCTCAAAAAATTTTGCTGGAATTTTCATTAGAACTGCATTAAATCCATAGATTAATGTTGGGAGAAAATTAATATCTTTACAATATTAAATTATTATATTCACAAACATGATATTTGTCTTACATCATTCAGGCTTTTTAAATGGTCTTCATAAGAATTTTACTTTTCTCCATGAAGCCCTAGTGCATTCATTTTTGGGGGTTGGAGTGTTTAAATACATGTGTTGACCTAAAACAGTAAAACAGCCAGTTATTTTATCAGCTAAATTGGCTTATTCAGGAATAGCAAAGAACTGCAATTCAATACATGCAATGTATGGCGAACCACAGGGAAGTCCAGGGAACAAAGGGACCATTCTATTATAGAGTAGAAGGGGGAGTTGGGAGGGGCTGTCAGAAACGAAGAGTCCATTGGAGAAAACTGGGAGTTTGAGGTATAGTGACTTTTCATTTGCTGCGTTGTGCCAGTCTCTCATTGGCTGGGCTGTTGCTGGGCAAGGAGAAATTCTTCCTTCCTTCTGCTGGGTTGTAAATTGGTAACCTTCTTTCTGTTGGAGATGCCAGGTTTGTCCCTTCCTGTTGGGTCTGCAGTTGAGGTTGAGTGGTAGGGTGTGAGAGCTCCCCCTTCTGGTCTCCTGACTCCATTTTAAAATGAGGTTTCTGTTTACTAATTTTCACAAATTATATTTTTGGTTGCTATCATGTTTTAAATATTCTGTACAATACCTGACACATGGTGAGTGCTCAATAAATTGTACTTATTGTTACTGTTGTAGCTATTATAACAGGAGGGAAATTGTGGAGGGAAGGTCTCCAACTGTCTTAAGGAATCATCATAATATCCCGGAAATAACATGGGTGTGGAGTCAGACACACTGGGGCTGTGAGACCTTGAACACATTTTTTGAAGCTCTGGGCCTCTGTTTCTTCTGCACTGTGAATAATGTTCAACCTACCAGTATTCTAGGTAGGGTGTGAGGATAAAATGAGATTACAAACCAGCAACACAGCAACTGGCACATGAAAGCCCAGAAGGCGGTTCCTTTCCCTCTCTAGTGAAGAGGTAAAAACTTTGTCACAGCTGCACGATTTCCCCATCAAACAATCTTCTTTTCTTCATCTGAAGTCAACTTCCAAACTTCGTCTTTTCTAACCAGATGGTTACAGAGAGTATATACACACAAAGAAAAGTGAAAAATTAAAGAGAAAAATCTACCCTCCCAGCATCCCCTTTTCAAACATACTTTGCCTTTTCATCTTTAGAATATAAAGTCCTTGAGGACAGGAGGCACGGTGGCCCCTGGGGTGGACCCCACACATCCGTTTCCCTCCAGGTGGTTTATCCAGGGTAAGCCCAGTAAGTCTATTCCCCTCGTCAGTGATTGGTTCAGGGATGGGCGGGCCCATGCAAATCTGAGCCGATGAGATGCCAGGAGGGGCTTACTGAGGGCTTCTGGGAAAGGAAACCACGTTTTCCTCCTTCGCTGTACTTGAATTAAAGAAGCCCACTGCCCAGTTTCCACAGGCAACCATGTCAGTGAGGGGAGCCAGGCTGGGGGTGAGATCCACACTGTGAAGTGGGGCAGGAGCACAGTGTGGACAGAAGTTCTGGGTTCCTGATGTCAGTGTTAAGCTGCTGCATCAGTCAACCCTTAAGTTCCCTTCCCTTGTCGACTTCCTGTTGTGTCATGATAAGTAACCCTCTTATTGATTTAGTCAGTTTGAAGAGTGTTATGAACTGAATTGTGTTTCCCCCTAGATCATAGGTTAAAGCCCTCACCCACAAATGTAATTGTCTTTGGAGATAGGGCCTTTAAAGAGGTAATTAAGGTTGAAAGAGATCATAAGGTGGTGGGGGTGTAGTCCAATAGACTGGTGTCCTTTTAATGAGGAAGAGACACCAAGCGTGCATGCACACAGAGAAAAGGCCGTGCGAGGACACAGTAAGAAGGTGTCGTCTACAGGCCAAGCAGAGAGGTCTCATTGGAAATCAACCTTACCATACCTTGATCTTGAACTTCCAGCCTCCAGAACTGTGAGAAAATAAATTTCTGTTGTTCAAGCCACCTACTCTGTGGTATTTTGTTATACAGCCCTAGCAGAGTAAAACAAATGGGAATCTATTTGAAGTCTAAAACACTACAGTAGATTCAAATCTTAAGTCTTTGGCATGAGCCTGCAAATAACTGATGCTCAAGAAATGTATGATAATGATTGTGAATGTGCGAATCATACTGAATTTATACAGTGCTGTGAAGCACACAATTCTGCTTACTCTAGATGGTTGGAGCTTTCTAATGGCCTTTGGTATAGATGTAGATTTACTATTATCTGCATCTTTCAGATGAGAAAACTGGGGATCAAAGAGGGTAAGTGATAAGCTTGAGTTTGAATAGATAGGTGGTCCAGCTAGGTTAGAACCGAGGTCTTCTCACTCCTGTTTTAGTACATTTTCTAATATGCTCAGTCTCCACTAGTCTGTGAGAAACATTGCAGGTGGGAGCTACATCTTACGTTTTTGTAATCATAATGCCTAGCAGAGTCTGTTTCTTAATGGTTGTCAATAAGTGTTAGAAGAATAAATAAATGGCTTGTTATATCTTGAAAGCAACCCTTACAGAAAGACAGGGGAAATGATATCTCCTTCCAAAGTATTTTAACAATGTCCAGCAGTGGCTGTGTCCCATTTCATGGGTGTGGTTCCACCCCTGGTATACCTTGACGTCCAGCTCTCAGCACAGATGTACCAAGCAGTGATGATATTGCAAAGGTTGTACTGCCTAGAGAATCCTTTCAGGCACAAAGGAAGGAGTCAAGAAGCAATGACACAAGAGATAGTGTAGACCTGTCATTCTGCGTACCCCTGGAAGGAATTTGCACTCAACACATAAATCAGGCTCAGGGTCTATCTAGTGAGTACAAAGACTTTAGCGCCATTTGCTTCTCCTTCAGCATGTTAAATTATGACACATGGTCATTGGGTTTTTCAATAACGTGCCCCATAAATCCAGTTAGCATTTTCTTCTGGGTGTTGCACCTTGAGAAGCTGCTTAAGTACCTTGAAGGTCCTTACCCAGCTCTGGCCTTGAATCTCAAGGAGGGTCTGAGACACTTCAGACTCTTAACTGGGTATTACGTTATCTTTGTTATCTTTGTTATAGCCCTTTATGCCTGTCTGGAAGCTCTTCAAATGATAGATCTTAAAGCTTAGATGAGGACCTTCCCTCCCACGAGGTTCTGTCACTTTTGTAAGGAGCCCTAGTGCTATGGGAGCGGCTCTATGTGTCATTGGTTGTTTCTGTTTGCTCAGTGTCACGTTCCTTTGCGAACTACCCCTTGTGTGTTGCAGGGCTGTGATGGGGCTGTCAATCATGAAACTCACCCCCCTTCCCCTCCCGGCCAGAGGGCTGGGTCCGTGAGCCTTACTGGTCAATCTAAGCTCTGTCTTCTGGGAATCTGAGTCTTGAGCCAGGACACACAGGGGTGGGAGGTGATTGAAGCAAAGTCATTTACTTTTGAGGCTGTTGATGAGTTTCTGCTCCTCTTCATTCCTTTAAATTTTTTTCTGCTTTATTGAGATATAATTAACAAATAAAATTGTAAGATATTTAAAGTGTACAACGTGATGGTTTGATTCACATATACATGGTGAAAGGAGTCCTTTATCTGGTTAACACATTCATCTACATCTATATCTATATCTGTATCTGTATCTTTATATCTTCCCTTCATTTCTGTGACCTTCCAAATATCTTTTCAATAAATATTAATTCTGCTTGAATGTGTTTGGGTAGGTTTTTCTTGCTTGCTTTTAAACACCTTTAAGTGATACAGATGTAAATAACACAAGATAGTTCATTTTATAATTTTTATTTTCCAAAATGAAAATATCTTTGTTGAATCTTCTAATAATGATGATGATGGTGATAAGAATATTACCTCCATTATTATATCTTCATGTTAACATAGAGGAATAGCAATAAAAGCTAAAGTGTTCGAAAGCTTCCTGCTTGCTGAGCTCAGTGTTAGTAGGCAATATAGAGGGGCCAAAAGCATGGACTTTGCCTGGGTTCTAATCTAGGCTCTGTCAGTTCCAGGCTGTGTGACCTTGGGCAAGTTACTTAACCTCTCTGAATCTTAGTAATCTCACTCATAATAGAAATAATAATAGTACTTCATAGGGATATTATGAAGCTTAAATGAGTAAATATATGTAAAAATATGCTTGGTGTATGGTAAATACTCAATTCATGTTATCCCCTTACTGTTAGATGTTTTGGCTGGGAAAAAAAAGGGGTCTGTTGAGCTGCTGTAACTTGCCCAAGGCCACACACTAAGGCACAGTGGGAGCTGGGCTTAAATAAAGTCATGCTCCTGAGTGCCTAGCATGGAGCCTGGCATAGAGGGAATGCTCTCTAAACTCTAGCTGCTCTTATTCTTTTAAATGGTTCATCAGCCCAGATGTGAAAGAGAAGTGTGTGAAAATCATGCCCCAGGATAACTGAAAGCAGAAATTAGGCACCCTCTCCTCTCTCTGCTGTCACCTGATACGCTTTCCTTTCCCCTCTCCCTCCAGAATCCCTATCAAGCCCCGTTTCAGATCATCCTTGCTGCTGTGCTAAGTGATAGCTCAGTAGCTATTAGCTGGTGTTTAAGATAAAGCCCTTCCTGGTCTATTTGCATTTCAGAGGGGAATTCCCGAGACCCTGGTGGCTTCCACATGCAAAGCACTTAGGGGGCATTGGTCTCTCCCTCTGGGGCCACTCTGGAGACCTCTGTTCGGAAGAGTTACTCATCCCGGCTGGGGTCTCGTTAATTAACATCTAGCCTCAGGAGGCTCAGGATGCCTGAACAGTGCTTTCTACTGATCATTTTTACTGTGGTTTACAGGAGATGTATGATTGCCACAGAAGGGGAAAGCATGAAGGTCAAGGGCAGGGCCTTATGAGATTAGAATATTGGAATACAGGTGTGTGTGTGCGTGCGCGCAAGTGCACACGCACCATAGATAATTTATTTAGTCCCATTTGTGCTGTTCGTGCCCTGCAGTACTACGTTAACACGTATTTAATCCTGTTCTCACAGAAATCCTGAGAGCTTGGTACCATTTTCCCATTTTGTAGACTAGGAAATTGGGGCTGATAGTGGTCATCTGCTGTCTTTTCTTATCCAACATTTCCCCCTTCTTTTTTTTAAAAAAAAATATTTATTTAGGCTGCATCGGGTCTTAGTTGCAGCGCGTGGGGTCTTTCGTTGCGGTGAGCTGGCTCCTCTCTTGTGGCGCACGCACAGGCTTAGTTGCCCCGTGACATGTGGGATCTTAGTTCCCTGAGCAGGGATCGAACCCACATCCCCTGCATTGGAAGGTGGATTCTCAACCACTGGATCACCAGGGAAGTCCCCACCCGCCCCCCCAACCACTTCTTTTGTTCTTAGCCCGAAGCTCAAGTAGAATTGACCCTCTCTTGGCTCCTTGTGCCTGAGAACTGGTCCATCTGAATATCCTACCCCTCTGGCCTCTGTGATTGGTTCAGGGATGGATGCGTGAGGCCAATGAGAGCCGATGTGAGACTTTTGTTGGAGGCTTCGGGAACATGCTGTCATGTTTCTTGTCTTAGGTGGCTCAGGCTGTAGAATATGAGCCTAGAGGAAATGGCAACATCCTGATCTACCAGAGGATAAAGCCAACACAGGGAAGGAAAGGTGGAAAATGGGAGAATGGTTCTAGCTGTTATCATTTGAGCCTCTGAGTCCAGACATGCCTCAAGCCAGAATATCTCTGGACTTTTCTGTTTGTGAATCAACAAAATCACTTTTTGTGCCTAATCCAGTTTTGCTCTGGGTTTTTGGTTACTTGCAGTGGAAAGAATATGATGAATACAGGCTCAGAGAGTGTATGGACTGAATGTTTATGCTCCCTGCCAAAGTTCATATGTTGAAGCCCCAGTCCTCCCCTGTGGTGGTATTTGGAAGTGGGCCTTTAGGAGGTGATTAGGTTTAGATGAGATCATGAGGATGGGGTCCCCATGATGGGATTAGTGTCTTTATAAGAAGAGGAAGAGGCTGGAGCTTGTTCTCTCTTTACCATCTGAGGACACAGAGAAAGTGGCCATCTGCAAGCCAGGAGAGAGTCTCCCCAGGAACCGAATGGGCCGTTCGTTACCTTGATCTTGGACTTCCCAGCCTCCAGAACCATGAGAAATAAATGTCTGTTATTTAAGCCTCCTAGTCTGTGGTATTTTGTTATGGCAACCTGAGTCTTGTGTCATGTCATACAGCTGGTGAGTGACAGAGTCCAGATTTGAACTCAGGTTTCACTGACTCCAAAGTCCATGATGTCTCAGTGGAAATATGAGCTCTGACAAGGAGAACAGATAGAGCAGACCCTGACTTCAGTTTCGGCCTGGAGAAGAGAGGTTGGGTCCTTGTAGGTTCTGTAGTGGGACCAGGGACAGGGAGGAAACATGGGGCCCTCAAAATATATCCAAATTGGGACTTCCCTAGTGGCATAGTGGTTAAGAATCCACCTGCCATTGCACAGGACATGGGTTCAATCTGTGGTCTGGGAAGATCCACATGCCGTGGAGCAACTAAGCCTGTGTGCCACAACTACTGAGACTACGTGCCCTAGAGCCCACACGCAGCAACTACTGAGCCCATTTGCTGCAACTACTGAAGCCCTCGCGCCTAGAGCCCATGCTCTGCAATAAGAGAAGCCACTGCAATGAGAAGCCCGCCTACTGCAACAAAGAGTAGCCCCTGCTCGCCGCAACTAGAGAAAGCCTGCACGCAGCAACGAAGACCCAACGCAGCCAAAAATAAATAAATTAATTAAAAAATATATATCCAAATTCACTTCATTGCTTCACTGAGTCCATTGTTGCTTGAACTTCAGTTGCCAAACTAAATAAAAATGGTGATTAAAAAAAATGCGTGCTGGGGCTTCCCTGGTGGCGCAGTGGTTGACAGTCCGCCTGCCGATGCGGGGGACGCGGGTTCGTGCCCCGGTCCGGGAGGATCCCACACGCCGCGGAGCGGCTGGGCCCGTGAGCCATGGCCGCTGAGCCTGCGAGTCCGGAGCCTGTGCTCCGCAACGGGAGAGGCCACAGCAGTGAGAGGCCCGCATACCGCAAAGAAAAAAGAAAAGCATACTATGTGAGAGGTGCTGTGCTCTGCCTTTACACGCATTACCTCATTCAGTCATCAAAGCCATGTTACAAATTAGTACTGTTATCTCCATTTGACAAGATGAAGAAAATGAGGCTCAGAGCACTTGATACACTTTCCCGGAGTCACGCAAATAGTCAGCTGGAGCTGGGATGGAACCTGCTATGAACAGAATTGTGTACCCACACACACACACCCTACCCCAATTCATATGTTAAAGCCCTAATGTGACTTGACTGTATTTGGAGATAGGGAGGTAATTAAGGTTAAATGAGGTCATAAGGGTGGAGCCCTAGTCTCATAGGACTGGTGTCCTTATAAGAAAAGAAACACTGGAGATCTCTCTCTGCCATGTGAGGACACAGCGAGAAGGCAGCTCTCTGTAAGGCAGGAAGAGAAGTCTCACCAGAAACAGAATTTTTTGGCACCTTGATCTTGGACTTCTCGCCTCCCAGAGCTACGAGAAAAAAATGAATTTATCTTGTTTAAGCCACGCAGGTTGTGGTATTTTATTATGGCAGCCAGAGGGGACTAGTACCGAACCCAAGCCTGCTTGCTTCTGGATCTCATCTTTTTAACCCCCATGCCAGCTGGCTTCTACCACTAGATGCCTCACCCACCATTGCACACAAATTTAACACATGAAAAAAAGAACCTTTACAGAAAGTGGCCTGAGGGTGGAGCTGTCTCCCCACCAGGGCTAGAATGAGTTCTGGAGTCATAAAGTTGGAAGGAGAGTGTAAGGTCACATCTACTTGGCAGGAAGAATCCAAACCCTTACAGCAGGTACAGATTAATATTTTCTGACCCAGGGCCTAGAATCCCATATAGCTCAGTCTCATCAAGAGAATACAATAAAACTCATTGCTGGGAAACGGGCAGCTTTATTTCTGTCTAAAAGGCCGAATTGAGAACATCAGTAGCAGCTCTCCTTGCAGGAAAAGTGAAGAATAATGGAGTGATGAATCAGTTCCTTACAATCCACTGAGAGACTGATGGATAAATGCAGTGACAAATGCCAAAATTTATCTTTCTGCAAGTATCCCCCAAAGAAAAAGGCTTTGTCCTTTTAGACATTCCCTGAAAATGGGATGAAAATATGGCAGAAAGTCCCACTGTCTGGGTGACATATATTATTATTATTATTGCTATTATGTAAGAGCCAGGATTCAGGTGTTAAAAACCAAACATGGAGTAATTACGGTGTCACTGAGGCTCAGATAATATTCTTCCTGCACCTCTCCTGTTTTGATAGTTGACTGTATTGGCAAAAGCCATGCATCACTGGGGGCTTAAAAAAGTTCAGGGTTATACTTTTCTGATTACCCCCCTTTGGGGCCCAAATAAACGACACTATAAAGATCAACATAGGACACCTCTATATGTTTTTCTCTAAAAGCCCCTGCACAGAAGTCTTATTTTTCTGCCTTGAAAGTATTTTTTTTTTTTTTTGCAGTACGCGGGCTTCTCACTGCTGTGGCCTCTCCCGTTGCGGAGCACAGGCTCCGGACGCGCAGGCTCAGCAGCCATGGCTCATGGGCCTAGCCGCTCCGTGGCATGTGGGATCTTCCCAGACCAGGGCATGAACCCGTGTCCCCTGCATTGGCAGGCGGACTCTCAACCACTGTGCCACCAGGGAAAACCCCTGTTTTTTTCTTCTTGATCAGTCTGGCTAGGGTTTATTAAGTTTACTGATTTTTTTTAAAGACCAAACTTTTGGTTTCATTGATTTTTCCCTACTGCTTTTCTGTTTTCAATTTTGTTGATCTGCACCTATCTTTATTATTTCCTTCCTCTGCTTATCTTGGGTCTAATTTATTTTCCTTTTTTTCTAGTTTCTTAAGGTGCAAGCTTAGGCCATGATTTGAGACCTTTCTTGTTTTCTGACATAAGTATTTAATGGTACAGATTTCCCTCTAAACACTTTTATCTGTGTCCCACACATTTTGATATGTCAACTTTATTTTTTATTAAATTCAATATATTTCCTAATTTCCATTATACATTCTTTTTTGTTCACTGGGTTATTTAGAATGGTGCTGTTTAATTTCCAAGTATTTGGAAAATTTTCACATATCTTTATGCTATTGATTTCTGAGTAAATTCCGTCATGCTCAAAGAATGTACTTCGTATGATTTCAACTTGATAAAGTTTGTTTTATGGCCCAGAATGTCTTGTTGAATGATCCATGTGAACTTGAATAGTATTCTCTTGTTGTTGAGTGGAATATTCTGTGTCAGTTAGACCAACTTGGTTGATAGTCTTATATATTTTTACTGATTATCAGTCTACCTTTTCTATCAATTACTGAGAGAGAAACTGTAAAGTCTCCAAATGAACTTGTGGGTTTGTCTATTTCTCCTTTCAGTTCCATCAGTTTTTGCCTCCTGTGTTTTGAAGCTCGTCTGTTAAGCACATACACATAATTAATATATAGTTTAGAATAGTGTTTGCATGGTATATATTTTTTCATTTTAACCTACCTATGTCTTTATATTTAAAGTGAGTTCCTTGTAAACAGCATATAGTAAGGTCTTGCTTTTTAAAATCCAACCTGTCAGTTTCTTTCTCTTAAGGTGTATGTTTAGACCATTTACATTTAATGTCATTATTGATGTGCTTGGATTAAAATAGAACATCTTACTGGCTGGGAGTTATTCTTGGTGTTGTGCTTTTTTTCCATTACATTCAGATCTTCTGCAAATTCTCAGAATGGTCTCTGCTGAGCTGTAGTGAACAAAGGGGAAGGGCCTATTCCATTCTGGACAGTGGGGTCTCCATCAGAGGCCAGCTGTGCCCAGCTCATTACACTGTTATCTGGGCCTCGAAAGCAACAGAAGCAGCAATATGGCAGAATGACGAGGTGGCAGGTTATTCAGCAAAACCCTTGGAGAGTATTATCTCAAAGTGGTAGATATAATTGTTACACCTCCAGAGTACAGATGAGAAGATTGAAGCTTAGAAAGACTTGTAAGTGACCTGACCAAAATTATGCAGTGGCAGAGCCAAGATTTGAGCACAGGTTTATCAGAATCCAGAGTTTAAAATCTTAATCACTATGTGAAAAGGTTATACATAAATAATTTCAAGGCATACACTATTGATCTCAATCCAAATTGTTATCAATATATATGTTGAAAGATGTAATAAAATTTTCCTCCTTGTGAGTGTCTATCCCTTCAAGGCAAGACAATAAAAATTTGATATTATTTTGTTTGCCTTCATTAGAAATCCAGTAATTTACGGGAGACAAGGAAACACAATAGGGTTGAATACCATCAACTTGTACTGATGAATTGGCCAAGGGACACACCTGCTAATTTGCCCATTTTTGGGGTTTGTATTGAAGCAGGATACAGATGAGTGCTTCAGTGAAGAAGGAAATCTATAAATGAAGATAGTTAGTGGTGAAGCAGAGTGATTCTGACATCTGCTAACTGGATAAGCACACCGACTTCACCGACTCATTGCCGTGTCCTCGTTCTACCCTGTGGAATCCCCTTTTAGCCAATTCTTGATCAAATAATGAATGCATTGAAGAAATAAATTATGGGGAAGCACATCCATTGCTACCTCATCAGGCTTTTTTTTCTGTTCTATGCTGTTTCCTGTCATGCATAATATAGCAAACTAATTAGTGAATCTTGTGGCATTTTGCTAATACAATTTCTCTCCCTTGCTTGAGGTGAATTATGTTCATGCTTCAGTCACCTGAATATTACTCTTCCATGTTTGACGGAATTATGTTATCAGGTGATGATTGTATTGCACACTATCTGATTCTAATTAAACCAGAAAATAGCGATATTGTAAAAGAGGAGAATGTTTCACAGTCTATACTCTCCACCCCCTTGCCGCTGTATCACATCTTTAAAGCATTCCGGGCTGTGCTTGGGCTGTTTTCTGACGCTTTCTTCGTCTTACTTCTCTCCAGACACAATGCCTTCTTGAGTCTGCTTCATGTAATATGTAATTTGTGTAAATTGAGTCTTGGAAAGATGTAATGTTTACACTTGCCTTTTTTATCAGGAGCACGATGCACAGTAGCGACTGTGGTTATTTCAGATGATATCAAAGAAGAAAATGTGTTGTTTTGTCAAAACCATCCACATAACTTGAAAAAAAGATTCCTTGTTTGAGAGAAGAGAAACTAAAATTTTAGATGGGGAGAACTGGGCTGTCAAGATGAATGAGGGAAGCAATGTAATGTAGGAGTTAAGATCACAGGCTTTGAGAGCTGGGTTTGAATGCTGGCTCTACCTTCAGCTGACATTACTTCTCTCTTCTTAGCATAATAATAAGTGCTCCGTGAAACTGAGGTCCAGAGAGGTCAATTGACTTGCCAAAGGTCTAATGATGAAGTGAAAAAGCCAGTGCTGGGACTCCCACTCCTTCATCCCCATCGTATGGGACACTGCACCCTGATTCCACCAGGACGGAGAGTGAAGGAGGGCCCCTGGAGACTCCAATTAGAGCAGGTCACTGGATGGCAGAGTCTCGTTACTCATGAGGATAAAGATGTCCTTTTGAGTTAGACTGTATTCACCCTCCATGAACCTTGGAGACATTGATGGCGGGGAGAGGTTTCTAAAGCCTTAGACAACTCCAAGGTGAAGTAGGCACCATGCTGCAAATGAAAGGCACTTTAATGGTTGACTGAAAAAGGTATATAGCATGCTGCTTTCAACTTAGAAAGCCCGAGTGCAAGGTACAGTCCAGTGTGGTCTGCAGGCTTTGGTCTTTTGTCCTGTTCAAAAGGTGGTAAGGCTGGGAGAGCTCATTGCTGAATGGGGCTTGTTCCTGTTGGGATAATACTCGTGGACCACAGGTCTGCTCATTTTCCAGACTATTTTTCTTTTGGAGAAACAGACTCATACTCTGCAGTAACAAACTGTGTAATTCAGGTTGAGATTGGCTGGCTTTCCCACTGATTTTTATCTTCCTCAGTGAAGGCCACTTGGCCTCAACCACCTTACTAGACATTATTCCTGGCCTATATGCACAGTTGAAAGCCTGACTTTGTCCAGTGGGAAGTGGACTTCTCAGTAACTTCTGGACTGGTGGAAGAAAACGGCTGTTCCTTAGGCTGCTTGTAAGACACAAGGTGTAAGAGAAACTCTTTTTCTTTGGAGAATTTCTGCTGTGGGAGGAGGCAAGGCCAAGCAGTGGGCAGGGATACTTAATATATATTTATTGAACATCTACTATATTCCAAGTCATATTCTGCGTGCTGGGGAGAGAGCAGCCAACAAAATGGGCAAAAATCTCTGTTCTGGGGGCATCAGAAATAGGCATTTAATATGGTGTGGTAGAAAGAGCACTGGTGTCAGGGCCTCAGTCTTCTTTTTTTTTTTTTTACTAATTTATATTTTAGTGGGGAGACATTGATGTTAAGCAAAACAAAAAAGAAAAGTATATAGTATATTGGAAGGTGATGAGTTCTGTGGAGAAAAAGTAAACAAGGGAGGGAGATAAGGAAAGCAAAGATGGAGTGGATACAACTTAAAAAATTTTTAATTGAAGCATAATCGACAGATAAAATTATAAAATATTTAAAATGTAAAACATGATGATTTGATGTATGTACACTTTGTGAAAGGATTCCTCCATCGAGTTAATTAACACCATCTGTCACCTCACATATCTACCTTCTCCCTTTTTTTTGGTGAAAACATTTAAGTTCTACTCTTACCAAATTTCAATTATAAAATACAGTGTTATCAACTGCAGTCACCCTGTTTCACTAGATTTTCAGACCTTATTCATCTTATAAGCAAAACTTAGTACCCTTTTACCAACCTCTCCCTATTTCCCCACCTCCAGCCCCTGGCAACCACTTTTCTGCTCTCTGTTTCCATGAGTTTGACTTACTTGTTTATGTAGATCCCACATATAAGTGATACCAGGCAGTATTTTATTTCTCTATCTGACTTATTCCACTTATCATAATGCCCTCCAAGTTCATCCACGTTGTCGCAAATGACCAGATTTCCTTCTTTTTAAAGGCTGAATAATACTCCATTGTAAGTAGACACCACTTTTTCTTTATCCATTCATCCATCAACGAAAACTTAGGTTTTTGCTGTACCTTGGCTATTATGAATAATACTGCAATGAACATGGGAATACAGATATCTCTTCAAGATAATGGCTTCACTTCCTTTGGATATATACCCAGAAGTGGGATTTCTGGATCATACGGTAGTTCTGTTTTTAACTTCTTTTTTTTGTCTTTAAAAAAAAAATTGTTTTTATTGGTGTATAGTTGGTTTACAATGTTGTGTTAGTTGCAGGGGTACAGCAAAGTGAATCAGTTATACATATATGTATATCATATCCACTCTTTTTTAGATTCTTTTCCCATATAGGCCATTACAGAGTATTGAGTAGTAAGTCCTTATTAGTTATCTATTTTATATATAGTAGTGTGCATATGTCAATCCCAATCTTCCAATTTATCCCTCTCTGCCTTGCCCCCTGGTAACCATAAGTTTGTTTTCTACATCTGTAACTCTATTCCTGTTTTGTAGATAAGTTCATTTGTACCCTTTTTTTTTAGATTCCACATATAAGCAGTATCATCTGACATTTGTCTTTCTCTGTCTGACGTATTTCACTTAGTATGGCAATCTCTAGGTCCATGCTTGTTGCTGAAAATGGCATTCTTTCATTCTTTTTTATGGATTCTTGAGGAAGTTTTGGTTTTAAACAGGGTGGTCAGAGAAGGTCTCCTGGAGAAGGGGACTTTTGAGCAAAGTCTTGAAGAGGCAAGAGAGTCAGCCACGTGGACATTTGTGGGAAGAACATTCCAGGAAGCAAAACCAGCAAGCGCGAAGTTCTTGAGGCGAATGTGTGCCTAGTGTGATTGAGGAGAGCAAGCAGGCCAGTGAGTCTGAACAAGAGTGAGTGAGAGGGAGAGTGGTAGGAAGCGAGGTCATCTTAAATGGTTGTGGTTTCTTTATATGATGACTGCCAGAAAGAGGGAGGAAGCGGCTAGAGGTATTCAACTAGCAAGGACTTACTAGGTATATGGCATCAGATTAGATGTTCTGCTGGACCCAATGATAGGAGGGTGGCTCTGCTCTCAAGGACCAAGTAGTCTAGTTAAAGATTTAATATTAAATCACATGGAAACTTAGAGAGCAGTGAAACCCAGGTGTGCTAATCTATGGATTTCTGAAAGGAGAGAGAAAATTTTAGAGTATTGAATGAAAGAAAAGGCTCTGGAGATAGACTACCTAGATAGAACACAGCTCCATCACTTATTTGTTGAGTGATCTTGGGAAAGCCGCTTCATTCTCTGAGGTTCAGTTTTCACTTTTAGAAAATGGAGTCCACGATGAAACCTACATTGCAGGATTGTGTGAGGCCTTAACATAGCACATATAACATGCTTAGTAAATGCCACGTACAGACTAGGCCCTCCGTAAATATTGGCTGATGTTATTATTATTTGGAGTGCTTAGAGAAAGATTTTTTCAAGGCTTGTAACTGTGGAGTTAGTGAGGGGCTAGAGGGAGGAAGGCCCTCAATGTAAGAGGCAAATTGTGATCACATGTGTCAGTAGGGAGATGGCCAGTGGCAGTGACGACAGTCATAGTTAACTGCCTAAATTAGTTAGCAATAAAAATGACGACTTACTGAGGCTTTGCACATAATATCTCACTTAGTACACATTACAGTCCTATGAGGTAGGTACTGATATTATCCTCATTTTGCTGTTGAGTAAGTGAAAGCTCAGAGAAGTGGAGTGATTTGCTAAAGGTCACACAGCTAGTAAGAAGCAGATCTGGGACTCAACCTGAGGGAATTGCCACCATACTGCCTATTGCCTAATTAACTTCTCTTAGATGGTATTTGTAGGGCTTGGATGAGATTGAGATAGCTTTTTGTCCCTAGGGCTATCATAAAGGAGAGAGGTTCAGTGTGTAAGAAATAAAGGGGTGATGTTTGTGCCTTTATGAATAGCATATTGAGCTGTGATCATTTATGCTCTTATGATCTCTTAGAAGCAGAGACTGGGTTCTTTTCTGGCTTTAGAAAAAAGATTTGACCACTGGAATGTGAGCATTCCCTAAAATATCTAAACAACACATCTATTTCCATTTTCCTCTCCTCACACCTAGGTGACAACAAGTCACTTCTCTCATGAGGAGAATGGATTTTCCTTGATACAAGTCAGTTTTTTGACTTAGGGACAAGAAAATTCGGAGGCACCTCAATTGTGATGTGGGATTTGGTAGGCAGCTGGGCTGAGCCCAAGAACACCCCACGGGGAGGTAAAGCTGCTTGGTTCTTGGAGTGAGTATGTGGCCTGAGCAGGTGTCCTGAGCCGGGCTGTGAATTTCCAGAGCCCAGGGGTTAGAGCAACCTGACATTAACTTTAAGATGGATTATAGTGTCTTACATTCTGTTTTTCACTAATACTTTTCATATATAGAATATCTTCCAAGAATTTATTTTTCATGATATTTTGAATTCCTACCTCTTCAATGATTGAATTCATTGAGCATTTACGGGGTGGTAAGCGCTGTCCTTCGTACTGAAGATGGAAACCAAGATAAAGTTGCTGTATTCCAGAAGCTTTATATTTCAGAGAATGTCATGGTAGCAGGTGCGTTTTGAGTACTTGTTATATATTTCAATGACTTTTTTTTAGTGATAAAGATAAGTCATGGGTTTAAAATAAGACAGGTTCAAATTTGTCATTATACTGTCATTCAAAACATTTTGCTCTATCACTGGATCAACATTTCCTTCAGTGCTTCTGGGATAATGAAGAAAGTTGGTGAACATGTTACATAAAACTTTATGCATTAGAAATCTTGGACTTCTTCTGAAGATAGGAGATTTTAAATTCAGGACTAGAAGCTCCTGGACCAAATTCTAGGGGAAATCTTGAGAAAGATGAAAGGAATTTACCAATGTCTGTCTGTGTGACCTTGGCTAGCTCTCTGTGCCTGTTTCTTCATTTACAAATGACAGAGTTGGTCTGGATGTTTATAATAAAGTCCCTTTCAGCTCTAAGAGTCTATGACTTTGGTCTAGATCTGAAATTACTCTGACAAGGAATTTTAATAGATGTTGCCTAATTGCCAACCAAGGAAATGTTTTCTATGAACACACCAATACTATTTTGGTATTTCATCTTTGTTAAGTAAAAAATGATGTGTGTTGTTTGTATTTTATTTCTTTAATTAATTGGAGAGGTTGGGCAGATTTTCGTATATATTAAATTTGAATTGTTGCTCTTTTCTTTAAAAACTTCTATGATTTTGTGATTCAGATAAGACACTGTAAAGTTACCTTGCCATCAGGTTCTTGGCTGATTTATTGGAGGCCTTATTATTATTACGTTCCAGTGAAATAGATTTCACTGTTAAAAAAGAAGGAAGCTACATGGAGGTGAAAAGCCTGTTCAAAAATAACTCTAACTTATCAAAAAGAAATAAAAATATAACTCATACAAAACTGCTGAAATACATGGAAACTAAAGCAATCTCGACATAAAACAAAGCTGAAGCTTTTTGTGATTCCCATACCAAGATGACTATTTGATCGAGAGTCTGAATTGAAATTCACCAATGTCATCAACTGTAGTCATTTTCCTTTCAAAATTTTAATGCCAACTACTTTTTTTATGCTCTAGAGAATGAGTGTGTTCACTTTATACATGTATTTATAGATGAAAATATCTTTTTGGGGATAAATTATTCCTTTACTGAAAAAATTAGTGGCTTCATTTATTATTACACGATGTCTCTGTTGACATCGTTGACTGAAAATGCTTTTATGTATTGCTGGTTGTTTAGTACACTGTTGGTTATCAAACCCATGATGCCTTTTAAATATTTTTCAAAATTCACACAATTGTTATTACATCGTTTATGCTGTTGGTAACAACTTTCTCTTTATCCTTGGTTGGAAAGAGTAAAAGTGAATTTCCAAAGAGTAATTTTGATTTTCAGGGCTGCTGGGAATCCTAAGTTTGAGTCCAAATCTTGCCACTTGACTGCTTGTGTGACCTTCAGCAAACTACTTAATCTGATCCTCAGTTTTATCATCTGTAAATTGGGAATAATAATAAAATATACCTCAGAGGTTGCTGACAGAATTAGCTGAAATAATGCATATAAAGTACTTAGATTATTGCCTGGAAATGTATTCATAATTAATACATATTATTTATTATTATCTCACTAGAAAAAAATAATAAAAAATTCCACTGCATTGGAAAGCTATTTCACAACAAAATGATGATGATGATAATTAAAATGATAAGTCATTCTGTTTACTATAAATCAGTGGTATTGTTCTAATGATACTCAAATTTGAGCATGCATCAAAATTAGTTGGAGGGCTTGTTAAAACAGAGATTGCTGGGCCCCATCCCCAGAGTGGGTGTCTGGGGAAGGGCTTGAGGATTTGCCTTTCTAACATTCCTGGGTGATGTTGAGGCCAGTGGTCCAGGGACCACACTTAGAAAACCATTATTCCAAGCATCTTACCAGCTCATTTGATCCTTATCACAAATTCCTGTGACTGTGACTGATTTCCTCAAAGGAGAAAACTCTGCCCCTCCTCCCCACCCCTCCCGCTCCCCTCTGCCTGGCAGGAGAGATTACACCTGCAGACCCAGACTCTGCCCGGCCATGTTCCCTCACTCCAGTCTCTGAGGGTGTTTTCCCACTTGAGGGTTTGGAGTTAAGCAGACTCAGAATATTTTCTTGTTGTGTATATGGGCCCTTAACAATGCCAGGCAGCCACATTGCACTTTCCTTGTCCATTCACTCTCCCACTTTCTTTTCTTTTTTAACTTAATTTTATTGTGGTAAGAGCACTTAGCATGAGATACACCCTCTTAAAAAATTTTTAAGTGTGCAAGGCAGTATCGTTAACTATAGGCACAATGTTGTACAGATTTCTAGAACTTATTCGACTTGCATAATCGAGACTTTATGCCTGTTGCCGAGCAATTCCCCATTCCCCTCCTTCCTCCAATCCCTGGCAACCACCATTTTATTTTCTGACTCCATGAGTTTGACTAGTTTAGATACCTCATATGAGTGGAATCATGCAGAACCTGTCCTGTTATGGTTGACTTATCTCAGTCAGCGTGATGTCCTCAAGGTGCCTCCGTGTTGGAGCCCATCGCAGGATGCCCTTCTTTTTTGAAGGCTGCATCATATTTCATTACATGTATAGACCACACTTTCTTTATCCACTCATCCACTGATGGATGTTCAGGTTGTTTCCATATCTCGGTTATTGTGAATAGTGCTGCAGGGAATATTGGAATGCTAATATCCTTCAAGATACTGATTTCAGTTCTTTTGGACAAATATCCAGCAGTGGGATTTCTTTGTCATATGGTAGCTCTATTTTTAACCTTTTTTTGAGGAATATCCATGCTGTTTTCTATAGTATCTCTCACTTTCTTAAACAACTGTTTTATACCTCTTCTCTCTTCTCAAACTCCATTTCTTCCCCATCCTCACTCTCAGCTGATGATCATGTTTCTTTTCTCATTGGGAAAAATGAATCAACAAGTGAGCTCACACTGACTCCCACAAGCTCATCTCCCCACATCTTGGCATTGGCACTCACCCAACAATGACTTCCCACATGTGCCCATAGGTGAACTATTTGTGCTCCCATCTAGAGACATTCCTTCTACTAATGCACTAGATCCCATCTCCCTTTGACTGTTTAAGAACATCACTCCATCTATTCTTCCCTTTCCTCCTACATCATTATTTTTCTCTTTTCGGGATAATTCTCATCATTATGTAAACACACTATTATTTCTTCCATTTAAAAATAAAAACCCTTTTGAACCAGGCTCCTTAGAGATACTGATTCTAGGGCTTGGATAGGAAATATACAAGATAAGCCTGGAGTATCTTGTAGCGGCAGAAAGTTAAAAATATCGAAGAAAGAAAGAAAAGAAAGAAAGAAAGGAAGACAGAATCTCATAATGATGGGAGTATGTCAGAGGGATACAGAAGCCAACTGAAAGGGCTTCCAGTGGTCAAACCTGGAACAATTTGTGCAAGAAAATAAAGCTGTATTGGATTATAACCCGACGTATAAAAAATTAAATATCCATGAGTCTATATTGATATAAATTAATAAGTGGATAAGTGTTATAGATACATGAAGGAGAAGAGGCAAACCTCCCATGAAGAATGCCAAATAATTTATGTAAATGCTCTGCCCTTAAAGAGATGGAGAATAACTCCCCATTTCCTAGATGCAGGTTGCACATAGTGATTTTCTTCAAAAGAGTACAGTGTGGAAAGGGATAAAAAAGGTAACTTTATAGGGGAGAAATCTGACAAACACGCTGATAGTATGTGCCTTAATACGATATTATGAGAATGGCACTTTACCTCTGTGTTCTTCCTCCCCCCAAATACATTACCTCCATACATTCTCGTGAGAAAGACATGAGATAAATTCAAATTGAGGCTGTTTACAATAGCCAGGACATGGAACCAACCTAAATGTCCATTGACAGATGAATGGATACAGAAGATGTGGCACATGTATACAATGGAATACTACTCAGCCATAAAAAGAAACAAAACTGAGTTATTTGGAGGTGGATGGACCTAGAGTCTGTCATACAGAGTGAAATAAGTCAGAGAGAAAAACAAATACCATATGCTAACGCATATATATGGAATCTAAAAAAAAAAAAAAGGTACTGATGAACCTAGTTGCAGGGCAGGAATAAAGATGTAGACGTAGAGAATGGACTTGAGGACACGGGGTGGGAGGCTGGGGCGAAGTGAGAGTAGCATTGACATATATACACTACCGAATGTAAAGTAGTTAGCTAGTGGGAAGCTGCTGCATAGCACGGGGAGATCAGCTTGGTGCTTTGCAATGACCTAGAGGGGTGGGATAGGGAGGGTGGGAGGGAGGCTCAAGAGGGAGGGGATATGGGGATATATGTATACTTATAGCTGATTCACTTTGTTGTACAACAGAAACTAACATGGTATTGTGAAGCAATTATACTCCAATAAAGATCTATTTAAAAAATTCAAATTGAGGGACAGTCTACAAAATACCGGACTAATAATAATAATAATAATCCTCAAAACTGTCAAGTTCATAAAAAACAAGGGAAGTCTGCGAAAACCATCCAACTGAGAGGAGACTAAGGGACATGACTACTGAATGTAATGTGGTGTCCTGGATGGGATACTGGGACAGAAAAAGGGCATTAGGGAAAAATGAGGAAATTGGAATAAATGGATTTTAGTTAATAACAATGTATCAATATTTGTTCATGAATTGTGACAATGTCTCATACTAAGATACGAGTAAGATATTAATAATAGGGAAACTGGGTATGGGGTATCTATGAACTCTGTACTATCTTCACAATAATTCTGTAAATCTAAAACTTCTAAAATGAAAAAACCCCACAAACATCCTTTTGTTTCTTGACCCAACTTTCTCTACCAGATACCACTTCATTTCTTTTCTTCCCTTTGCATCGAAACTCAAAAGATCTTTATATATTGCCTAATTTCAGTTCTTTCCCTTCCATTAAAAATAATCTTACTCCATCAGGTACTAGCCTCCTGCACTACACTGAAAATGCTTTTGTGAAGGTCACCAATGACCTCCATGTTGACCTTCATGTTGTTAAAGCCAATGGCCGCTTGACCCATCAGCCATACTTGACATACTTGATGAAACCCTTCTCTCCTGACTTCCAGGTTACTGTGTCCCCCTGATTTCCTCTTACTCTATTCACTGCTCTTTCTCAGTATCCTTGGCTGGTTTCCAAACTCTTAATGTTGGAGGGCAGTGAACTCAGTTCTTAGCCCTCTTCTGTTCTTTGTATTGTCTGCTGTGATGATCTCATCTAGCCTCGACTTTGGATATCATCTTCGTGGTGACAACTCTAACTTATTTCTCTGGTTTGGACTTCTCTCCTGAACTGCAGAGTTATACCTCCAAACTTCGCTTGCATATCCAATAGACATCTCAAACTCAACATGTTCAAAACCAAACTTCTGTTCTTTCTTCCCGCTCAAACCTACTCTAGCCTTCCCATGTTAGTTGATGTCAACTCCATCCTTCCAAATGATAAGATCAAATGTCTCGTTCCTTTGCATCCCATGCCCACCCTGCAGGAAACCCTCTTCTGCTCTTCCTTCAACATATATCTAAAATTCAACCACTTCTCCATCTCCATTGCCGCTGACCACTATCGTCTTTCACTTGGAATACTGCAGTAACGTCCTAACTGATTTTCTTGCTTCTACCCTGTCCCTATTCAGTCTATTCCCAACACAGCAGGCAGTGACTGTTCAAATGTAAGATCATGTCATTCATTTGCTCTACAACCTCCTCATTTTGACCACAGTGAGAGCCAAAGTCTTATAATGGCCCATAAGGCCCCCCAGGATCTGTCCCTACCACCTCCCTGACCTCATCTTCTATTACTCTCCCCTCACTCACTCAGTTCTAGACACTCGTCCACTCCCCTTCCATCTCAGGGTGTTTGCATGGATGGTTCCCTCTGACTGTAACATGTCTCTTCACTTTTTCTCAAACGTTGCTCTTTCCAGTGTAGTTTCAATTTGCGTTTCTCTAATGATTAGCGAAGTTGAACATCCTTTCATGCCTCTTGGCCATCTGTATATCTTCTTTGGAGAAATGTCCATGTAGGTCTTCTGCCCATTTTTTGATTGGGTTGCTTGTTTGGATGATATTAAGCCTCATGAGCTGTTTGTAAATTTTGGAGACTAATCCCTTGTCGGTCACATCATTTGCAAATATTTTCTCCCATTCTCTGGGCTGTCTTTTCATTTTGTTTATGGTTTCCTTTGCCATGCAGCAGCAACATGGATGGACCTAGAGATTGTCATACTGAGTGAAGTAAGTCAGACAGAGAAAGAGAAATATCGTATGATATCCCTTATATGCGGAATCTTAAAAAAAAAGACACAAATGAACTTATTTACAAAAAAGGAAGAGACTCACAGACTTAGAGAATGAACTTATGGTTACAAGTGGGGAAAGATGAGGGGAAGGGATAGTTAGGGAGTTTGGGATTGACATGTACACACTGCTCTATTTAAAATGGATAACCAACAAAGACCTACTGTATATAGCACAGGGAACTCTGCTCTATGTTATGTGACTCCCCTCCTGGATGGGAGGGGAGTCTGGGGGAGAATGGATACATGTATATATATGGCTGAGTCCCTTTACTGTGCACCTGAAACTATCACAACATTGTTAATCAGCTATACTCCAATATAAAATATATACTCCAAAATAAAAAGTTTTAAAAAATGTTGCTCTTTCCACATCATGACCTGCCTCCACTGCACATTCTTAGCACTCTTGGTCCTCCTCCTCTGTTCTACCTTCTCTTTCTTTCTTTCTTCCTTTCTTTTGTCATCTAACAGGTCATAAATTTACTTATTTTCTGTGTTGGTTGTATCCACTGCAAAAATGTGAACTCTATGGAAGAAGAGTTGTTTTTCTGTTTTCTTCACTGATGCACCCCAAGTGCCTAGGGCAGTGTTTGGCACATAGTAGGTGATCAGTAAGTGGTTAGCAAGTAAAGAGTCAGTGAATCCTGCCATTTGTCACAACATGGATGAATCTTGAGGGCATTATTCTCAGGGAGATAAGTCAGACAGAGGAAGATAAATACTGTATGATCTCGCTTATATGTGGAATCTAAAAATATCAAACTCATAGAAACAGACAGTAGAACTGTGGTTACCAGGGGTTGGGGTGTGTGGGAATTGGGGATATATTGTTTAAGGGTACAAACTTACCACTAGTGGATAAATAATTCCTGGAGATCTAATGCAGAGCATAGCAGTTATAGTCAACAATACTGTATTATAGACTTCAAAGTTGTTAAGAGAGTAGTTCTTAAGTGTTCTCACTACAAAAGGAAATAATAACTATGTGACATGATATTGCAATATATAAGTGTATCAAATTGACATGCCATACAGCTTAAATGTACATAATGTCATATGTCAATTATAGTTCAATAAAAAAATGATGGAAGGAGAAAAAAGTCCAAAAAAAAGTTATCTCCTCAAGTTTAGGATAAAGCAGGGACAAATGACTTCTTTGTCTTTAAAACAGTGGTTCTCAACCAAGGGAGATCTGGTCTTCCTTCCTTCCTCCCTCCCTCTCCCATCCCACCCCTGGAACATTTGGCAATGTCTGGAGACATTACTGGTTGTCACATCTTGGGGGATACTACTGGCATCTAGGGATGCTGCTAAACATCCTACAATGCACAAATAGCTCCCCACAATAAAATTATCCAACCCCAAATGTCAGCAGTTCTGAGGATGAGAAACCTCGCTTTAGAGCCTATCTGAGGAAAACAAATACTGTATGCTAACACATATATATGGGATCTAAAAACAAAAAAGGGTTCCGAAGAACCTAGGGACAGGACAGGAATAAAGACCCAGACATAGAGAATGGATTTGAGGACACGAGGAGGTGGAAGGGTAAGCTGGGACAAAGTGAGAGAGTAGCATTGACATATGTACACTACCAAATGTAAAGTAGATAGCTAGTGGGAAGCAGCCGCATAGCACAGGGAGGTCAGCTCTGTGCTTTGTGACCACGTAGAGGGGTGGGATAGGGAGGGTGGGAGGGAGACGCAAGAGGGAGGGGATATGGGGATATATGTACACGTATAGCTGATTCACTTTGTTATACAGCAGAAACTAAGACAACAATGTAAAGCAATTATACTCCAATAAGCTCGGTGCTTTGTGACCACCTAGAGGGGTGGGATAGGGAGGGTGAGAGGGAGGGAGATGCAAGAGGGAAGAGATATGGGAACATAGGTATATGTATAACTGATTCACTTTGTTATAAAGCAGAAACTAACACACCATTGTAAAGCAATTATACTCCAATAAAGATGTTAAAAAAAAAAAAGAAAAAAAGAAAGTACCTCGGTAGATGCCAGGGGGTAGGGGTGAAGGTGGGAGTGGGAGGTGGGGAGGGGAAATGGGGAGTTAGTGTTCAATGGGGACAGAGCCTCAGTTTAGGACGGTGAAAAATTCAGGAGATGGAGGATGATGAGAGTTGCATAACAATGTGAATGTACTTAATGCTACTGAACTGTACAGTTAAATATGGTTAAAATAGTGTGTTTTATATTATGTGACTTTACCACAATGAAAAAACATTTAAAAAACAAGAGCCCATCTGAGAAACTCCAGGATCACTTGGACATTAATTTCATCCACCACAGCCTTTGCTGACACAAAGGACCTTATTTACTTGTTTCCGACGGTGTTTCCTTTCCCAGGGGGCCAAGTCTGAGAGCGGGAGCAAATTTCATTTGCTCCCTCTTAAATCTCTGAAATGGAAAAAGGGTCTCAATATTTCCCTCTCTCTCCCAGTCTTTGAAGACCTCCAAAGTGGGCCGTGGCAGTTAGCTCCCAACAAATTCCCCAGACACCATTTAAATGTCATTTCAGGGCTGGGACTAGCACATGAATATTTAAGATGTAAATTGTTTGGGTCGTGCCTAAATCTTTTACGGATTTTATTCGATGAGAAAAATGTCACTACTTTTTGATAAAGTTTGCTTTCCCTCCATATTATCAACAAACCCAGCCAAGTGAACCAGACTGCATCTGCCAGAGAGAATAGGGCTGCTTGTTTGGGGGACAATATTAGATTCTGTTTCATTCCCAGCATGCCGTATTTATGGTTCAAAACCCAAAGAACGGGTAGGATATTTGTCCTAGGTCAGCGTGTCCTGGCTGGCAAAAGCATTTGACATATACCAAATACATCTGGGTGGAGGGTGGGAGCTGGAAGTGAAATTAAATAATCTAATCCTAGGTGGAAAATTAGGTACCTTGATAGTTGATCATATAGCAATATTGAAATTACCAGATCCTAACACCAGAGATTACTCCTTTCCCATTCTGCAGTTTGAATCCAAAAGGCTGGATATATATCTACATATCACAGGCAAAGAAAAAGGTACAAAAGAGGGAGGGGGAGGGAGAGAGACACACACACAGAGGGAGGGAGGGAAGGAAATATTTAACACTTTTAAATTCCACGGACTCCAAGAAAGAATATCTATTTTAATCTTTTTGGAAGAAATTATGCCTCCTACATCTCACTCCCAGCCCCTACCCAGAAATTAATTTTGAATGTTAATATGAAAGCAACCTCTCTCTTCTCTGAATGCCGCTTTTGATTTTGACAGGGTATCTAAAAGGCTGCTATTAGACAAATTTTCATTAAGTAATAAGCTAGTTCTTGGGCAAAAGATAAATTTTTTGTCATCTCATGTGAAAATTTTAAAAAGCCATAATTAGGAAGAAAATCACTAATTGTATGGCACAAAATTTGTTTGCTAAGAGTAGTCATTAAGAGGCGACGAAAGCGTTAGCAACTTCAATACTAGAAAACAACAATTAAAGTGCAAGTGGAATTGAAGTATTTGCCCAGACATAATAATGGCTGTACATTTTACAGGTCTGTAATTGTGGCTTGATTTGAGGTATTGTTGGTACTTTTTAAGGAACAATGTGCAGTGGGCCTAAATACTTAAAAGTAACACGGCTTTTGGGTTCTAAATAACAGACTCAGGTTTTAATTTCTGGAAAACATTACCATAGAGAGAGTTGCTTAATTATACTGTCAATGCTGTAACTGCTTTAGGATTTTGATGAACTGGGCAAAATCAGGACAAAGAGTAATGTTTCTGTGGCCCAGACAGTTCATGATACCAGCTTTGCATGTAAAGTGCCCCACGTCTGACATCAGTGTGAAGTTTGCACATCACTGCCTGATATATTTCCTTTCTTAAGAAAAACTCTTGTTGTTTGTGCTTTCTGACAAGCATACTCTTTGGAGAAAATTGAGGAAATGCAGAAAGTTGTAATGAAGGGATTAAAAATTCTTCTTAATTCCATCAAGCAGAGATAACCAGTGTGAACATTTTTGTTGTACTCCCTCATCTTTTTATTGTATTTGAAACATTTTATTGAATCATAGCAATCATATGATAAAGCATACAAATTTTAAGTGTCCAACTTGTAATGAATTTTTACTTATACATCGATGTATCCACCACCTAGGTCAAGATAAATAATGTTTCCAACAACACCCCACAATTCCCTTTTCAATCAGTACTCACCTCTCTGTCTCCCTTATTTTGGTCCTTCTCGCAGTAGTTTCCATGATTTTGAACTTAAGGTAAATGGACTCATATGGAATATCCCTTGTGGGTGTAGCTTCTTTTATTCAACATTATATTTGTGAGATTCATCTTTCTTGTTATTGTATGTAGCTATATTCTTTGTTACTGCTATTCTATTACTATATTGTGATTCCATTGTATCCTATCCCACAGTCTGTTTTTCCATTGATGAACATTTGAGTTGTTTCCAGTTTTTAGGTGTCATGAATAAAGGACACACATTCTTGAAAATGTCTTTTGGTGGACAGGCACTCATTTCTCTTGGATTCCTGTCCTTTTTGTGTGTGCATGTAAGTGTAGATTATATTTTATAGGAAGTTGCACTCACATCTGTTTCTCCATTTCCACATCTATCTCTGTATTCTTATCGACCATAGGAGTCCGGTGCCTCCCAGGAAACAGGCCTGTCTCATCAACCCTGGCAGGCACAGGCATTGGCTGGGGCAGCCTGGGGGAAGCAACATGGCTGTACATGCTGGATAATTCTTTCAATTCGTCAGGTGTGTAGCCTCTCTCCTCCCTTATCCAGCCAGCTTATCCTAGGATTTAGCCCTAGTTAGTGGCCTGGTATCCAGTAACGGAGATGAGGACAGCTCCTGAGGGGAACACCTGTTGCCTTGTCAGGGAGAAGCTTCTGCAGCATCTTCCAGCACAGTGGAGCTCTAACTGGGGAAGAGTGGGCCACATCTGCAAACCCAGAGACTCCAGGGGGGTTTGCAGAATCCATACCCTCCATATCCTGGTTGGCCTCCAGCCAGATGTCCTCATTCCATGTTTCTGGATGCCAGCCTTTCTCCACCAGGCCCCTATCCTTTGCATAACAGACTTACCGTGGCTGAGCACTCAACTGTCTCTGGGGCTCTGTAAGTTCTAGCAATTAGGTCATCAGCCTGCTACTCAGCTGTGTCTGCTCTTCCCTTATAGAAGATAAAGTGTCTCTGGGTCTCACACTTTGCCATTAACTATTTGTTGACAGCCTCTAATCTTTCCGTATTCTTCTGTAGGGCATCAGTACAACTTGGAGGTAACCAGCCAACTCTGCATTGCTAGCCCCCTATTTTTATTTTTTTTTTATTTTTTTTTATTTTTTTAACATCTTTATTGGGGTATAATTGCTTTACAATGGTGTGTTAGTTTCTGCTTTATAACAAAGTGAATCAGTCATACATAAACATATGTTCCCATATGTCTTCCCTCTTGCGTCTCCCTCCCTCCCACCCTCCCTATCCCACCCCTCCAGGCTGTCACAAAGCACCGAGCCAATATCCCTGTGCCATGCGGCTGCTTCCCACTAGCTATCTACCTTACTACGTTTGTTAGTGTGTATATGCCCATGACTCTCTCTCGCCCTGTCACAGCTCACGCTTCCCCCTCCCCATAACCTCAAGTCCGTTCTCTAGGAGGTCTGCGTCTTTATTCCTGCCTTACCCCTAGGTTCTTCATGACATTTTTTTCCCCTTAAATTCCATATATATGTGTTAGCATATGGTATTTGTCTTTTTCTTTCTGACTTACTTCACTCTGTATGACAGACTCTAGGTCTATCCACCTCATTACGAATAGCTCGATTTCGTTTCTTTTTATGGCTGAGTAATATTCCATTGTATATATGTGCCACATCTTCTTTATCCATTCATCCGATGATGTAGCCCCCTATTTTTAAATTGCTTCTATCACTACACTTGCTACAGCATTTCCTTCCACGGGGACATTTTCCCAGGTCACCATCAGTGAAATTTTTAATAATTCAGCCACCAGCTTGTGACAGAGGCTATCCATATTCACTTTTCAACCAGGAAGCCATCTTCTTCACCCGCCTGGCATTGGGTGAGCTAGTCTCAGATTCCCGTCTTACTGCCTGTTTTCTCAGTCCACATCTGGCCTCACTTGTGTTAGTTCCAGCTTTCTGAGAAGCAGACACCAAGACAGGATCAAGGATGGTATTAGGGGACATGCTTGTGAAAGGAAAAAGTGAGGGAGCCAGAGAAGGCTAGAGGAGCCACCAGGCCACAGTGCAGGTCTGACCTTGAGCGAAGGAGAGAGGGACAGAAGGTTGGGTGAAAGCATCCTAGACTGTCATGCAGTCTAAGGAAGGTTCACAAGGCTGTCAGGGAGATCTTGAGCCAACGTTGGCTGTCAGAGGAGTCTCATGTCTCCCAGGATGGCCCGTCTTGGTATCCTGCTGCTCTCAGACGTTGGACATTGGTTGGAAGCATCCTGTGGGTGCATGGCTTTCGTGCAGATACAATGATAGCTTTCCGGTGGCAGCACTTGGGTTCTTGGGCATTTAGCTTGGGCCCTTTAGCTGCAGATCTGTGAGGTGCGTTCTCCAGGTCACCAAAAATGGGATAAGCACAGTGTCTGGAATAAAGTGTCCATAAGAGTTAGCTGTAGTTACTAACCATTTCCTTACATCCCTAACACTTAGAGTTTTTGATTTTTACTTTCATAAGCAATGCTGCTTTGAACATTTGATGTAACTCATTGTTGCCTTAGAATAGACTCCTGGAATTGGAATGGTGGGATGAAAAAGTATGAACATTTAACTCCTTTTTGAAAAATTTTAAATTTTTTATTGAAGTAGAGTTGATTTATAGTGTTTCAGGTGTACAGCAAAATGACTCAGTAGTATATATGTGTGTGTGTGTGTGTGTGTGTATGTATATATTTTAGATTATTTTCCATTATAGGTTATTACAAGATATTGAATATAGTTCCTTGTGCTAAATGGTAGGTCCTTGTTGGTTATCTATTTTATATATAGTAGTATGTATCTGTTAATCCCAAATTCCAGATTTATCCCTTCTGCCCTTTCCCCTTTGGTAACCATAAGTTTATTTTCTATGTCTGTAAATCTATTTCTCTTTTGTAAATAAGTTCATTTGCATCATTTTTTTGAGATTCCACATATGTGATATATGATATTTGTCTTTCTCCAGCTTCATTTAGTATGATTATCTCTAGGTCCATCCATGTTGCTGCAAATGGCATTATTTCATTCTTTTTTATGGCTGAGTAGTCTTCCATTGCATATATATACCACATCTGTTGATGGACATTTAGGATGCTTCCATGTCTTGGCTATTGTAAATAGTGCTGCTATGCTGCTATGAATATTGGGGTGCATGTATATTTTCAAATTAGAGTTTTCTCTGGATATATGCCCAGAGGTGGGATTGCTGGGTCATATGATAACTCTATTTTTAGATTTTTAAAGAACCTCCATGCTCTTCTCCCTAGTGGCTGAACCAATTTACATTCCCACCAACAGTGTAGGAGGGTTCCTTTTTTTCCACACCCTCTCCAGCATTTATTATTTGTAGACTTTTTTTTAAAACTTTTTATTTTATATTGGAGTATAGCTGATTAACAATGTTGTGATAGTTTCAGGTGCACAGCAAAGCAATTCAGCCATATACATGTATTCATTCTCCCCCAGACTCCCCTCCCATCCCAGCTGCCACATAGCATCGAGCAGAGTTCCCTGGGCTATACAGTAGGTCCTTGTTGGTTACCCTTTTAAACTATAGCAGTGTGTACATGTCAGTCCCAAACTCCCTAACTATCCCTTCCCCTCATCCTTCCCCCTTGGTAATCATAAGTTCATTCTCTAAGTCTGTGAGTCTGTTTCTGTTTTGTAAATACATACATTTATATCATTTCTTTTTAGATTCTGCATATAAGCAATATCATACAATATTCCTCTTTCTCTGTCTGACTTACTTCACTCAGTATGACAATCTCTAGGTCCATCCATGTTGCTGCAAATGACACTATTTCATTTTTTTTTATGGCTGAACAATATTCCATTGTATATATATACCACATCTTCTTTACCCATTCATCTGTCAATGGACATTTAGGTTGTTTCTATGTCTTGGCCTCTGTAAATAGTGCTGCTATAAACATTTGGGTGCACGTATCTTTTTGAATTATGGTCTTCTCCAGATACACACCCAGGAGTGGGAATGCAGGATCATATGGTAGCTCTATTTTTAGTTTTTTAAGGAACCTGCATACTATTCTCCATAGTGGCTGCACTAATTTACATTCCCACCAATAGGGTAGGAGGGTTCCTTTTTCTCCAGACCTTCTCCAGCATTTATTTGTAGACTTTTTTTTTTTTTTTTTTTTTTTTTTTGCGGTACGCGGGCCTCTCACTGTTGTGGCCTGTCCCGTTGCGGAGCGCAGGCTCAGCGGCCATGGCTCACGGGCCCAGCCGCTCCGCAGCATGTGGAATCTTCCCGGACTGGGGCACGAACCCGTGTCCCCTGCATCGGCAGGCGGACTCTCAACCACTGCGCCACCAGGGAAGCCCCTATTTGTAGACTTTTTGATGATACCCATTCTGACTGGTGTGAGGTGATACCTCATTGTAGTTTTTATTTGCATTTTCTCTAATAATTAGCATTGTTGAGCACCTTTTTATGTACCTATTGGCTATCTGTATGTCTTCTTTGGAGAAATATCTAATTAGGTCTTTTGCCCATTTTTTTGATTGGGTTGTTTGTTTTTTTGATATTGAGCTGTATGAGCTGTTTGTTTATTTCAGAAATTAATTGCTTGTTGGTTGCATTGTTTGCAAATATTTTCTCCCATTCTATAGGTTTTCTGTCTTTTCATTTTATTTATGGTTTCCTTTGCTGTGCAAAAGTTTTTAAGTTTAATTAGGTCCCATGTGTTTATTTTTGCTTTTGTTTTCAGTAGTCTAGGAGATGGATCCCAAGAGATATTGCAGGATTTATGTCAAAAAGTGTCCTGCCTATGTTTTCCTCCGGGAGTTTTATAGTATCTGGTCTTACATTTAGGTCTTTAATCCATTTTGAGTTTATTTTTGTGTATGGTGTTAGAGAATCTTCTAACTTTATTGTTTTACATGTAGCCGTCCAGTTTTCCTAGCACCACTTGTTAAAGGGACTGTCTTTTCTCCATTGTATATTCTTGCCTCCTTTGATGTAGATTAATTGACCATAAGTGTATAGGTTTATTTATGGTCTTTCTATCCTGTTCCATTGATCTATGTGTCTGTTTTTGTTGCCAGTACCATACTGATTTGATTACTGTAGCTTTGTAGTATAGTCTGAAGCCAGAGAGTTGATTCCTCCAGCTCCATTTTTCTTTTTCAAGATTGTTTTTGCTATTTGGGGTTTTTTTGTTTTAGTACAAATTAAACAATCTTTTATTCCAGTTCTGTGAAAAGTGCCATTGGTAATTTGATAAGGATTGCATTTAATCTGTAGAGTGCCTTGGGTAGTATGGTCATTTTAACAATATTGATTCTTTCAATCCAAGAACATGGTATATCTTTCCATCTGTTTGTGTCATCTTCAGTTTCTTTCATCAGTGTTTTATAGTTTTTGGAGTACAGGTCTTTCCTCCTTAGGTCAGTTTATTCCTAGGTATTTTATTCTTTTTGATGTGATGGGAAATGGCATTGTTTCTTCAGTTTCTCTTTCTGATATTTCGTTGTCAGTGTATAGAAATGCAACAGATTTCTGTATATTAATTTTGTATCCCACAAATTTACCAAATATATTGACCAGTAGTAGTTGACTAGTAGTTTTCTGGTGGTGCATTTAGGATTTTCTATGTATAGTATCATGTCATCTGCAAACAGTGACAGTGTTACTTCTTCCTTTCCAATTTGGATTCCTTTTGTTTCCTCTTCTTCTCTGATTGCTGTGGCTTAACACTCTTGATGCAGGTTTGCCAATTGCCCTTCTGAAACGCAGGACAAATTCATACCCCCCACTTTGTAGTAAGAGAGGTCTGCTTCCTCTTACCCATGTGAGATACTTCTGTAGTCTGGGTATATAAATGGTCATGCTGCACAATGGAGAGCATATGCTGGGATTCATGACATGGACTAGTGGGAGAAGGAGGAGGCCAGAATGATTAGTTTAGTATGGGATGACTTGTGCGTGGACTTCCTTGACCAAAATGGTTAGGTTAAGAGGGGGCATGGATTATCCAGACTCATATCCTCCTCGTACCATCTTTGCATAGGTACTTAGTTGATAAACAGCTGTCCTTTATTTATACTTAATTTTTGGAGAAAGAGATATAGAGGTCAAGAGCTACTGACTGCACATTGTGTGAATGTCAGTGTGGAATAGTGGGAAATGCCCTGTATTTACAGCTCGGTGGACCTGGAGTTGAATTCTGGCTCTGCAGGTGGATTGTTGAACCGCTCTGAGCCCCCATCTGCAAAAGTAGTAGCAACTGGAAGTAGGCATTTCTTTCTTTCTTCTTTTCTTCCTTCCTTCCTTCCTTCCTTTCTTTCTCTTTCTATCTGGCCTCCTATTTTCTTTTCTTTTCTTTTCTTTTCTTTTTTGCGGTATGCGTGCCTCTCACTGTTGTGGCCTCTTCCGTTGCAGAGCCCAGGCTCTGGACGCGCAGGCTCAGCGGCCATGGCTCACGGGCCTAGCCGCTCCGCGGCATGTGGGATCTTCCCGGACCGGGGCACAAACCTGTGTCCCCTGCATCGGCAGGCGGACTCTCAACCACTGTGCCACCAGGGAAGCCCAGGAGCCTTATTTTACAGATAAGAGATTAAGAGCCAGAGAGGGCAAAGGAGTTTCATCGGGTCACACAGCAGATTGGTGAGAGGCAAATAGAGAGAAAGACCAAGAAATAAAGAGAGACACACAGGGCTACAGAGGGAACTGAATGACAGAGCTAGAGGTGAGACACAAAGAGGTACAGAGCTAGAGAGAAACAGAGTTCAAGAGGGAAGGAGAGGGGAACAGTAGAGGTGGAAGAGAGAGCAAGTATGACACAGAGATGGAGAAGCAGAAGGAGTGGAAGAGAGGCCAAGAGAGACGGGGAGAGTGGTGGATGCAGACAGACTCTATAAGGTGCCGTCACACACACGATGTGGGGGGATGGGTTGATCGGGCCAGTGACATGTTTTTCCATGTTTGTGGTTTGAGCTGCAGAGGGCCAGTGGAGTAGACGGGACAATTAGGAGAAAGGCGGTTGGGATGGAGTGAGGGGGTGGGGCGGGCAGAAGGACTAGGACACAGCAGAGTCTTTTCCTGGCATTTGTGTGTCTGTTTGTTACAACGGGAGCAGATATGCAGACTAGGACCCCCCGTTTCAGCCCACTCGTTCCCACCAGCCTGCCGCTCTGCCAGACGGCCTCCCTACCAGGCCATTGCCTCTGAGCCTTATTTATTGCTCCAAAATCTGGGGCCAGGAGGAGTCCCTGCCGGGAAGCTCAGGCAGAAGCTTCCATCTAAATCCCAGACTTGGCCTCCAGTCACTGCAGCTGAACAGGAGGAACAGTGGGAGAAGAGACCTTGATTTGTACCAGGGCGGCTTTTTAACACATGGAGGGTGGTGTTTTTTGTGGCACCACCACAATCTCTGCTACCTAGAGATTTACCTCTTGGCCTTATTCTTTCCCACTAGAGAAACACTTTTTAAAACCCACACAAACTTCCTAATTCAGCTCTGGCTATTTTAACCAGAGTTAAAGAGCTCAATAACAAAGTAGCTCCCAATTATCAAGAACTTACAGAGTTAGTGTAAACCAGCTATGCCTCAACTAAAAAAATACAAGAAGAAATAAAAATTGATCAATCTGTTAAAAAAAGAACTTGCAACGAGGGTTATGTCATTCGATCCTTGTATAATGTTATGAGGAAGGCACTATAATTTCCCACTTGACAGGTGAGATCACTGAGGCTCAGGGAGGAGAAGAAACTTGCCCAGGATCCCATTTCTGTCTGCACCAGAGCCGATCTGTCTGCCTGCATTTCCCCATCATTGTGCCCTCCTGCCCACCCCAAGCCCATGATACAGATGAAGACATCAAGGCTTATCGGGTCTAACAACTTGCCCAAAGTCCCATTAATAGAAAGCTGCAGAGTGAGGATTGCACTTAGGTCTGCTTATCTTCGGGCCTCTGCTCTCACCCCCTGTGCTTTGGGTTGAGTTCTTTCAGAAACAGAGACTCCCTCCTTCCAGATGTTGTGCTTCATGAAGAAAGTAAGAAAATTAAAAGCTCCAATAGAACTGTGTACACTTAAAAAATGGGCAAGATGGTAAACTTCATGTTATGTGTTTCTTACTATAATTAAAACTTTAAAAAAAAGGGAAATAAAAAGCTCCAATAGTCACCATCTGGGGATGGATAACGCACCCTTGAGTCCTGCTATTTTTATGATGGAGCTTCTGTTACACCCTCCACTAACCTTCCTTTTCCTCCAACTCATGGCTTCTGCATATTCATAGCTTCTATTGCCTTGTGTCTTCTGCCTCACTGCCTGTGCTTCCTACGTTCTCTGTGTGCCTCTGGCCTTCTATCCTATCTTCTGTCTTCTATCTATCTACCTATCTATCTATCTATCCATCCATCTGTCTATCCATCTATCTATCTATCTATCTGCCTGTCTATCTATCTATCATCTATCTATCTATCTATCATCATTTATCTATCTTTCAAGTCAACCTTCCTAAGAAGAAGATCAGATTGGATGGCATCTTAGGTCTGGTTCCCTGGAAGCAAGCTCTCAGATGGAGATTTGCCTGCAGGAATTTTGGGGGAGAGCTTTAAGGATTAGCACCATGGAGGAGTTAAGAAAATAGGACGGGGCAGAGGAGAAGTTGAACTGTGATGCAGTCATAAAGTAACAGAGCAGGACCATATGGGACCTTCCTGGGACAGACCCTTCCCCTATATCCTCTGCTTTAGCTCCTCTCTGAAGTCCCTAGATGATAGTATCTGCTACACATTTCCTGATTTGTTTTACAGATGTAAAAATCCTTACCAAATGGAAGATGTTAACTACTTGATGAACACAAGTATGTAGCCCTCAGGCCTCCTGGAGCCTAAGGATTGAAAATGTTAACCCCTGTGACACCTCCCTGTTACCTCACCATCAGCCAATCAGAGAATTGTACACAAGCTAATCACAAACCCTGTGACCGTCCCCCTCACTTGGCCTTGAAAAATGCTTTCTTAATAGATAACTAATAAAGACCCACTGTATAGCACAGGGAGCTCTCCTCGATGCCCTGTAATGACCTACGTGGGGAAAGAATCTAAAAAAGCGCTGATATATGTATATGTATAACTGATTCACTCTGCTTCACAGCAGAGACTAACACAACATTGTAAATCAGCTATACTCCAATTAAAAACAAAGCTTTCTTGCAACCCATCTGGGAGTTTGGGTTTTTTCAGCACTATGTCCCTGACTCCTTGTTTCGTGCCTTACAATAAATGCTGCACTTTCTTTCACCACAACCCAATGTAAATTGATTGGCTTTAATGCGTGTGGGTGAATGGACCCAAGTTTGGTTCGGTGACATTAACAAAGACCTCAGCGGATCCCATGGGTGCTTGGGGCTGGGCTGGGCATTCAGAGTTGTTCAGGCAAGCAGGTTAAGCCTCTATACCTTGACCTTGACCCGTCATTGGATGTGGGTTGCCCTCTGGGTTGGGCGGGGGAACATGACGTTGGGAGAGGTGGCTCTCTTCCACTGAGGGCGATTCCCAGGGAATGAAGCAGCTGAGATCTGTTAGTTACCAGTGCCCCATGAGGGAAGGTGAGAGGCTGAGAAGGGGATCTGGGTGGTGCCCCACAGCAGCTTCTCCTGATTAACCGCTTTCCAGAATACAGCAGCTCCAGCAGGCCCCCTCACCTGCCTTGTCTCCCCTTCTCCATCCTACAGAGGGCTATATTTGCCTCAGGTGCTATTCCTGGTCCAATCAGGTGTGACTAAGGCCTCAAGTCAGGTGATATGGAGCACAGCAACCAAGTTCAGGACCAGCCTGAGGCTTTGCTCTGTAGGGGCCGGGGGCACAGTGGGGTCATCGAGCATCCTGGACTGTTCAGCACAGCTGCAGTGCCTTTCCAGCTTCCCAGAGTCCAGGAGAACTCCTGAATTCCAAGTTATTTGTACTATTTAAGACAGGTTGACTCAGCTACTAGGAGCAGAGAGTGAAAGAGACTGATCTTCAAGTAGCATGATTTCCTTTCTGCCCCAGAAGCAATTCCCCTTGATGTCATCCAAGCCCAAAGCCCTGGCAATTGGACACGGAGGAGGTGTCCTGAGAGGGCAGGTCAGTCCCTACAGAGCCACAGCCTCACCTGAACAGGAGCCGTACTTTTGCCATCAGCCAAACTGCCCTTTATAATTCCCAGTTCCTCTGAAGTTTGCTTATGGACAATTATTTTTTTCTGCTTAGTCTATGTCTCTTTTTCCTCCCTATCGATTTCTCCCCATGAAGTTAAAACAGAGGTGGAGACACATATGCTACATGACATCAATATAGCCCTGCCATTCAAGCTGCACTCCCCCCCGCTGCAGCTGAGATGTGCCAGGGCTCCCATCCTCTCCTTCCCCCTAATTGATTTCCAAATGCAGCCTCCTGGGATGGTGCCTTGGCTGGCTTTCCAGCTTCATCCTGTCAACCTTAATATAATGCTTCTCGGGCGGCGAGAACTTATGTTTCCCACCTACTAGTTGGCATCCGGCTGATTTTCTCATCCTGAGGAATTTAGTTTGATTAATGTCGAGCCTTTGTACGTTGCATGGGGGTTGTCAAAAACGATGCGTCCTCATCCTGTTGCCAGTCCTTCTGAAGAGAGAACTTTCCCCTACTTCAGGCCAGTGTTGGCATTTGGAGGGCCCCAGTAGTGGCCCGTACCAAGATTAGCGCCAAAGATTTGCTCCACTGAACTCAAGAATCAGAGGACCCTGGCTGGGAATAGCTGATAGATGCTCAGAGCAGTTTGGGTGATTCGAAGTCTGCTTAGCTTTGCCCAGTCAGCCTGGTGTGAGGTCTCGGGATTAAACTTTCCCACCTTCTCCTTCCAAGACTGAGCCAAAGAATCTATTCTTGGAGCAGATAACTTTTCAACACTGAGTTGGCAAGCGTTTATGATTGGTTTTTCACACATCCTTCTGGCAGGAGACAATTTTTGTTATAATTAAAATTTAAATCTAGGGTTATAATAACCCAAGGCACCTTAGAAGGACAGGCTGTTGGCAAAATAGTGAGTGACATTATCAATTATATGTGACATGTTTCTTTTCTGTATCTTATTTCTACAACTCTACTCTTTTTAACCGACATTGATTATTTACTATGAGTAACCCAAATTACTTCAGGTAAGACGAATATCCCAGGCCTCACCATCTTGTTGGTACAGATAAAGCCACTTTAAGATAAACATCCATGTAAGAGAGGCTCATAGTTTCTTCTTCCTCCTGCTGGATCCCCACTGGCTTCCTGGAGCCCTCCAGGGATGTGTCATGTGTTTGAGAAAAAGTCCCACTCAGGTTCTTTCACCCAAGTCGTTCTTTGAAATGTATCCTGCAGACCATTTGAGGGCAGCAACTCTCTGCTGTACTGCTGCTGGGGTCTTCTTGGACAAGTTTGATTCCCCGCCATTCTGCTGGGTGCAACGGGCACCTTGGGTTCTTTCACGAATGTGCCACAGTCCCTGCAGTGTACTGCTGTCGTGTCCCTCTGCTGCAATGCGGGGGAGGGTTTCCCTGTGCTCAGCCTTGCATCGAACCTGGCCAACAGGCCCCCAAAGCAGTTCTGCTGGTGCCCAGAGCCTCTCAGCTCAGACAAGTGTCAGTTTCTCTTCTCCCATCAGGGCTCAAGCCATTGGGACATAGAACAGTATTGCTTCTCAGGTCTCAAAGCTCATGAGAACTTTACTAAAAGGATAATTGGACCTCGGGATTTTTCTCCCTTGTGTTCAAGGATGAGAAGATGCCACATTACTATTAGAAAGGGCGGAGGGGACACGAGGGGGAAGATGTGCCACGAAACAGCTGCTAAAAATCACATTTAGTGATTCACACTCAGTAACATCCATCATCAATCTCTCCGTGTTGTTTTTTCTAGTGATGTTGTATAAGCCACACGTGGTGGAGGGAATGGACTCAGTTCATGCCAAATGAACCACAGCAAAAATAATGACATCATGGACAATAATAAAATAATCAAGCAGCAACAGATGGAAAGGAAGAATTCCAGTTATGCTGTGGAACTACACAAATTGTTTCGGGTCCTAGCTGATCAAACCAAACTCAATCCCACTAGCCAAAGAGTAAAAAGAGACTATCCTCTAGCCAGAAACACTAGCCAATCAATCCCACCATCCAGCAAAGTAGTCCTTCTGGTTGCGTGGGGGGCAGGGCAGCAATTTCAAAGCATCGCACTTGGCATCAAAGAGCCCTGTTTATTCACTGACACCTGATAAACCAGAACCAGGGAATCAGATGAATTTTTCTTTTGCCTTTTAGTTTCCTTTATTAATGGAACCCTTTAGAAGTCTGTTTATACTTTTTACTTGTACAAAATCACAATCCTTCACGCAAAGGGAGCAGGTGGTACCGAACGCTGGAGATTGCGCCAGAAAGCATCTCCTGTAACCGGCGCTAACAGAGCCTTGTCTTGGATATAAAAGAGCTGGAATCTAATTGTGGGGTTGGTTTTTCCGATTCTGTATAACTATGTGTTTCTCTGTCTGTGTTTCTTCCCCTCAAATTTAATGCTCCTCCTTGAGCTCCTGTCAAATGGAAATCTGAGGAGAGTAACTAAGACTGAGTTTTAAGGCTGTGGTTTTCCTGGAACGGTGTCACTAATACTCCAAGGGCCTCTACATCCCCAGCTGTCTTTGGAGCCTTTTGTTGACGTGTCATATTTAGTGTCATGTGAACCCTCCACCTGACCGCAGGTAACTGGGCAGGCACTTGAGCCAAAAGCAGCCTATGGAGGCGGCCCTTTGTGAGAATCCTGCCTCTATATATAGGATTTTGATTAAATAGCCCAATTAGATTCTCTTTCTGAAAGATTTGAATATGTGACATTCTCAGAGGGGATGGGGTGTAAGTCCATGTGAGTGGGAACCTTGTCTCTTTACTGATTTATCACTGTTCTCTCTCATAGTATATGGTATGGCTACCCAGTGAATACTTGATAAATAAATCAAATGCATGGGCCCTTACACAGAAGTATTTTTTTTTGAAACATGAATCTGCATCCATTTCCCTATATTTTACCTTGTTCTTCTGCCTCCAGTGAGCTAGGTCCCCCCACCCCGTCCCTACCACACACACTTCTAATTATTATTTTAAATAGACTTTATTTTTTTAAGAGCAACTTAGGTTTACAGCAAAATTGAGCAGAAGATACAGAAATATTCCATATACACCCTGCCTCCGCCAACCCCCAGCCTCTCCTATTCTCAACATTCTGCACTGGAATGGAACATTTATTACAACTGATAAACGTACATTGACACATCATTATCACCCAAAGTCCATAGTCTGCATCAGAGTTCACTCTTGGCGCTGTACATTCCCTAGGTTTTGACGAATGTATAGTGACATATATTGCCATTATAGTATCACACAGGATAGTTTCACTGCCTTAAAAGTCCTCTGTGCTCCACCAACGCATCGTTTCCTCCCTCCTAACTTCTGGAAATCACTTTTACTGTCTCTTACTTACCTTTTAGTGCCTCTATAGTTTTGCCTTTTCCAGAACATCATGTAGTTAGAATCACACAGAATGTAGCCTTTTCATATTGGCTTCTTTTGCTTAGTAATATACATTGAAGATTCCTCCATGGGTTTTCATTGCTTAATAGCTCATTTCTTTTTAGTGCTGAATAATATTCCATTATGTGGATGGACCACAGTCTCTTTATCCGTTCACCTACTCATGGACATCTTGGTTGCTTCCAAGTTATGGCAATTATGAATAAAGCTGCTGTAAACATCTGTGTGCAGGGTTTTGTATGGACATAATTTTTTTGTTGTTTTTGTTTTTGTTTTTTTTTGCGGTACGCGGGCCTCTCACTGTTGTGGCCTCTCCCGTTGCGGAGCACAGGCTCCGGACGTGCAGGCTCAGCGGCCATGGCTCACGGGCCCAGCCGCTCCGTGGCATGCGGGATCCTCCCGGACCGGGGCACGAACCCGTGTCCCCTGCATCGGCAGGCGGATTCTCAACCACTGCATCACCAGGGAAGCCCTGGACATAATTTTTTTAAGTCCTTTGAGTAAACACCAAGCATGCAATTACCGGATTGTATGGTAAGAGTATGTTTAGTTCTGTAAGAAAATTCTAAGCTGTCCCAAAACATGGAAGCAACCTAAATGTCCATCGACAGACGAATGGATAAAGAAGATATGATACTTATATACAATGGAATATTACTCAGCCATAAAAAAGAACGAAATAATGCCATTTGCAGCAACATGGATGGACCTAGAGATTATCATACTAAGTAAGTCAGACAGAGAAGGACATATGATATCGCTTATAAGTGGAATCTAAAAAAATGATGCAAATGTACTTATTTACGAAACAGAAGTAGAGTCACAGGTGTAGAAAACAAACAAAGAAAATGCCAAGCTGTCTTCCAAAATGACTGACCAAACCATTTTGCATTCCCACCAATGATGAAGAGAGTTTCTGTGGTCCACATCCTTGCCAGCATTTGATGTCATCACTGTTCTGGATTTTGGCCTTTCTAATAGGTGCAAAGTGATATCTCATTGTTGTTTTAACTTGCAATTCCCTGATGACATATGATGTTGAACATTTCTCATGTGCTTATTTGCCATCTGTATGTTTCCTCTGGTGAGGTGTCTGTTCAGGTCTTTAGCCCATTTAAAAAATTATTATTTTTTTTATACTATTGGGTTTTAAGGGTTTTTGTATGTTTTGAATAACAGTCCTTTATCAGATGTGTATTTTGCAAATATTTTCTCCCAGCCTGTGGCTTGGCTTCTCATCCTCTTGCCTCTTCTTCTTTTTTATGACTCTTTGCTTTGATGGGCAGTACGGTGTAGTGTTTCAGCATTCGGATTCTGGAGGCATCTGCCCGAGTTTGAGTCCTGATTTTCCACTTGCTCAGGGAATCGATCATTCCTTTCTGACTCTCAGTTTCCTCATCTGTGAAATGGAGATAATAATAGTGCCAACTTGTAGGGTTGTTAGGAGTTAGGACTGTCCTGGCTTGTAGTTAGTAAGCACTGTATAAATGGTAGTCATTATTATTGAAATTTTTCTTTTTTTGCATAATTTGGACCTATCACTAATTTGGTCTCATCATTCACTTATTTGCTCCCTCCTTCACTCACTCCATTCAAGTCACACTGGCCTCTACACCCACCTTGGTGTCTTTCTTTCTGTTTCCTCCTTCTGAGGTGATTTCCTCTCAATATACTCAGGGTTTACTCTTTCATCTCATGATTCAGGAGTTTTGTCAGTCATAAGCAGAAGCGGTCTAAACGCAATGGGGTTTCTTATTGTTTATGAAGCTGAGACCGTTGATGCCCGGTGTCCCAGAAGGAGGGGTGTATTGAAGGAGCAGTGAGCTGCCGAGGAGAGTCCTTGAGGCTGGAAGGGAGGGGGGTCTCTGGTTCAGAGTGGGAGTCCTCCTGGGAAGTAGCAATACCTCCAGGGAAGACTGGTGGTGCTCCCAGGGGGACGGGGTGTCCTTAGCCTGCCAGGGATCCTCAGACCCCAGGTGTGGACTGTAAACCACAGAACCTTTAGAACTGAAGGCACCATGGAGACTGAAGCAGATGGTACCCTGGTGGTAGACACTCACCAATGCCTACGGCAACATGAAACTAGTTCTTCTGTATCAGCCTCGAGTAAGAGGCTAAACTTCCTGCCAGTTCACGGGGATGGGGGTTCAGAGCCTGAGGGATATTAACCATATAATATCAATTTATAATTTTAAGATATAGAAAGTCATGTTTCTTTCATCTCTGAGTTTGGACTTAAGAATAATATACAAAATAAATCTATTCTCAAGTTCATCCTTGCCCACTGTAACTTGAGAGAATCTGGTTACTGGTAAAGTTGCCTTTTAGACACCTTTTAACTCTGCTCTTCCCTGTGTCTCTCCCCCTTTCCTAGCCCCCCTCCTCTAATCCTGCAGGTATTGGAAGTAAGTTCCCTTCTCAGACCACACTTTTCTTTTTTTTCTAAATGCAAACTCTAAAAAAAAAAATTGGTATTGAGTCAGGAAAGACAGGGCTGGGCCCAAAGACAGTCTTCCCATGTATAGACATTAAGCAGAAGGCAAACCACCTGCTTGTTTTGCACTTAGTGAGGCCATGATGCATGGAAGAATGGCCTCTAAAAAGGAAACTTTGTAGCATCTGAACAAGAAACTGACCATGAAAACTTGGAGCATGCACAACGAAAATGCACAGGTTACTGATGACACTGTACGACCTTCCATTTGTGGTGCTTGACTAGTAAAGGAAAATTTAAGGGAAAACAGCTCTTAGAGTGCATGTACAAGACCATGCACTTCAGTAGACGAATGCACAAGACCAGGGGCTGATGCAACCTGGTGCAGTCCAGGCCACACCTCAGCCTTCCCCTCAATGAGCATTCCACCCCTAATCAAAAAGACCCACCCATTCAAAGGGCTAAAAATAAGATAAAAGGGGGATCAAAAAAGTCCCCCTTTTGTGAGGCCCCCCACACTCTTCTTTGTGAGTGTAACTTTTGTTTCTGCCCTAAATAAACTGCTTCTTTGTTCTCTTTGCTCTTCAGCTTCGGGTTTTTTTTTTTTTTTTTCCTTTGTGTTTGTCACCCAAATTCTTTTTGGACTAGTTGAACAAGAGCCTGGACTTTGGATAAAGCTTTTCCAGTATCAAGATCAAGATGCAAATTTTTTAAAAATTCAATATTTTCTATGTTTACCTAAAATTATTTTGCAAAAACAAGTTACATGTGTTTTTTCCTGCTGGGAAAAAGTGAAGAAAAATGCTATGCAATTTATTTTGGAATACTACCGTCATTCGAGCTATGGTGTAAATTAAAAATTATACCTCAAAGTACAGTGAAGTTAGAAAAATGTTTTGGAAACACTGTAGCTTGGTTTTTGTTTCTGTTTTTTGTTTTGTTGTTGTTCATTTTTTTGAATCACACTTTTGAATTGCTCATCTGCCTGGGACAAAGCTTAGTTACTGTGGCATCAGGCACATTGGTTCAGAGAGAGGTAGTCATTACCTCTGATCAGTGGAGATTTCTGATTCTCCTCTCTATTGCATACACGGCTGGAACACCTTTTCTGGCCTCTGGCGGTTGGGTGAGACCTGCTAAGGCATTCTGACCAATGACCAGTGAGTGGACATATGTTTGCTGATTCTGGCAAGGAGCCTTTAGGCCAACCTTTAGGCCAAGGAGCCTCTGGCAACCTTTCCTCCTCACTGGCATGGCAGCTGGCAATTTTTGAGATGGTAGCTGCTCTGTCAGCTTGCCCTTAATTAATGAAGATAAGCAGAGCCTCCCCTAGCAAACTGTGGGATGAACTTTGAGCAAGAAACAAACTTTTGTTGTTTTAAGTGAGTGAGATTTGGGCATATTTGTTACCACAGCCTCAGCTAGCTTATCCTGACTGATACCCACATCCAGCTATCTGAAGGCACTGTTGCCAAACTGTTAAAACCAAAAAAAAAAAAAAAAAAAATCAAAACACTGGAACTGGCGTATCTTTACAGACAAAATATTTTGGCTTGGCAAAAGTGTCCAGAAGGAAGTAGATGATGCTCTATTTAGAGCATGAAGCAAAGGTACTGTTTTGGAATGTTCAGACAGACATGCTCAAAATCATGTTCAAAATGCTCCACCTATCACCTGATTGGAAACATTACAAAGTATACAAGTTGACAGTGTTTCCCTGTGTATGTTGCATGCCCTGTGCCCACGTGCACCCGTTGTTTGGTTGTAAGGAACAGAGAGCATTTGATCAAATTCAGAGATGTTGGATTAATCGTTCAAGATCCAACTATGACATGATGGAGGCCACACAAAGGGCCAGATCTTTGGACTTTCTATTGCATATTGTTATTTTGAGCCTTACAAAGTTTTGTTAAACCATGAAGAGTGTGAAAGATTCTCTCCTATCATCACAGTTGATAGAATTTTCACAGAGTTTGCATATCAGTTCCTTGCTGAATTTTCATTATTTTACCATCATTTGTCTTATCCCCTCATTCATTTTGATTATCTATTTTACCCTCCTGGGATATTTTTCTCCCAGTTTTATAATCTACTTTTTAGTGTTTGTATTTCTCTTATTTAGTTTCAGAATTCCTATAGAGGACGGATTCAGGAGTTGAGTTGGAAGGGAGGTCTGGGCTAGAGGTACATTTCTGTAGTACTTAAGAATGAGAAAATTTCAGTTGTGTATATCGAGGGATGCTGATACACGATATGGGGGAACAAAGCCTTCTCCCAGACCGTCCCCTGTCACCATGACTACTATCATCCTGTAGAATATTTATGCTGAAGCAGTGGTTCCCCACCTTTCTTCTGTCTGTTCTGTTGAACAAGACTCTCACAAGCTTGTTTTCCATATTGTTGCAATCAGTGGAGAGAATAATGGATTCGGTATCTGATCAGTTAGTTAACTGTGAGACTTTGAACAAGTTGCTTAGCTCCTTAGATGGGGAATGATGATATGACTTTATTGAATTATTATAAAACTTACACAAGATCATGTCTGGGAATGGTTCTTATGGTGAAGGCCCAAGAAACACTTAATTCCATTCTTTCCCTACAGTTAATGAGAGAAGCAGCACAGCCCAGTGGTTAGGTGAGCAAGCTCGGAAGTGACGCAGCCGGGTTCCAATCCTAAATTCTGCCTCTTGCCAGCTCTGCATAAACTGGTGGCAAACTACTTCACTTCTGCAAGCCTCCTGCGCCATGCCTACAGATACAGGGTAAGACGGGACCTGATAAATTGTGGGATTACATGAGATAACGAATAGACGGTGTTCAGGGGTGTTGTAAACACTCAAGAAATGATAGTTTTCGTTAGCTTCATTATTAGAAACAAGTTTCTCATATCCAGTCTCTGTCTCCCAATACGAGCCCACAAACGCTGACCTGGAACCCTTGAGGCCCTATGTGTTTTGGAATTCAGAATGCTCTGGAAAGTAGGAAGATAATGTGGTGCATATACCATGCATTCCACAATGTCCCGCCCCCTCTGGGGCCTGTGGTAGCACTTCATGATCAGCTGATGACTGCAGTGAAATACATGAATGTTCATGCTCAATGGGACGTGGGAAATTTGATTGGAGCATGCAATTTGAATTGGGAAATGCTCGTATAAATAACCGGGGCAGCTGAATGTGGCAGGTTTGTGCTCTATAGATTTTTTTTTTTTTTAATCTCAGGGTCTTTAGAATAGAAGTTCTGCTATAGCAGCTTAAACCATCACAGGCCTTTGCACTCTGGTTTTGTGCTAGCTAGTTTGGCATCATTAACTGCCTGTCTGGAGTTTTGTAAGTTGAAGTTGCCTAATTAACTTGTACAGTTGGAAAGGAAAAAAATGACTGAACCCCCAAACAATACTATAATTTAGAGAAGTGACAAAATCTTAACCAAAAACCCCACAGGTTTTTTTTTTAATGTTTCTAGTAGCTTTATTCTTTTATTTTTAACATCTTTATTGGAGTATAATTGCTTTACAATGGTGTGTTAGTTTCTGCTGTATAACAAAGTGAATCAGCTATACATATACGTATATCCCCATATCCCCTCCCTCTTGCGTCTCCCTCCCACCCTCCCTATCCCACCCCTCTAGGTGGTCACAAAGCACCGAGCTGATCTCCCTGTGCTATGCGGCTGCTTCCCACTAGCTATCTGTCTTACATTTGGTAGTGTATCTATGTCCATGCCATTCTCTCATTTCGTCCCAGCTTACCCTTCCCCCTCCCCGTGTCCTCAAGTCCATTCACAGTTTTTAAGTAGGAAGGAGTATGGAATTATCTAGTGCAACTTCACCAGTTAGGAACCAGAGAGAGTAAGTCTCTTGCTGGAGGTCACTGAGTCTTTGGAAATGTGATAGCTTTTCCTGCAGCAACAAACAACCCCCAATCCCAGAGGTGTAAATTTCTAGCTTATATTCCCTCAGAGCTGCAGGTGGCCCATGGCTCTCCTGGGCTGGGCTGGGCTGGCCCTGTTCCACATGTCTTCTCGAGGAACAGCCATCATCAGGGGCGTGCTGCTCTCATGCTGAGTGATGGAGGCTCAAGAGGGGCAGAACTGAACCACAGGAGTGTCCTTGTAGCTCCGGCCTGGGTATGGTGTGTGTCACATCTGCTTACCTTCCACTGGGCAAAACAGGTCTATCTGTGAACAAGATAGACAAAAGCCCCTTCCATCAGAGTACCCATTGACTAGTGGGAAAATGATGTCCAGTGAACCAACAAATGCACAAGATGGTTATCACGGAGCGAATGCTGTGCAAGAAACAAATAAGGTGATGAGCTAGAATAACTGGAAGAAGTCACTTAGACAGCAAAGTCAGGAAAAACCTCTTTGAGGAAGTACTATTTCAACTGAAAGCTGGGAAGGGACTAGGCTTGTGCATAGACGGAAAGAGCAGAGCAAAGGGAACCTCAGGGCAAAGACTCAGAGGCAAGAAAGGGCTTGATGGGTCTAGAGCTTAGTCAGCAATCTAGAGTGAAGTCTGGATTGAGGTTACAGGGGTGGGTGGGGACAGAGCACGTGGAAACCTATAGGTCATCTCAGGAATTCTGGATTCCAATCTAAGAGCAGTGGGCAGACCGTGAAGTGTTGTCAGCAGAGCAATGGCATAACATGATTCACCATTTGAAAAGATCACCCTGGATGTTGTGTGCACTGCAATGGGAAGCAGGTAGAGACACAGAAGAAAAATCCCAATTTTTTAAGAGAGACCTTTGCCGAGCCTTGGACTGGCGGTAATGGCCGTGTGTCAGCAGAGGAGTGGATGGAATCAAGAGTGCTTTTGGCAGGAGAACCATCAGAACTTGTTGATATCATGGATGTAAGGTCTCATAGAAAGAGAGACTCACAGTTGACTCCATGGTTGTTGACATGAACAACTGGAAAGATGCAGAGGCCTTTCATGGAAAGGTGGATGATGAGGGAGGGGCATGGGGTTGGATAAAACTGGAGTTCTGTTAGAATTAGTGTGACACGCCCATTAGTGGGCTAAGCTGTCTATCTTCCACTAGACTGTGCTGTATCCTCAGTGTTGAGCCCGGTGCTTGGCGTGTATCGGGTGCTCAAAAAGCATTTGTTGAATGAGGGAATCTAAATGATATGCTTAAAAGCTACAGATGACTAATGGCTTCTAGAACAACAGATGATCCAAAGTCCATAGCAATAGCTAATTAAACCATTGCAATCCGATGTCCAAAATATTGTGTGCTAGAGACCCCCCTTCCTCTCCCCGTTAATTGAACAGGCCCTGTCTCTTTTGCTCTTGTAGCCCATTGTTCTTCAAATGTAATTAGCCTTTGTGTTTTGACAGTAAATGAGAAGCTGGTACTTTGATAAATGGCTTGTTTCTGGGAAAGGAGTATTTGTGAATACAAAACCCTGTCTTCTCCCCTTCTTTTCACACCTTTTCCTCCTGTGTTTGGAAGCCCTTGGGCTACACTAGTACCTTCAGGAGGGCCAGGTTTCTTAGGAAGGGATAGCAACACAGAAATAATAGTTATCATTTATTGAGCACCTGTTACATGAGCAGGTAGAAACATTATATGTGACAGAACAATCTTGAAAAGTAATTTTAAAAAAATCTTTGTGTTCCAGCTGAATAAACCAAAAAAAGCTCAGAGAGTTAAAATCTCATAGTAACCAGGAGGCTGAGTTGAGATTCAAATGTGTCCAGGTTTGGGCTTCCCTGGTGGTGCAGTGGTTGAGAGTCCGCCTGCCGCTGCAGGGGACGCGGGTTCGTGCCCCGGTCCGGGAGGATCCCGCGTGCCGCGGAGCGGCTGGGCCCGTGAGCCATGGCCACTGGGCCTGCGCGTCCAGAGCCTGTGCTCCGCGGTGGGAGAAAATGTGTCCAGGTTTGTCTGACCCCAAAGCTTGTGTCATTTCTGTGATTCTGTGTCTACCTTAATGGTAAGTATCGGCACCTTATTTGAGGCCCTCTATGTTCCTCATTAAAAAAATAGTTTATTGAGATATAAGTCCCAGGCTATATAATCAACCCATTTAAAGTGTACAAGTCTATGTGCCTCATTTGTTAATGGAACAAATAGTTTCAGTTCTCATTCTTAGCCAGGAACAGCATCCTTCTGATTACTCAAGTCTGTTATCTCCTGTGATCTGGTCTTCTCGTCAACCCTCTGATGGGCAGTATGGGGGGATTATCACCTGCGTCTTACTGGTAGAGAAACTGACAATGTCACGAGGCTTGTGGTCAGCACATCTCAGTATGGAACCTAGGATAGTCTGACTGTCAAGTCTGCTCTCTTAGCTTTTACATGATCTGCTCTCTGAGAGCTGTATAGCTCTTCTCAACTGACAAAGATTATTTTTTCATGTCCATGATGTTATTTGAGAGCAATATGAAAGATCTTCTAAACCAATTCAGCTGGTTTGCCTTGTCCTGACCCAGAGAGGGACACTGAATTTCTCAAAACTGTCTGTAGCGACCTCACACACAATAGGATGGCCTCTTTCAAAAGAAGAGAAAATAACAAGTATGGTCAAGGACACAGAGAAATTGGAAACTTTGTGCACTGTTGGTGGGAATGTAAAATAGTGTAGCCACTATAGAAAACAGTGTGGAGTTGCCTCAAAAAATTTAGAAAAAGGATTACCACATGATCCAGCAATCCCACTTCTGGATACATACTACCCAAAATTCAAAGCAGGATCTTGACTTTTTTAGCTTCCATGGATAAGCAAGTTCATACTGTATTTGCTTCTCGGTGTCTGGGTTATTTCACGTAACATAATGTCCTCCAAGTTCATCCGTGTTGTTACAAATGGCAAGATTTCCTTCTTTTTTATTCCATTGTATATATTTAGCACATTTTCTTGGAATCTAAAAAAGTCAGACTCATAGAACCGGAGAGGGGATGGTGGTTTCTAGGGACTGGATGTGGGGGAAATGAAGAAATGTTGGTCAAAGGATACAAACTTCCAGCTGGAAGATGAATGATGTACAGCATGGTGACTGTAGTTAATCATACTGTATTGTGTACTTTAAATTTGCTAAGAGAGTAGATCTTAAGTGTTCACAAAAAACGGCAACTATGTGAGGTGATGGATGTGTTAATTAACTTGACTGGGGTTATCATTTCACAATGTATATGTATATTAAATCATCGTGTACACCCTAAATATATACAATTTTATTTGTTAATTACACCTCAATAAAGCTGGAAAAAATAAAAAGAATAACATGGCATGAAAAACAAACTTAACATAAATAAAACACCAAAATGAAAAAAAGCACAGGATCTTGAAGAGATATTTGCATACCCATATTCATTGCAGCAAGAGTGGCAATAGCAAAGAAGTGGAACCAACTCAGATGTTCCATCAATGAACGAATAGATAAAGAAAACGTGGTACATACATGCAAAAGAGTATTCAGCCTTAAAAAATGAAGGAAATGCTGACTAAGTCTGACTAAATGGACTAAGCTGGAGGACATTATGCTCAGTGAAATAAGACAACCACAAAAGGAGAAAGACTATATGATTCCACTCACAGGAAGTATCTAAAGTAGTCAGACTCATAGGAACAGGAAATGGAGAGGTAGGTGCCAAGAGCAGGGGAAGGAGGAATTAGTGTTCAGTGGGTACAGACTTTCAACTTTGTAAGTTGTAAAAGTTCTAGGGACTTCCCTGGTGGTCCAGGGGTTAAGAATCCACCTTCCAATGCAGCGGACATGGGTTTGATCCCTGGTTGGGGAACTATGATCCCACGTGCTGCGGGGCAACTAAGCTGGCACGGTGCAACTACTGAGCCTGCACACCACAACTAGAGAGCCTGTGTGCTGCAGTGAAGAGCCCGCACGCTGCAACATAAGATCCTGCGTGCCACAATGAGGATCCCGCATGCTACAACTAAGACCCAACGCAGCCAAGTAAATAAATAAATTAAATTAAATTAAATTTTAAAAGATGTAAAAGTTCTAGCAATCTATTGCTGAACAATATGACTATACTTAACACTATTCAACTGGACACTTAAAAATGGTTAAAATGGTAAATTTAATGTTATTTTTTTGCCAGAATAATTAAAAAAAAATTCAAAAACTGTCTGTGGTGGACTTAGGACTTGAACCCATGTCTATGGAATCTCAGTGGAGTTCACTCTGAGGGAGAATGTTGTCCGCATTTCTTTTTTTGGCCAAGGTTGTGACTTTGTCTCAGGTTGGGCATGTTTTTTTTTTTGCCCTAGCGCCCTTGAGAAGTAAAAGGGTGCTTTTGCCAGCCCTCAGGGAGAACCAGATGAACGGGGTGGACCTGCCAGAGAGTACATTGCAAAATGCTTTCACCTCCCCTGGGATGGAGGCTGCAAATGGCGCTGCGAGATAACCAAGGGTGGCACTATTAGTCCCACATAGAGAATCCAAACTCAGCAAGATTCACTGAGAATTCAAGATCACTTGGACATCAGTGGCGGAGAGGAGGCTAGACCCCAGGAATTCGAGTGCTGGGTCCGGTGTTAGTGAAGTGGGCAATGCCGCTCATTTTTAAGATTAGAACTTAAGAAAGAGGTGGAAAACTTGGATGCTTTCCTTATTTTTACTATTTTATCTAAAGAAATTTCTAGAACACCAAAGTGCACAGTTTTGTTGAGTTGTCCAGCCCTGACCTCTGATCCCAGTGTGGATTAGTGACCTCATACTTGGGCTCCCTTGCCGGCTGCTGGGCCACCAGATGGGTAGGAAGGTACCTCCTCCAGGCTGGAGGGGGGCCCTCCGAGCCCTCTCCTTCCAGCAGTAGATTTTCCTTTTTCATGCTTGAACTCCAGAGGCCCCCAAGGGCTTCTGCCTTAGTTAAAAATTAAACTCACAAATCATTTCTTAAACTGTCTCATAGGCAGCCAAATAATCACCGTCAGTAGCGGGTGGTCTGAGTCACTTCTGCTTTAATGCTTTTGGAAACATGGGCTTAGTCCCAGCCGGTTACACTATCCTCTACCACCTCTCTCGCCTGTGGCGAGACCTTGCTCAGAGAACTCTGCTCAAACGTTGTAACAGAGAGGTCCGTGTTCCCAGTTCAGAGTGCACTGATATGTCCTGGTCTGCCCCATTCCTGTCCCGACTCCTGTCTCCTGGAGCTTGTTGGTGCCCTGGGGGCATTGCTGGGGAACACCCTCACTTGGGGACCAGCCAACTGGTGGAGAAGGTCTTGGAGCACCGGCAGAGTGAAGGCCCACCACAAGCTTGAGTAGGCGTCCCTGTGAGCCATCCCGGGCCCTGGCCTCTGCTCCTGGGAACTCAAAGGGGGCCCCTCACAGCTGTCCTTTCCCTAGCCCAGGGCTTCCCAACCTTGGCGTTATTGACATTTCGGACGGGGTATTTCTTTATTGTGGGGCGCTGTCCTGTGCATTGTAGGAGGTTTGGCAGCATCCCTGGCCTCTGCCTACGAGGTGCCAGTTGCAGCCCCTGGTTGTGATAACCAAAAGTGTCTCGAGACTTGGTCAAACGTCCCCTGGGGGCACAGGCCCCCTGCTGAGAACAACAGCCCTAGTCTGTTGGCCTCTCTAAGGCCAGTCGTTTAAAGTCATTCAATGCAAAAAAGCTTATTCTACTGCTTTCCTCCTCCAACAGGGATTTAGATCGAAAAGGAAGGGTTCAGTCCTTGGAAACCGAGAAGAGCCTGTTTATTCAGTGGAGGGTGGGGCTGGCTGGATGTGAAAAGTCAAGTCCCTTTCTTTCCTTCTGGAGCAGCTACCACTACACAGCAGTGAGGGTGGCCAGCCAGGATCTTGGACAAGGGCTGTGTGTCTGGAGCCCATGCTTGTAACCACCCTGCTCCCTGCGTCCTCCGAGGACTCACCTCAGTGGTGGTTTGGAGAAGGACGCAGGGGCCACTGGGCATAGTTCACTAACCAGCTGTGTTTCCCTGGGACAGTCACTCCTCCTCTCTGGGCCTGGCAAAGTGAAAGGGGTGAGTTAGATAATCTCTACCATTATTTTCAGCTCTGATGATTAGTTTGCCCTGTCTTCCGGGCCCCACAGAAGAGAGTCCTTGCTGTGTGAAGGCAGAAATCCATCCAACGAACAGGTCATGAGCTCCTCTTGGGGCCCAGGTGCTGTACTGGGTTACTAAAGATGAAGAAGAGAGAGCTCTGTGACTGAGGGTCTCCTAGTCTCAAGGTGGAAACAGACAGGCTAATGGGAACAACAGTGGGTTATTGTTCCTAAAGTAAAGGTACAAGCAGAGTAAGGTGTGGCTCAGTTAGAAATCCTCTCCGCGTGGATCAAAGCTAGTGTCCGGAGCAGCTTGTTTCTTAGGGCCGTGGGAACTGGGCAGTCTTACTGTCACGGCATCTATCTGCTCTGGCTACCTATTGCTATATCTATATCGATAACAAACCACCTCAAATTTAGTGGCTTAAAACAACTATTTTATTACATTGACAGATTCTGAGGGTCAGGACTTTGGGCAGGAAATATTGGGGCTACCTTGCCTGGGGCCTCAGTTGGGAAGGTTTGAAGAGCTGGTGATGACTCGAATGGGTGGGACCTGAAATCATCTGGAGGCTTCTTCACTCACAGGTCTACCATTTGGGCTTGGCTGGGACTGTCGACTGGGGTACCTGTAAGTGGTCTTTCCCAGTGGCTTGGGTTTCCTTTCAACATGGCGGCCTCAGGGCGGGCAGACTTCTTTCACAGTGGCTCATGGCTCCAAGAGCAAGTAGAAGCTGCCAGGTGGAAGACGCGTGGCTTTGGATGACCTGGTGTTGGAAGTCACATGGCAGCCCTTCTGCCATACTTTATAAGTTGAGGCAGTCATGAGCTCATGCGGATTCAAGGGGAGGGGACGCGGACCCCAACTCTTGTGGCAGGAACATAAAAAACTTTGCAGCCATGTTTTAAAACCACCACACCATTCTTATTTCCATGTTCAGAGGTCTGAATTTCTCCAAATCTTTAGTAGAGAATCCCACCTGGAAAAATCTCTCCAGGTGTATTTACACCAAAAGCCTACTTCAATTAATCAATTCTAACGCTCCAATTACTCAGCTTATATTTTCAGACACTCTAATAAGCACCACAAATGAATAGGAATTAAACTGATGGTGCATCACCCTCTGCTATTAGAAAGACCACACTTGATTTACCAAGCAGCCTTTCCCTTTGTGAGATGAGCTTCCTTCTCTCACCTCTGTTTAGCACAGGGAAGTGTTTCCCTGGGGCTGAGGTGGGGTTGGAGCAGGTGGGAAGGCTTCCAAGAAAAGGTAGCAATTGTAATAAAGGTAAGTTTTAAATGAAGACTGGAGCCTTTTTGGTGGGTGCCTTTTTCGTGTTGGGAAAGACCTGGGTTCCTATCCAGCCTTTGCAGTCAACAACCTGGGCCTCAGTTCACTCATCTGTAGAGTAAGAGGGTCGGGCTTCATAATTTCTAACTCTTCCAACTTTAAAAATGTCTATGACTATAGGAATATTTACCAAGGGCAATTTTCTAACATCAATACCCAGAGGGAACACCCGTGTCATAATCATATTCATTTGAATAACTTGCCTTCAAGAAATACCGTCACACTCCTGGTAACCAGACCTTTTCCTCTGTATTTGCATAAATACACACATAGATTTTTACATCGTGGTATTATAATGTAGATTTTCTTCTGCAATTTCCTTTTTTCCCCACCACTGTAATATATACTGAAAAGCTTCCATGTCAGTACATAAAATTAAACTTAATTTTTTCCCCTGCTATATAATAGTGCACCGTATAGATACACCATAAATTATTTAAATAGACCCCTTTTGATATAAATGCATGTCCCTTCCATTCTTTTGTCTTTATTAACAATGCTGCAATGAATAACCAAGTACATACAACACTTTTCTCCTATGCAGCTATATCTATAGAGTAAATTTCTAGAAGCAGATTTACTGGGTAAAGGCTATGGGCTTTTGTAATTTTGATAGATATTGACAAATTTCTCATCATAGACATTATACCAATTTATTCTTCCATCAATAATATATGAAAGAGCTTTTTCCCCTCACACAATGTACGATCAAACTTTATAATTCTTGCCACCCTGATAAAGTGAAAATGGCATCTCATTGTAGTTTTAAGTGACATTTCTCCTTGGTGAGAAAGTCAGCACTTTTCTTATATGTAAGAGTCCTTTGTATTTCTTTTTCTCAGAAATGTCTCCTTGTAGACTTTTGGAAGGAGATGCACTTAGATCATTTTTAACAGATATTGTTGAACTTGTCTGATGGATCCACTAAATGGCATTGCTCTGTCCTCCTCTTTATACCAGTTTCTGATGTCGCCTGTAAACCCTAAGGCCGATGGAGACATCCTCAGCCTAGCAATCCACCCCTTTATATGAAGCTTTGCCTTTGGGTGGACTGGAGCAGGACAGCTGCCAGAGGGACCTCCCCCAGCCATGCACTGGTTTGTATCTGCGAGGACAACACTGGGGAGATGATGTAAAGCACCGAAGCCTCTCTCTGACCCTCCCATGCAGTCTTGTCCACCAGACTCAGGAAACGACTGCGCTCCCTTTTTGATGAAGCCTGTTTCTTCATAGTACATTTTGTTATCATTATGGGTTTTGACTTTTTTTTTTTCAGTTATACATATATATACATTCTTTTTGTGTGTGTGTTCTTTTCCATTATGGTTTATCATAGAATATTGAATATTCTGTGCTATACAGCAGGATAAACTTGTTCTTTATCCATTCTATACATAAAAGCTTACGTCTGCTGACCCCAACCTCCCACTCCATCCCTCCCCCAACCCCCTCCCCCCTGGCTACCACCAGTCCGTTCTCTATGTCTGTGATTCTATTTCTGTTTCATAAATAGGTTCATTTGTGTCATATTTTAGATTCCACATGTAAGTGATACCATATGGTATTTGTCTTTCTCTTTCTGACTTACTTCACTTACTATGGTAATCTCTAGTTGCATCCATGTTGCTGCAAATAGCATTATTTCGTTCTTTTTTTATGGCTGAGTAGTATTCCACTGTATATATGTACCACATCTTCGTTATCCATTCACCTGTTGATGGACATTTAGGTTGTTTCCATATCTTGGCTGTTGTGAACAGAGCTGCTATGAACATAGCAGCATGTATCTTTTTGAATTATAGTTTTGTTCAGATATATGCCCAGAAGCAGAATTACTAGATCATAAGGTAGTTCTGTTTTTGGTTTCTGAGGACCCTCCACACTGTTTTCCACAGCGGCTACACCAACTTACATTCCCATTAACAGTGTAGGAGGGTTCTAAGGGTTTTGTCATTAAAAACAAGAAAACCAACTTACAGGTTTCTAGAAAAAGTCAAACATTGACCAGTTTCATCATTTATTGGCATCAATTTTTCTACTGGTGATGATGGTGATATATCTCTTTTTTCTCAGCAGCTCCTTCATCCTTGCTTTTCACGGTTTACATATAGAGATTGAAGGAAAGCCAGGTTTGACTGTAAGCCTAGGGCCACGCTCACCAACACAGTTAATCAGAATTTGAGGTCAATAGCCCCCTGCTCAGCCAGGGATAAAGAAGATACTCTACTTAGATTGTCATGTGACCTTAGTGTTTGGTACTTAGTGTCTGGTACTGGCCTTAGTGTCTGATACAGATAGAGTAGGGGGTACCTGGAGAAAGAGAACCAGGCCTGGCTTTCTTGCCATAAGAGAAGCCATGTTAGGTCTAAGCCATTTTGTCTGAGCCTGGGCCTAGTGCTTGCCCTTGCAAAAGGATAGGCCTCAATAGGAATCTTAAGAGAACAAAAGAATGTAAGAACAGACAGCTGTTACCTGGCCAGGGAGATAACATAACCATATGGGGACAATATATCCGTTGTAAAGCCTCCCAGTCCTGTTTCAAAGGTAAGGATTAGCCTGAAGCACATTCTTGAGCTGTTTTGCAGGACCCCATCCCCCTCGAGCACTCGACCACCAGATTCACCAGAACCTAAGGAAAGATGATGCTGACCTTTGCTGACCCTTGTACTTTAATCAACTAGAGCTCGGACTCTGTCAACCTTTGCCCCAGTTCTATGCTGAATTGTCATCTGCTCAAGCCCCTTCATAACTATGCATGCGCTCTTGGATTAAAACTTCCCCAATTTTGTTGTTCGGGGAGATGCTGCTTTGGGAAATATTTCTGGTGTTCTCCTTACTTGCTGCAAGTAATAAGCCTTCCTTCTCCTGCTCTTCGGCTTGGGTTGTGTATTTTGGCTCCGCACCCACCAAGAGGCAAATGCAGTTTAGGGGTAATAGTACCAGCTAGCTAAAGTCCTAGAAGGAGGAAAGTTTGGACAGTCAGCCAAGTTCCAGCATTTTTCACGCACCACGTTCTGTGTTAGGGGTGCAGAAGTGAATTACCAAGATGCAGCCTTTGGGCTCAGATAGCTCGAACGTCAGGGCAGGTCAATCCATAAGCAGATATTTGTAATATAGCGTGGTAAGTTCCATGATTAAAGAAAGCTTTTCCCCATTTAACCCAAAGGATCCTGGAGGAGGTGCACCTTGGTCATAATATTAGTGTGCATTGCTTTTAGAGAGATAAGACTGTGTGATAAAATAAATGAAGAGAAATAAAAAGATGTGTGAATATGTAGAAAGTGGTTTGGTGTTTCTGGAGCAGCAAGTATGCCATGGGCAGTGGTTGAAGAGGTAGATAGAGGCCTGTTTGCTCTCTGGAAGACTTATGATTTATTCCACAGGTTGTGTTTTCCCCATGGCCAGACACGCAGATGGTGTTCCACTGGATGGATTCTCTTGGGTGTGCCTAGGTTTATCCAGAGTTACCAGCTCAATGGTTATATCTGCACCCCTTTCTCTATCCAACAAGTGTGTGAAAAGATGACGTTTCTACAGTCCTTATAAAGCCTGGACCCATCAGGCTTGGAGCTTGAAGAGGAGTGAGGCCAAAGAAATACAGTCCAGCAACAGATATAACGTCTGAATAGCTCAAACCCTTTGCTGTGGAGTTGAATCATCTGTGCATTTTGACTTAGTCTAATTCAACTCTTCATGCTCAGCAAGGAACACAGGCAAGTGAGAGATGGAGACATGCAAGGGAGTTTGTGAGCACAACGCAGACGGTGCAGCAGCTCCGTCCTCCATTCCCTGGCATAAAAGGGCATGAGAGGAGAGGACTGACATTCATGTCCCATGATCAAACTCTCATAAATCAGGACACTAAACGCAAGATAAACAGCTCACCAAAGAACCAGTGAATGACACAGCCATCGCTGGAAGGAAGGCTGGCAGGGTTGGCCACATACAAAACCCAGCATATATGTGACTTTAAAGAGGTAATTAAGTTAAAATGGGGTCATTATGGCCCGAGTCTAATAAAACTGGTGTTTTTTTATAAGAAGAGGACATTTGGAAACAGACACACACTGAGGGAAGCCTATATGAAAGACGCAGAAAGAAGACAGCCGTCTACAAGCCAAAGAGCGAGAGGCCGCAGAAGAAACCAACCCTACCAACACCTTGATCTCAGACTTCTAGCCTCTAAAACCATGAGAAAATAAATTTCTGTTGTTTAAGCCACCCAGTCTGTGGGACTGTTTTATGGCAGCCCTAAGAAACTAATGCATTGTAGAAGGGGCCTGTTACATTAACTATGTCTGTCCCATCCCTCTCCAAACTGTTCAAATCTTTATACAAAAAGGGAAACCACTCACAAACATTGGCACATTAGTTGCTTTTGGTCAGAACTTACTTTGATGCCCCTCACAGCTCATCAGAGGAGTGTGAAAACATTGTTGTGTGTGATAGGGGCCATGGGAGAATTCAAAGCAGAGAAGAAGAGGATGGGTCTGAATTTGGGGTTGATCACACCAGCATCAATATTGAAGATAGATTGAAAGAGGGCAGGGTGGGAAATGGAGAGCGATTAACAAGCTTTCCTGTGCAGTAGCAGCAGGGGTGGAGAGTTCTGCAGGGGGTTGACAAATATTTAGGCATGAGAATAGTAGTATTGGCTAATAGGATGGGGAGTGAAAAGAGGGAGGAGAGATGGATGACTGCTATATTTCTAGCTTGGGTATCAAGTATATGGTGACACCATCAATGGAAAAGGACTCTAGGAGAATGTACTTGTTTATTTGCATGCTGCCTCATTCCAGAAAGAACTAAAGTTCGCTTGCACAAATACTGACCATGCCATCATGAAGACAAGCAGATAAGGAGAGTGAATCAAGGACCAGGTGAAAGTAGGAAAGAAGATGAAAAGAGCAAGGTTAGTATACAGATCTTCACCCGAAGGTTCTAAACTCTTGCCAGAGATGGACTGTTTGTTTTGCTTTAGCCCTAATGAATGATATTATTCAAACTTGTAGGTTTGATCAATGTCCACCTCTTCCAAGAACCTAGAGTCTGAAAATTCTGCCTTGGTGTGAAAGTCTGGCTTTTGGGTTCTGGGCATCAGAGGCACCAGGAGTATGGGGAGAAGCATAGACTGAATCTTTGGAGAGTCCATAGAGAGAGGGTCAAAAACTACAAGGTAGCCCCAGACTCGTCCTATGGCAGAGTGGCATCTGGGCCCTGAGTTCAGAGACTGTGAAGACAGCGTGTCTGTAGTTTGATGTAACCGTGTAAAATCTGTTTATTTGGGAAATATGACATGGATATGTCACATGCCTTCCATGATGCCACTTGACTGATTTGCGAGGCATCACTGTTCCTGCTACGTGAATATGCACGTTATATAAGCAATCTGGCAGCTTAAGTCTTGTTACTGTCATTTCCAAGGTGGCAGACGATTCAGAGCTAAGGGGACCTCTCCTGCCTCACAGTCGAGCGTGAGTGCATCACCATCCAGGCACATTTCTGTTATCCCTTGATGATCGTATGTTTAGAATACGCCCCAACCACCAGTTTGAAAGCTCTTGGGCTGGGAAAGGGAATGGCTGTCTCTGTGTTCTGTTTTCTAGAGAATCTGTCTTCTGCCAACTGTTAAGGTAAAAGTGAGCAGGGTGTTCAACAGGTTTACATTCCTGCTGCCTGTTGGTCCCTTTCTCTACTGGAGAAGGGACAGGAGAGGGACTTTTGAGAGTGAGTCGTATAGACTGGCTCTTGGCACTCATATACTCTACCTCACTGGGTCCAGAACTGGTTGGAGCCCGATTTGCTGATCTTTGCAGCTCATGAGTGAGTGTGTGTGTGTTCGTGCACATGTGTGCACATATGCATGTGTGTGTGTACATTTGGGGTTGACTTGCTCTGTTCCCTGCCGTGAATATCTGTTGCTGCTGTCTGCCCACATCCATTCCCCCTTCTCCAGTGAAATCACCCTGATTTCCTCTTGGAGAGTCACCTTCTCCTACTTTCAGTCCAGAGGTGGTGGCATGACTCAGATCATCATCTTCCACCTTCCCGCCTTCTGTGACTGGTTCAGGGATGGACACGTGACTTCATTCAGGCCACAGAGAGCAATACTGGCACTTTTGATGGAACTACTGGAGAAAAGATGTGCTCATTGCTTCTGGGGCTACTGATCTAGTACAGTATAAGCCTGGAGTTGCTGGCCGCCATCTTGTCGTCACGTGGAGATGGCCCAGCTAAGGATGGAACCAACACAGAGGAGATGAGACCTGAGATTTGGGAAAAGACAGCCTGCACCAAGCCATAAATGAAGCCCAATGACATGTGGACCCCGTAGAGTTGTAAACCAACAAATTCATCGTTATCATTGTTATTTTTTATTTCCATCACTTCCAACTACAAGTCTTGCCTAAGACAATCTCTCTCAAGACAATGCTTGATTGTCTCTAGGCAGGATCCAAGCTAGAGTGTTGAGACATTTAATCATAGGCGTGTTTAGGGGGTGTTCCCTGCCAATCCCCACGGATATACAAGGTATAGGGAATACGTTGTGACTTAAAATGAGGGAGGGGCTTTTACCTCAGTCTTTAGGTGCCCCTGGAGTTCCTGATGCTCCTTCTGCTCTATACTCTTATACCACTTTGTCCCCCAGCCTTTGTCTTCTCCAAGGACCACGTCACTGCTATATTTTCGTCTAGCCAGAGGTTTGACCAGAGTTTTTTGCCTGTGCTTTCAGTCTCAGCACCTTGTCCAAGCTCCCTGGTATCCCACAGGGATCTGTATTCAAACAGGATACTAGTTCTATCACTTGTGAACACCTCAAACCTCCATAACTCTCCTGTTATGGAGAAGGCAATGCTTAATCTACCTCCTCACCACCAATCCCCACCCTATCAGCCTGTTTTTCTATGCTGTCAATGAGCTTCCACCTCCAGAACAAAACTAGGGTGGGGGTTGCCTTCTGCATGTCTCATAATTTATGTTTTTGGCCCTTTGGCTGAGATGATAGTTGTCTCCACTATAGACTTGCTCCTTCTTTCATGCCGAAGGAATTTTTAACTGTGTACAAGTAGATGTCACAGTAAGGCCGACCTTTACCAGCCTGCCTTGCAACTGGAGGCAGCTGTACAACTAAGTTCTGGCCAGAAGGATCTAGGAAGAAAGGGTGGGTAGAAACTTCTGAGAGCCTTCTTTAAGAGACAGTTCCTACTTGCCATTTGTTCCTTCTTTTTCCCTTTTCCCATCCTGCTGCCTGGAATGTAGGTGGTGCCATCTTGAACCAAGAGCATGATGGTCATATCTTAAAAGATGTTAGAGCAGTGAGTTGGGAGGGGACTTAGACTTCAATTATAAAAGATGTGCAGAGGAGGAACCCCCCTCCTCTTTGGCTTCATGTCAAGATGATTGAAATGACAGCTTCCATCTTGTGACCGTCAAGGGGCAAGCTCAAGGATTAAGGCAACCACTGAGCATGACAAAATTGAAGGAAGAAGAAAGCTGGGTCTCTGATGACATCACCTCCCTGGACCCTCCTACCTCCAGACTTTTTGCTATGTGAAATGAGGTCTTTTGCCCATTGTTTAAGCCACTTTTATTTGGATATTTTATTATATAAAGTCACCCTAACTGATGGGACATGAAGGAGCACAGTCCCAGAACACCAAGGCTTGGTAACTTGTTCTTAAGATGAAGCAAGGAAACTCCCCCTTGATCTTTTTTTTTTTTTTTAACATCTTTATTGGAGTATAGTTGCTTTACAATGTTGTGTTAGTTTCTACTGGATAACAAAGTGCATCAGCTATATGTATACATATACCCCATATCCCCTCCCTCTTGCGTCTCCCTCCCACCCTCCCTACCCCACCCCTCTAGATGGTCACAAAGCACCAAGCTGGCATCCTTCCAAGACAAGAACAAAACACAAACAGATATCACAGTAAATTATCCCCCATATGTAAAAAGCACAGCATGGAACCTGACACATTTAAGCAGCCAGTAAAAGGTAGCTATTTTTCTTTTTCTTATTAGCATAATGCCTCAATAACTGTTAGTTTCCGATGCTATCTCCTTGAATGTCTCTCCCTCTGCTGCTAAATCCCCCAGTACCTTTACATTTATCTCCCTTCTTCCCTATTAAACCTGACTCTTGAAATGACTGTCAACTCACTCTCACTGAGGTGTCAGTGATAGATAAGACTTAATGTATGACCTCATTCCCCAAACACCACTGGCTTGAAAGTAAGATTTACATTTAATAGAGGATTAAAGCCTTAAGCCAAAGGAATGAATCTTTAATGGTAAAATCTGAGGCATCAGAAAGCTTATGAGAAACTAATACTGCAGGGGAAGGGTCTCCCCTCTGATGATCCCAGTTTTCTCAGGGGTTCTTATAATGTTCTCCAAAGTTTCCCAGATTTAAAAACATCACGTCAAAGAACAATTCATAGTTAGTGGTTGACAAACAGAGATTCGTGATGAAGCTCTGCAGAACTGGAGTGGGAAGGGGACTTGTGAAATCAAAGGCATGAAAAGAGGGGGCCTCCGGTCCAGAGGGAGCTGTCTGTCGAGTGAGTCAGGCTGCCTGGCCGTGTGGATGGAGCCTCCCTGGGAGCTGGTGCTGTGTTGAACCACATTTGTTTTTTGATGTAGCAGTTTCTTGCTTCCTCTTGACATCAGCGCTTCAGGGGCTGTAGCACGTTATCTTCTTCCGCACCCCCATCCCCACCCTGCCCTGTTTTTGCACTTGAGTTTTCTCTCCTGGCCTCATCCTCGTCCCGAGTCCCCTCTCTGCTTGCCCTGACCTCCGAGGGCTTCTTTGGCCAGTCTCCTTGAGTTCTGTGAGCCTGACTTAGGGTCTCTCCTCTCCTTGGATCCACCTCTGAATCTCTGGGCGGCTCAGTTGGACCTCCAGCAGTGCAGATGTGACAGGCTGCCTTCCTGGTCTTTGGGATTTCCTCTCTGAGCCCCGCAGCCTTCACTTGGTTTCCTGCTCAACATCTCCTCTTGGATGTCTCTGACACTTTAAACTCAACATGTGTGTCCAAATATCTTCCATCTGCCCCCCAGATCCGCTGTCTCTGGGAGATGGAGTCATGTGAACCCCATCAGCTCTGGCTGGGTTAGATCTATGACGAGGGAGGAGGGAGGCTGCGGTGTTTCTTCCCAGCCCCCTTCCTGAGAGGAGCCTCAGCCCCTTTCAAGGTAGCCTGCTCTACAAGACTCCCTCTTTCCAGGCTCTGGCAGCCTTCCTTCTCCTTGCCCCTGCAGGTTGGGGCCCCTCCACTGCTGCCTGCCTCAGGTGAGCGCTCTCCCCCTCACGGTGGGTCCCCTGCACCAGCCGTGTCAGCATCACCTGGGAGTTTACTCAAAATGCAAATTTGGAGGCCACATCCCCATCCTTATGAGCTAGAAATAAGATGTATTTCTACATTTTCTACAAGCTGCACTTTAACTAGTCCTCTGAAAGAGCACGATTCTGATGCGTGCTGAAGTTTGAGAGTCACCTTTCCGCACTTTTGTGATTAGTAACAAACTCTTCAAAGTATGCCAAGTTGAGTGTTACCTCTGTTTTCTATTGAGATTCTAACTGAATAATAATGATGATGATAATGATAAAAACAGAATTCTGATCCTTCTTCACAAAAGTGACCCTCTTCTAGGGACTCTATTTCACTGGATGGAATACCAGGGGATTTGGTCTTATGCATCTTTTTACTCTCAGCACTTACCAGCCTGCCTAGTACATTGTAGGTGCTCAATAAAGGTTCATTTCAATGGAAGTTTTTTTTCTTCCTAGTTCTGTACTTTTCACGACACGCCGTGCATAGATTCAGCCATCCACCCACCCAGGCACCACCACATAGGCACTGGGCATGTAAAGCCAAGTAAATATAGCGTTTGGTGTCATGGGTCTCATGAGTTAGCAGGTGACAGGTCAGTTCCCTGAGCTTCAGTTACGTCATCTATTCACTGAGGAGCATCCCGTTGTTCACCTCATGGGGTTCTGGTGAGGATTAAATGTAGTAATGCATGTAGGATGCTTGGCCCCATGCCTGACAACATAATGTCCTATCAGTTTTAGTGTTATTTACTATGATCACAGTAGATAAATTATAATGTAGCTTAGGCAAGGCTCGAACAGAGATAAAAGCAGAGCTTTGTGGAGCCACTTCAAGCCATGAAGCCAGGTGAGCATTTTGCATGTTGAAGGATCATTAAAGTACTTTGTAGATTACTTGGAGTTCCATAAGTATAAAGGGTTTATTTACTGGTCCGGCTGTTATTCTTGCCCTGTGTGACATCTCTTCTCTGCTTTCCCACTTCAAGGCTACTCTTTAGTTTCCATTTGACCCAGTTTTATTCCTGTTAAAAAGTTAGCCAGCACACAGGACTAACCCAATGATTTATTCTGGGTCGAGACACCTTCAATCTCTGCACTTATTTTTTTCCCTCCAAAAGGAATATAATTTTATCATTTTCATTGGTTAAAAAGGCCTATGTTCATTGTTTTAAAAAATCATGTGATAAAAAGAAGTACATAGAACAAAATACAAATCACTCAGAGACACTACTTTTAGCTTATCACTCTTTGGTGAGTTATATATTTATCTGCACCTCTATCGAACTTTAAAATTTTACTTAAATGGCGTCATTTTATACTGGCAACCCACTTTTGAGATAGAGGCCATCCTCAGAAGCTCTTGCAAAATTTCATGGAGAGATGCTCCCTGGCTCTCTCTAATATGACCACCAGATGGCGCTGGTTCCGAATTTATCAGAAATTCCCATCCCAGGCGCTGGCTTCGGAAAATAAATGGTCAAAGTCCCAGGTCCCCGACAATGGTCCTTCACATCACTCTGGGCCAGTGTTGAAGATGGATTGATTTTTGTCTTTAGCGACACCTGTGGAGGGCAAAAGCCATACCCGCATTCTGACGTGGAGCAAATCTCTCGCCTGTGCCCCTCACCACGCCTCGGCAACTCGCTTGGACTGAACCATTTCTGAGTGTTAATTTGTTGGTGCCTGTCTTCTCTTCCTCTCCCAACCTCCTGTCCCTAATCAGATTGTGTGATCCCTGCAGGAAGAGACTGAGTCCCCTAACCCAGAGCTTTGTGCATAGAAGACATTCAATACCTGTTGAGTTTAAGTTTCTGTGAAGAATAAGGTGGTTTGGAAAATAGAGGTTAGAAAGAAAAAAAAAGTATGTGTTTCAGAGTAAAAAGAAAGAAGCATAAAAAGAATATCAGACTGGCGTCAGAAAATTTGACTTTTCGGCTTGGATTTGGTATTGACGGGATGGCTGACCTTGGACAAGCCAGTTGACCTCTGTGGGGGTCAAGTTGGCTTATGTGTATGAGGAGGGGTTGGACAGAACGATCCCTAGGTCCTCTTCAGCCCTGACATGTTTGGATACAAAGATCTCTCTATTTTTTTTTCCCCTTGGGTCAAACTGCACCTAGAAGTGAATCCCTCTGGGTGATGCCAGGAGCCCTGAGAATCAGGTCCAGCAGCGTCCAGAGCCTGCCCTGGCCTGAGCTCCACTCTCCAACCGCCCTCCTTGCAGAGCTGTCAGCGCCAGCCACCCCATACATCATTATTAGATTCCCTTCATCGTGCTAATTGACACAGGATGAAATATACCCAGCAAAGGAAACAGCAAATGCTTTCTCATTCAGCCAGAGTGGCTGGCAAATGGGAGAAACTGCTGTAAAAGTTAACTGAGATTGAAAACGGGCCTGCTCGCATCTTGTAGGGCCAATGTTTCCTGTTACAGGGAACCGGGTCCAATTGGCGGTGGGGATGGGGGGGTGGGGTGGCCTAGTGGTTCCACGTCTGAAGCCTCTCTGCCTGCTGGGGCCCAGATCCTTAGAGAACCAAGACAGAACAAATATAGGTGGAACAAGGGGAGAGAGAAGGGGGCTCCTTTGGTCACTCCCAAACTGCAGTGACCATCATAGCCCCTGCTCGGCTTGAAGTCTGCTGAGAATTTTTGGCATCAGAGTCTAGTACCTACCGGGCAGAGGGGAGTGAGGAATTCCTAGTGTTGGCTTTAGAGCCATGCTTCTCTACTGGGAGATGGGGATGTGCCCCCCGGGGGACACTGGACAATGTCTGGAGGTGTCGTGTGTGGGGTGGGTGTGACACTCGCATCTGGTGAGTAGAGGTGGGGTGCTGGCAGACATCAGACATGCACAGGGCAGCCTCCTCAACAGAGAATGGTCCTGTCTCAAACGTCAGTAGTGCTGAGGATGAGAAACCCTGTTTTAAAACAGTTTGTGACTTTGGACAGGTAACTGAACCTCTCTGGGTTACTATTTTGGTAAGCTATGTTCCTAGTTTTAGACGGTGTGAAAGATGGCTGGCAAAAATGCCCCAATTCTCCAGCCTCCCTGCCCTGCCCATTGCAGTATGGCATCCCAGCTCCTGCTGTCAAGACCTGGAGTCTGTGTCTGTAGCCCTTGGATCGGGGCTGGCCTTGGGAATCGCCTTGTGATGGCTTGAAGCCTCGGCTTCAGAGGCCTTGAACAGTTCTTCTAGTTCCTTGGGAGCCCGGGTCTGCCGTGTGGGCAAGCCTGGGCTAGTTTGCTGGAGGATGAGGGGCCTCGTGGGGAACAACCAAGGTGCCCTATCTTAGGGCCAGCTAATCCCCCAATGTGAGAGGGAACCCAGCCTACAGCAAAACCACCTACCTGACCCACAGCTGACCAGACCATGGAGCCCGGCTGAGACAAGAAGAACCAGCCAGCTGACCTGCTGTCTCACAGGCAGTAAGAGATTCTTACCCTTTTAACCCAGTGAGCTGCAGGGTGGTTTGTTATGCAGCCAGGGATAGCTGACACACATGGGCTTGAATGTCAGATGTAGTTAATGGGGAACTCTGAGGGCCGTGGGGGAACTTCTCAAGATTTGCTTTCTTTCCCAATATCTGATATTTTCTTAAGTTGGATAGCTTTCCATGGTCCAAGGTGCACACAGCTGCGTCTTTGACACCCAGTTAATGGAGCTGAGCAAGCTCTATCTGGAGATAGGTTTGCTTAAGGTCAGTTTTATCCACTTGTATCGTGAAATCAACTCCGACATAAACAATAGGCGAAGGTTATTTATGAGAAGGACTCAGGAAAGCTGATGAATGAACAATCCTCAGGGGCGTGAGGAGTCAGGGCCCCTCAGGGGATCTTGGCAGCAGGGATCTGTGATTCCCCTTCTGGAATGTGTCAAGGGTGACCACAGTGTCCTGACCGCCTCCATCCAGACTGAGGACCAGGACGAGAGACTCTGATGGACTTTCTTGTGCCCCTGCCCTGTTGATAGAGGTGAGATCATTTGATTGGCAGCCCAGCCAACCCCACACCGAGAGGGAAAGGGGCATCAGACAGGAGCAAAAGATGCCTTCCACCTTAGTCCTCCGCTTCCCCTGCCCCTCCATCCACAATGGTACAAACTGGGAGAGGGGAAGAGAGTATGCATAGGATTTTTGGCATAATGTCTGGCCATTCAGGACATCTCATCACAGCCTAGCTGGAAAATGAAAAAGCTTAGTCAGAAAGTTAAAAATCAAACTTAGCAGTACTGTTGTAACCTTCCCCGGTCACTCTCGCCTTGTCGTATGGATGTCAGAATTCAGGGTGATGTGTTGGAAGTCGATAGGGAGTGAGAAGGGGGCTGGTCTCACTCTGTGAAGACCTCACTCTTTGAGTCAGATTTGGACCAGGGCATTCTCCGCCACTTATGCCACAGCAGATACCACATATTAGCAGAACCTCCCAAGATTCTCTTGACCAGACATCAAGTTCTGCTGTCCATAAGTCGGCCCAAGATCTTCAAGCTGTCCCAGCAGTAGAGACGGATGAGTTCCCTATTTCCCATCTGTAAATTAGGAGGGCAGTGGTTTCCAACTTTTCTTTTAATCTTCTTGAATCCAACAGGTAAATGTGGAGCCCTCCTCATGGGGGCAGTTGCGTGTGTTGGGGACAGGAGAAGGGGGAGGGGGCAGCCTTGGACACACACTTGGCTTCCCCTCGGCGCCGCTGTGGCTCCAAAGACATCTCTATGGCCCCATCCGGGGTCTGGGGACCACTCTGAGAAGATTGTGGGGCCGCTAACCAAGCTTTGAGTCCAAGTCTCTGAGAGCAGATTTGGGGCTGGCCTTCCTCGGTGTTGAGCGTAGGAGATAAATGTGACAAAGGGGCCGTGGAGATGGCAGGTGCTGGACCAAGTTCCTGAGACAGTGAACCAAAGGCAATTCAGCGTTTTCACCAGAGATCAGCATAGGCTCCAGGGAGAACTTAAGAGTCTGAGAAGTTAAAGAGGAACAGTCCCAGGTTCTACTCCCCTCAGTTCCTAGAGTAGGAGGTAGATTTGAACATAATAATGAGGGGCCTGGCAGAGTGTTAAATAAGGATGAGTGCTTAGCGCTGTCTATATTACCGTGTCAGCTTGCAAGTTGATGGATAGCGGGATTGGCCACAAAGCCTTTGCTCTTTTCCTCTCACCTCACCGCCTCCTGCCAGAAAGATGATAAAGGGGGGAAGCCTCCCACCCACGCTGGGAGTTGGCTCTCCGTGCTCTCTCCACCAAGGCTGAGATCCAGTCTCCTTTCTCTCTCTTCCAGGGACCATTTTCTTCTCCTTTTGTCCCCGGTATTTGTCTCCTGGTAATCTCTAGGAATACCAAGAGAGGAATTGAAACAAAAAAGGACTGAACCGTCTGCAACAGGAGGACGGAGCGTGTGATAATGATATATAAAGCTAAAAGCACTAAGTGGGCAAAACTGGTGCTCCAGAAATGAGTAAAACCAAGATAAATCTGTCCCCTGGGAGCTATAACGCATAACTCAAATAACGGGAGCAGCAGGGGTCTTCAGTCCGCTGGAGGAGCAGGTCGCATTCCTGTGGAGGAGAGCCTCTGCCCGGCATCCGTAATTGCTCGTGTGCTCGGGGCTGGCCGCTACTCCCAGAACTGACGTTCCAGCTGGCTGGAGCAGGGCTTCTGCTGGGACCGGGTGCCTGCAGGCCAACCTGTCTGGCAGCAGAGATCCGAGGTCCAACCCCAGCCCTGCTAAGGAAGGGAGGGAGAACTGGATGGACCCCCAGAAGACCTGGATTTCAGTTCTGCCTCCACCCCTTTTGTGCTGTATGACCTTGATCAAGTTACTTCATGTCTCTGATCTCCAATTTTTCTCTCGTGGAAGCTGGAGATAGAAATGTCTGCAGAAACCCACTCAGCAGGGTGGCTTCACAGATGTGTTTTTAACAATCTATTTGAAGGAGTGGTTCTCCAGGTGGAGTCCCTGGAAGGAACAGCGTTAGCATCCCTTGGGAACTTGCTAGAAATGCAATTCTTGGGCCACACTCCAGACATACTGAGTCAAAAATTCTGGGGGTGGCACCCGACAGTCTGTGTTTGAACAGGGCTTCTGATGCATGGTAAAGTCTGAGTACCATCTCTTTGTAGGAAAGCATCCCCAACTTGTTTTCTTGTTCCCGAGCATCCTAGGTGCTAACTTAACGTATTAAAAAGGACAGCAGAGACTCAATGATCAGGGGTCCAGCTGGGCTCCCAGGCAGTTCCTGGGATTGGTAACGAGAGTCCCTGTTCCAGGAGACATTTGAGGAGGGCTGAGGGGTCTCCACACCTCTTGGTGGGGGATTCTCTGCAGGTGTGTGTGGTCCCTTCATCTCAGACCCAACCGACTTTCCTCCCTTTCACTGCCCTTGGCTTTAAGCTTTTCCTCTCCCCAGACTCAAGAAATGCTTCCAGTCAGGGAGTTAGGACTTTCTTCTGCCCCATCACAGTTTTTCTACCCCGATTTTCTTTAGAGGTACGCTTCTAAAGCTCAAAAGCCCAAGTTTTGAGATTCACAATATGAGCCTTTTGAAATTAAAGTCTTCTCTCTCTTTTCTGCAACCCATTCCTTAAATAAATAAATGTCATAAAATCTAGTTGCCACGAGAGTGGGGGAAAAAGATGAGTAACAGGACCATGTGGAAGGGATAGCACAGGTGGTGATTTTAATGGTAATGTCTCACCACACATACTTGTAAGACAGAGGGGCAGGCCACTCCACTGAGCCTTGCTGGACAATCTTACCCTTTATATAGGAAACTCTGCACACATCACTTTGTTGGGAGGACAGGGACCCACGTTGAGAACACCACTCACATGCAGCTTCTTATCCCACATCCATGGCCATTGTAATAACTTTCCATCATGTACATAACCTGGGTCTCTCTTCCTCTGACCCTATAGAACTCAGCTAGCTCAAGTGATCCATTCCCATCTTTCATGATCCCCATCTGGGTCCTCCTTTGATAAGAGCTCAATGGAGAAACTGCTTTGTGTCTATTATAAAACCTTATGATGCTGGTTTCAGTGTGGTTTTCAGTAGTTACATTCTGGTTCTGCACTTTTAAGTGTGATTTCACTTTTGTGTATCTAGTTGAGTGGGGATTTAAAGGCATCGAGCAAGGAGCCCAGCTTCCATGTGATTAGAGATGCAAAGATTTGAGGAGGCCACTCCTGGAAGTGTAAAACTCCACTTGCAGCAGGACTGAGAGGGTGTCAGGTAGATATTTCAGTTTTATATTGGTATGATGCATTGGCGTTTATAAGCATTAGTACATATTAAACATTAAGATGTATTTTTGACAAGCAACTAGTATGAGCTGGGTTGGAGGAATAAGAGGGGTTGATAAGATTTAAGGACCAGTCGGAAAGTTACCAAACAGTAATAGAGTTTATTTCTCTGCATCATGCCTTCAACTGCATATGTTCTGTAGTTAAGAAAACTCATTGTGGATTATATTTAACTTTTAAATAAAATGTTCTGTTTTATGTTATATAGAAAAGACATATTAGAGCAGAGTACTCTTAGTAATGGTAAGCCATGGTCAGCCCTGACTAATACCGCTTTCTAACTACTATACAGGATAAGCTTTCTAGGGGGTTTCCTTGTAAAGATTTAGCAATGCCATGAGGGTGAAGCCAGAGTGATTGCATGAAGTACAGTGAAGTCAACAAGATGATGCTTAAGATGACCTTGGTTCCAGTTTTCCTATGGCCCTCTGTCCAGTCTTTTTTTTTAAGATTAATTAATTAATTAATTTTTGGCTGCATGGGGGTCTTAGTCGCGGCACGTGGGATCTTCGTTGAGGCATGCGGGATCTTTCATTGAGGCACGCGGGCTCTTCGTTGTGTCGCGCGGGCTTCTTTCTAGTTGTGACGTGAGGGTTTTCTCTTCTCTAGTTGAGGTGCGCAAAGCTCAGTAGTTGTGGCTTGCGGGCTTCGTTGCCCTGTGGCGTGTGGGATCTTAGTTCCCTGACCAGGGATCGAACCTGCATCCCCTGCATTGTAAGGTGGATTCTTCACCACTGGCCCACCAGGGAAGTCCCTGTCCAGTCTTACCAATGGTCAGACAGCACATTTCTGGTTCTAGGTGTAGTTGTAGGTCTAGGTCAAGATCTAGGTCTAGGTCAAGGACTAGGCCAGGTCAAGGTCTAGTTCTGTATTTAGTTCTAGTCACTGCACTGACTTGCCCTTGCTCGTCTGAGAAGTAGTTACTCCTTTACCTGTGTGGTCGCACTCCTATTTAGCGGAAAGGGGATGAGGAGTCACAGGAGTTGGCAGCCTGGAGCCAGCGTGGCTTTTCCTGGACGTCAGAAACGCCAAGCTAGAAACGGTGGCTCACTAATGATAGAACTGGTACAAATAGCATCAACTACAAAGTGAAACTGACTTTAATCTACCCGTATTTCACTGCAATAGCTGTCTCTGAGTTGAATGGCGGAGGTTACGAAGTATATTTGCGCACTATAAATCATTCTGTTTTAGTTTTCCCACCTGTTTTCGTTCTTTTTCCCCAGCCCTTCCTTCTTTTCCCTCATCCCTTCTATGGGCCAATAAAGTTTATTCTTCCACCACTTTAAAAAAGAAAAGAAAAAAAGAAATGCCAAGTCAGGTCCCAAACTGACTTTAGTTCTTCGGTCCTGTGTCCCATTAGAGGCACACAGTCCTGTGTCCTGTGGACATACCCGACTGCCTTGTTTTGTGGAGAGAAATTAGAGCTTGGCTTTGGCTGTCATTTCTGAGTGGGATGAAAGGTTTGCCCTTCATCCTGCATGCTTTGCTGTAACATACCAGCCAGAATGACCTGCAGCGTGCAGCCGTAATCGGACACCAAAGAGTCACTTCCCTCTTGTCAGGTAATGAACAGGCCAGATGCCACTGTGGAGGGTGATTGGAATTCAGCGATCATGGGAAACTCTGCCTTAATTTCTACATGTGCTGACAGCAAGGAGGGCAAGTAGCAGGGTGCATCTCAGAATCCATTCTTTCCTGGCTCAGCAGGCGTATGGGTGGAGCCTGATTCAGGACTTGCTAGGAAATCCAGATAAATAGAGATTGAAGAAGATGAGAAAGGATTATTGACTGGAAGGGGTACCTTAGTAATTGTGACGATGGAGAGGGTTTCATAATGATACTGCTTTGGAACATTTCCCATGAGGAATGCTTTCCCACCTTGGACCTGCGAAGATGGCTTTAAAGTGGGGTGTGGGAGGGCTTCCCTGGTGGCGCAGTGGTTGAGAGTCCGCCTGCCGATGCAAGGGACACGGGTTCGTGCCCCAGTCCGGGAAGATCCCACATGCCGCGGAGCAGCTGGGCCCGTGCGCCATGGCCGCTGAGCCTGCACGTCCGGAGCCTGTGGGGAGTGGGAGAACAAGCAGGGGACTCGGAGTCAGGAGGTCTCTGCTCTGTCACATCCTATTCATGGACCCCAGACCCAACCCCTGAAACAACTGTGTCCTGGTGGTAAAACGCCAGTCATTGGCTTGGGATCTATGTTGTCAGTGGGTGTTCAGACTGCCCCTTCTGGTTCCTGGTTAACAGTTTCTTTGCCTTCCTGCTTCATGGGTATCAGAACTCATCAGGAGCAAGAAATAGAAAACTCAGCTCAAACTTGTTCAAGCAAAAAAGGTATTTGTTGGCTTATGTAACTGAGCTAGTTTTAGGCACTGCTGGATCTGGGGACTCCAATGGCTTCATCAGGACTCAGTTTCTTGCCATCTCTCATTTCTGCTTTCCTCTGTGTTCACTCCATTTTCAGCAGGCTTGCTCCTCCAGATGGCAAAACAGCTGCAAAAAAGCTCAGCTTATATCCTCAAAGCTTCGGCTTCAGTGTAGTAGAGCCTCTGCCCCAGCATTCTCAGCAAAAGTCTCCCTGAACTTCACTGGCTTTGGAAAAGTCACATGACGCTCCTCATTTGGGTCTAAGTCAAATGTTTCCTCACTGCAGGAGAAGAAGCCCCACTTGGATCACTTGGGCTAAAAGTGGGGGGCGTGTTGATCCGAAATGAAAAGTGAGGGCTGTTGCAAGAAGAGGGATGGATGATGGATGGATGGATGCAATGAATGGATGCAGTGGTACCCACGCTACATCACCTCCCAAAACGTGGCCTGAAGGTTGACGCAGACTCTCTCCTTGACCAAACTTCATTCAGGCTCCTCTGAGCCCTCTTCTCAACTAATCCCCGACCTTGGCCTTTTGTGTTCACCTCTTCATTGCCCTGTTTTAGCAAGAAACCTGATTAGGTTGGTTTAGACTGAACCCCGAGCTCCAACATCTGATCACCCTTGATATCTGATCAAATTCCTCATCCCCCATGGTCCTCCAGGTGATGTCTGGTCACCCCGATCTGCCTTTAGCAAGAATCCTGTCAAATCGGTTTAGCCAGAAATCCCCCCTTACCCCTGATGTTTCTTCTTAGTAACCTTCCATCCACTGACCCCCACCCTGCTCCTTGGCCACAAATCCCCACCTGTCCATTCTGAATTCAGAATTGAGCCCAGTTCTACACTGAGATCTCTTTTCTCCTACTGCAATAGTCCTGAATGAAATCTATTTTTACGGCTTTAACTACTATCCAACTCTTTTTCTTTCACAAGTTTCTCCAAAGGCAGGGATTTTAGGAGACCCAAATGTCAGTTCCGGTAAGTGGTATGTTGTGAGTTTCCAAAATTAGCTAGAATTCGTAAGAGGTTTGTATTTTTTTAAATAAGTTAGAGTGTGTTCACTTACAGTGTTTCTCAGTGATGGATATATGGACATTTATTATACTGTTGTTTCTCTTTTTGTAAAAATTTGAAACTTTTCATAACAAAAAAGGTATATCCCCCAAATCATGTCAATTTCACTCGCGTATTTCTCAAGACACTTCCTTGGATGGGGGTGGGGGAACCCAAGGCGCTTGGGCCTGCTGTGTAGACCTGCAAAGGCTTTCTGGCCAAGTGACAGCTAGACTGGGTCTTTAAGGATGAGGGAAGAGGGAACATGAAGGTGAGTGTGCATTTCAAATACAAAGTAGAAAGGGCTTTGCAAACTGCAAAATGCCATAAAATTATTGTACCTGTGTGGAGGGAAGAATATTTTTGAAACAGAAACATGTTTTTCCCTCATTCGCTTCCCCACTCTCATTGCCTTTGTTTTTCACCTCCCTCAGCCAAGCCCTCTGTCAGGGGAAAGGGTAGGACAGCAAAAAGAAGAAGAGAATCTTTTCAGTGTCAGAAGCGGAGACTTGAGGGGGATAGAAAAGAAATAGAGTTGCCCGGTCTTGCCCATCTCCAGGCTAGCCTGGGGAAGGGGGACACCCACAAGTTCTGTGCCTGATGCTTTCCAGTGGTAAAAAGCTGGGCTGGGGAAAAGACAATACCCGATGATGTCCCGAACTGTGGACCATTATGCAGCCATTAAAATGAATGCTGGGGGCTTCCCTGGTGGTCCAGTGGTTAAGACTCCGTGCTTCCACTGCAGGGAGTACGGGTTCAATCCCTGGCCAGGGGGAAAAAAAAAAAAAAAGGAATGCTGCAGTAAATCTATAAATTTATTAGAATGCAAGCACTGAATTGTGTTTTCTAGTTCATGACACATGCAAGACGTAGAAAATGTATGTGACAAAACCTCTTTTGCTAGAACAAATGTTTGCATATATCAATATTTAGATATATTTAGAACATGGACAAAGGTAGGAAAAGATACACCTTGCTTCCTGGCATTGTTTACCTGGGGAGAGGAAAAAGATGGAAGGGGAGGAAAGGAAAAAAAAAAAAGAAGTGTTCATTCTAACTGCTGAAAATATTCCTCTCTGGTTGGCTAATTTGTCCTAATAGCGATAGAAAAGCCTGCCTAAATCCAGGAGCTCTTACCAAACCGGAGGGGCGGAAAGGATTTCGGGAGAACTTTCATGTCCTACTTATACATTTCTATATTGCTTAATGCTCTACCAACATTAAGGCATACATTGTGCCTCTAATTATAAAAAGCAATACATATAATACACAGAGAGAGGCATGTATATACACAGATCTACACGTTAAGAAAGTGTGCACAATAAAAAGCATTTGTGATAATTCCATTTATGTTAAATTATATATAATGTGTGTGTATATATATATATATATTATATGAGAGAGAGAGAGCTGTGAAAACATTACCACCAACTCAGAACAGAGACATGTAAGGAAACCCAAGATAAATAAAAGTAACATTTTTGGTATCGAGTTTCCTTCTACTTACCTAAATTGTTTAAATCATTTTGTACAAGGCTCATGGGTTTCTCCACTTCTAAGCAGGCACTAGCAGCACCCATCTGAAATATAACACATGTAGACTTTCCGACACACAGTAGGCGCATGATAACTCGTTGAAAGGAAAGTAATATAATTCTCAGAATCCAATCAAGCTGTTGTCATTGTGGAGACAAAAAGAACATTCGCTTGGAGAAGCCAAAGGTAGCTGAGAGGAAGCTCACACACCACCCTCTTGTCAGGAAGCAAATCAGACGCAGAGGTTCACGAGGTCCAAAAATGATGCAGGGAGAAGAGGGATCTTGAGCCTGCCACCTTACAACCGGAACTTGGCAGCAAGGGCTGTGGACCTCATGCATCGGCTGTGCTGAGAATTGACCTTCCCACCATGAGCAAAGTCAAAGACACGAGATGGGCCTTCAATTTCCTGCTACAGCTTCGAGTTTGCAGGACTTGGAGCCTGCAGAACTTAATAGCTAATAGTGCTACTTTCCTGCCGCCCTGGCTAAGCTGGGAGCCACTCTTTCATCATTCCTCTGTCCATCTGGGTGAGGAGAGATGAGGTTGTGTGCGCCATTTTATTCCCAAGGCCCAAACAGAGCATCTGGCCCAATGCAGCTGCTCAGTAACTGTTGAGTGAATGCACAAATAACTGAGGGAATCGGTGAAGAGAGGATTGAATAAATAAGTGAATAGGTGAGACAATGTATGAATTCATGAATTTGTACCTGAGAAGAAACCCTGACACAGCTTTGAATTCTTCCTCCAGGCTCAGGTGGCTTTGTGAAAAGCCGTCCATCATCCTTGCCCAGTCTCCCCCTACACAAAGATCCACTTGAGGATAATGACCTCTTGGCTCTCAGCATGCAGATGGCAGCCATGGAAGGGAGCAAAATTAACTAGCCTCCATCACCTTCCTTGTCAAACACTCCTGAAACCTTATCATGGGCAAGGCGTTAACCAGAAATATTAAGGGAGAGATGGGAGAAATTCTAGAAACTCCTGACTCTCAAGGAATTTTCACACTTACAGGGTAGCTATTAGACAAATACATAAAAATATCCCCTCCTGGGCTTCCCTGGTGGTGCAGTGGTTGGGAGTCCACCTGCCGATGCAGGGGACACGGGTTCGTGCCCCGGTCCGGGAAGATCCCACATGCCGCGGAGAGGCTGGGCCCGTGAGCCATGACCACTGAACCTGCGCATCTGGAGCCTGTGCTCCACAACGGGAGAGGCCACGACAATGAGAGGCCCGCGTACCACAAGAAAAAAAAAAATCCCCTCCTAAAATATACCCAGATAGATGCTGTAGATAGTCATCCCTGCAGAAACTCTGGGGAAAATGACATCGGAGGTCACAAATGGCTCCCCAGAGGAAAGGAAGAACAGTACAAACGGCAGTAAAAAGTGCAGAGTCTGAGGCCAGTCACTTGTCTTGAATTCCAGCTCCCACCACTGTCTGACGTGGGCAAACTTCAACTTTCCCCATCTGTAAAATGAGGGTCATGAAAGTAATGATCTCCCAACATTGTTGTGAGGGTGGAGTAAGCCAATACGTGTGAAAAGCTTATAACAGCACCTGGCACATCATAAATGTGACGTGTGAGCTATGAGCTTTATTCTTACTCTACCCTGAAGAGATGAGCTGGTTAGATGACATGGGGGACCCTCAGAGAGGGGACCATGGGGAGAGTCAGGTAGCACAGAGAGCTGGGAAGTTAAGTTAACCTGGTTCAAAGCCTGGTTCTGCCATTTTATACCTGGGTGACCTTGACTTAAACTCTCTAAAGCTCAGATTCCTCACTTAGAAAACGGTAATAACAACACCACTTTCATTGAAAACATATGTTAACCATGCCATGCTAAATGCTGGTTATTACTAATGAGAAGCACAGTGAAGAGGATCCCGGAGGGAGGTGAATAAATTAAGCCTGATGACACGCCTTGCTTCTTCCTCGTATTTCCCTTCTTCCCCCAGATCTGTCTGAGGCCTCATCATTACCGGTTTGCATTTCTATTTTAATCATGTTATAGGTTTACAGTATTTTTCCCCCTGCATCTTTATATGCTATAATTTGGGTACTATTTTTACCCAACGAGGCCATTTTTAACCAAGAACAGATTCAATTGTCTTTCAGCATATATCATTTTTTATCTTAATTAATGCTAAAATATTCTTAGGGGGAAAAACACATCCCACAGAGTATTATGCAAGGAAACTTAGCATTCATTTTTGCCTCCCTCTTGTCTGGCATATCAATTTATAAAGGTTTTAGCATCCTATGATTTCAGTGACAATAAGGCATACTCTTAAACGCAGACATCCATCTGTGGAAATTAAGTCACAAGGTGTCAACAGCAGGTTGCAGGATAAGCACGAGCCAGATGTGTGCTGGGAGGTGGAGGCTTGACAGCTGAAAGAAGAAGGGGACTGTGCTGGTGGGGAGAGTAATGCCAAGCGAAGACTGAAGCCAGGCTTTGTCTCTGATTGATCCACGGGACCATGTCTTGAGTAGAGCTGAGCCAATCCTGACTCTGGGCTCGGAGTGTCCTATGAGGTTGTTATAACTCCCAACCAGTTTGGGCATCTTTGTTTCTGTTCAGCATCCTCAGCATTCAGTCTTCTTCCTTCTAATCGGATGCCCACTTGACCCTCAGGGAATCAGCCTTTCCACACTCAGCCCAGGTATTCTGAGGGAAACTGACTCTCCCTCAGCTCCAGGGATGGACATGCAATGCAGATCTGATCAATCAGTACATACTGTCTCCCTGGCCACAGTGATTGGGTAAGGGATGACTGTGTTGTAAATGAGCGGGACCCTATGGGGCCTTCCCGGGACAGACTGGTGTCTCCTAGGAACTTCAGCCTCCTAGGTCCTCCTCAAATGGCACATTTAATCAGAGAAGTGAGAAAATGCAGCAACAAAGGAAAACAGTCAAGCAAGACAAAGTAATAAGTGTTTAGCTATTAAACAAAGTCAAGGACTTTGATATAGATATCAAAGTGCTATAGATAATATGATATAGATATCAAAGGGCTATAGATAATATTCTGAGCCATACCCTTGAGCTGTTTCGCAGATACTGAAATCCCCATCAGGTGGAAGAAGTTAACTGCATGCTGCCCACAAGCCTGTAGACCCCAGCCCGGTTGGAACGAGAAGGTTGATGGTGTTGACTCTCGATTACCTAACCACCAACCAATCAGAAGAATGTCTATGAGCTGATCACGCACCCTGTCTTTAAAAATCTTTCCCTGAAATCTATTGGGGGGTTTGGGTCTTTTGAGCGTTAGCTGCTGGTACTCCTTGCTTGGCCTTGTAATAAATGCTACACTTTCCTTCACCGTAACCCAGTGTCAGTAGATTGGCTTTACTGCATGTAGGCAAATGGACCCAAGTTTGGTTGGGTAAAAATACGACCAAATCAGAGCCAAAGAGACTCCATTTGGGGACTTGAGTTGGAGCCATTGGGAAAAGGGGTTCTCTTTCCACTGGGATATTAAGCTGGTAGGAGTGTTACCTGGAGCTGCCATCTTTACTATGAAAAGGGAAGGGCTTGTCTGAGAATGAAGCCAACAAGAAAGAAAGAGTAGAGAGATGGAGGTAGATTCTTGATGCTGTGTCTCCTGGACTCTGGATCAAGTCTTGCTCAAAGCCAAACTACCCTCTGGACCTTTAATGAAAGCCTTTTTGCTTAAGCTAAATTGAGTTGGGTTTCTGTCACTTGCAACCCAAAAAGTTCTGAGGAGTACAGAGTCTCACCAGAGAACTGTGAGAAGCCAGGATACTCTGCTAATGAGAGGGGAATGATGTGGTGTTGACTCAGTCTGAGGGTGTCTCTTGCCCCAGATCTGCTTGTCTTCCTAATAACATTGGACAGTCGTTTGGTACCTGGAAAGTTCTAAGCAATCTTTAAATTGCACAGTCTAGAGGAACCAAGAGGCTGGGCGACAGTGAGATGTAAAATGTGGAAGCTTTACTGGGTTATGCAAGAACCTCTGAGGGGAGTTGACAGAAAGGGAGTATGTGTCAGGAGTATAAAGGACTCAAGCTGGGGAACTAACCTGGCATGAAAGAGATGCGGTGAACTTGAGCTGTATCTGCTGCAGATGATGTTCAAGGGGCTCGATCTGAGTGGGGATGTGAGGGTTGAGTTATGAAAAGTGTCCACAGGAAGTGACTAACTTTTATTGACAATTTACCATGAACCAGATACTGTCCTAAATGCTTTACATACAGTATTGTGTTTAATCCTCTCAACAGCCCCGTAAGTTATAGGGCTTATTATTTCCATTTCACAAGTAAGGAAACTGAGGCTTAGGGAGGTGAAATGACTTGATCGGCCATAGTCAGGATTTAAACTCATGTCTGTTTGACTCAAAAGCACCTGGTGGGTGGTGACTTTGGGTTCTGGACTTCATGTAGGACTTTGGCTAACAGCTCGGGGACATGGAAGAGGGGCCATGGTCAGAGGGCTGCTAAGACCAAGCTCTTGGTCATAGACTCAACAATACAGGGAGACGCTCATCCTCCTGGAGGGATGGAGTGACAGGAAAACAGGCATGGGTTTGTTGGAAGGACTGCCCTGGGAGTCAACATGCATCCTGGGCCTTGTGGCAAAGGACAGACACAGGACTCCAAGTTGAATTCCAGGCCCCCTGCCAGAGCTTGTTCAGGGTCAGCTCAGGGCTGGGAGAGGCCGAGGAATGACGGAGACTGACAGAGAAAGGGAAGGAGAGTCTTGCAGAGTCTTGAGATTAAAAAGAAAGATGTTGTGATAAACTATATGAAAAAGAATATGTATATAAAACTGAGTCACTTTGCTGTATACCAGAAACTGACACAACATTGTAAATTAACTATACTTCAATTAAAAAAGAAAGATGCCTTTTATTCATTATAAACAAAGAGTACACATTACCTAACACATGGCCACCACTGGACTAGACTCTTCCTCACACACCTGAGGTTCAGAGAGGTCAACTGAGTTGCCCTGGGTCACACAGGAGCTGAGCAGGCATTAGAAGTTAGATATGCTTAAATGTAAAGATCTTTCCATGGAGCCAGACTGAGTCTACATCTCCTTGAGAATTAAAATAACGAACTAAGCATCAGTTCTGAAATATGAATCATAAAGACAGCTCATATGTACTGACAGGTACTCTTTGGGAGGCAGGATGCTAAGTACTTTTCTTGGATTATCTCATTTCATCCTTAAAACAATCCCATGACAATTAGATAGGTATCATCATGACCATCTTTATTTTACTGATGAGGAAACTGAGACTCAGGAAGGTAACTTGACCTCTGTTTGGTCAAGATCACAAAGCTAGTGAATGCAGAATCGGAATCTGAACTGAGGCAGCCTGCACTTGTAGACAGACCCCAGCTTTTAACCATGACACCTCTACCTACAACTGAGCCTCAGTTTCTCCATCTGTAAAATGAAGATAGTGGTAATACCCACTTTCTGAGGCTATTAGAATGAACTAATACATACAAAGAGCTTGGAAGAGTATCTGGCACACACAGCTCAATCAACATTGGCTTTCACTGTGGTTATTTTCATTTTTGCATCACCGTCTTTAAAAGGGCACTTCTCCCTTTCCCAAGGCTAACCTGCAGTGTTCAAGTATGCTAGGGGAAAGGTGAGGTAGCATTCATGTGCACGGGCCTCTTAGGGTAATCCTGAGGCAAGAGATAAAAGAAGCTCTCTTGACATAACTTCATAAACACATTTTAATCCAAACATTGATTTTCCTTTGGAATAATCCCCATCCCGTTCACATGTGTAATCTCTCTACACCTCTAATACAGACGAGGGCATCGATAACATTATTGAGATAAAACAGTCACCTCTTTCTTCTTCCCTTTATTCATCAGCCACCCCGGGGCCGGTCTTTCTCTTTTTTCATCCTCTGCTACCCGGCATCATTAACGGGAGTGCCTTCCTATCCCCCACCAGCTGTAACTCAAGGTGAAGATTTCAAATAATGACAAGGAGTAAAATACGACAGATTTTAGCAAATTCAACTGGAAATAATCTGAAAAAATATTATTTGCTCTGGACTCATGCCTCTCTTTTGATCTTTCTTGTCCAGAATACATTTTTTAAAAATGCTCCTTTGATAGCACAAAGCAAGCAGATGCGAAAAGGAAATCTTATGTCTTTGTTGGGAAATAATTAGTCTGATCCAGTTGCTTGCTTTCTGATGGACAAAAGAGTTTTTAAAGAAAATCATTTGTGTTTTCTGAGCCCCTTTTGGCAGTACAGCCTTCTTAGATTTGGGCTTTTTGCTGAGAGCTGGGGAATGGAAAATTTCCCTGAATAAGAAATCAGAAAGTTTGACCTACACAGTTACATTTCTTTTAACATGACAACAATTGGCAATTACTTTTTGATCTGAAGCGTGAGGGTGAATACGGAGAGTTAGAGCAAATCATTCTCCTTCTTCTAAAACTCCTTCTTTCTTTAGCTCAGCACCTGAAGCTGATTTCCCGTTTTTCAGTTCCAAAGACTCAATATAATCTATAGCTGGAAATACCTATATCAGCTGCAGCTGGGGGGAAAAACAGTTGGCAAATCCATGAATCAGAGTTTCTTTTGTGAAGGGTATCTGTTCTGAGAGCTCAAGGATGCTTTGGAATCAAGTGTGAGCTGGTCCCTAGTGTTAGCACACTGCAGAGTTGTTTCAAGCAGCCTGTCTGTAACAAAGTGTGGCGTCCGCCCATGGTCCCAGAGTCTGAGAGACACCAATGGCTCTAACGAAGACAGAACATTATGTTTGATGCATAAGCGTGATTGTTCATAGGTCTGTGGTCGAGAGAGAGGCTCTGAAATCCATCAGACTTGGGCTCAGACCCTGCCTCCTCTGTGATTTGGAGCTGGTTGCTTCATTCCTCTGACAGTCAGTGTCCTTGCCTGTAAAGCAGAGATACTAAGAGTACCTTACAGAGCAGAGTTCTCACCTTGGCACTATTGACACTTCGGGTCAGACGTTTGGGCTGCCCTGTGCGTTGCAGGCTGCTGAGCAGCATCCCTGGCCTCCACCCACTAGATGGCAGCGTGTAGTCTCCCCACACCCAACCCCAGGGTTGACGACCAAAAATGCCTCCAGACATGGCCAAAAGTCTCCTGGGAGGCACAGCCCCTCTCCTCTGCCCCCACTGAGATTCGCTGCCATGGAACTATTAAGAAAGTTGAATGAAGTGACCCATGTAAAGCTCTCAGACACTGCTTAGCAGATACTACATAGTAGGTACTCAACAAATATTAGTTGTTCCTGTACTAGTAAAATTGTAAAGCAGAACTCTAACACAATATTTTTTTTCTCTTGAGGATTCTTTTTTTTTTTAATAATTAAATTTTTTTATTATTTTATTTTTGGCTCTGTTGGGTCTTTGTTTCTGTGCAAGGGCTTTCTCTAGTTGCAGCGACGGGGGGGCCACTCTTCATCGCGGTGCGCGGGCCTCTCACTATCGCGGCCTCTCTTGTTGCGGAGCACAGGCTCCAGACGCGCAGGCTCAGTAGTTGTGGCTCACGGGCCCAGTTGCTCCGTGGCATGTGGGATCTTCCCAGACCAGGGCTCGAACCTGTGTCCCCTGCATTGGCAGGCAGATTCTCAACCACCGCGCCACCAGGGAAGCCCCTCTTGAGGATTCTTATGGAATTTGTGGATCTCTGGGGCCCCCAAATTCCCTGGTATTAGACAGGAATCCCCAGTTGCCCCACCTGCTGCTGGTAAAATATTTTGCTTCCTGGCAAAGCCACCAGCTGCTAGGGGCAGAGAAATTGATTTTCAGGTAGTTCAGTGAATGACGGAGTCAAGAAAGGAGAAAACAGATTCCACATCAGTAGTGACAGTAACACTGAAGGTCTGAGTTATTAGAAGCATCCATGCCTGGGGGAGGACATGGCATGTCCAGAAGGGGTGACCACAGCTGTTCCTCAGCAGCTGGAGGGGAAATGCAGAGGGCAGGAGAAACATATAATCAGCTTTCTACTTTTATATTTTAGTTCCAGTTATGGAACTAAAATATGGACTGCTCAGTTTATGCACTGCTCAAAATGGTTAGTGTTGTTTGAACACAGTTATGGGCTGAATTGTGTCCCAGTAAAATTCATATGTGGAAGCTCTAGCCCCCATGTGACTGTACTTGGAGAGAAGATCTTCAGGGAGGTAAATCTTCATAAGGATGGGGCCCTAATCCACTAGGGCTTGTGCCCTATAAGAAGAGGAAGAGGCACCTGCTCTCTCTGTCTCTCTGTCTCTGTCTCTCTCTGTCTCTCTGTCTCTCTCTCTCCCTTCCGAGTGCACAGCGGAAAGGCCATGTGAACACAAGGAGAGAAGGCGGCCGTCCGCAAGCCAGGGAGAGAGGTCTCACCAGGAACTGAACTCTCCAGCAACTTGATCCTGGGCTTCTAGCCTCCAGAACTCTGAGAAAAGAGTCTGCTGTTAAGCTGCCCAGTCTGTGGTATTTTGTTATGGCTGCCCTAGTGGACTCATGCACACACTTACCACGTGCCTGGCATAGTCACTCACTTCATCCTCACAACAGCCCTTTGAGGTAGGCACTGTCGTCTCCCCTTCCCCCAGGCCTCCCACATTTTACAGAAGAGAAAACAACGCCAGAGAGGTTACCAACTTGCCCAGTGTCACGCAACTAGGAAATGGACCACTGGGATTTGAATCCAGGCCTGTCTACCCCCAGAGCCAGGACCTTAACCTCTAAGCCATCTGAATGCAGGTCGTGCCAACCCCTCACTGCCACTTATAGAATGTTTGCATCATGCCAGCCTCTTGTAAAGGTTTTAAAATGAGTCAGCTCTTTGAATCCCAATAAAAATCTCAGGAGGAGGCCACCATTATTGTCCCCATTTTACAGATGAGGAAACTGAGGGAGGCTTACATCAGTTAACTTGAAGGGCCACAGTTTAACTCTCTGGCTCCTGAGCCTGGTTTGTAGCTGTTGAGGGAACGCTAAGCAGCCCATTCTCTCGCTTTGGAGTCTCTGGGCAGGATACTGCTGCTGGGAAAAAAGAGCTGATACTTGGTCTTTAGATGTCATAGAAACAGTTATTGAATTTTACCGTCTCTACAATTTTAATCTTACCAAGGATTCTGGGAGTGAGTGAAGGATGCAGGAAGACTTGAGTGGTGGTGAGTGGTGGTGAGCTCACTCCAGGGCAAGAGGCAGCAAATGCTATTAGTGACTGCATGTTTGCGTCCCAGGAATCTGCATTTATGCAAATGAAAGCAAGAGGTCTCAGCCTGAGGAAGGAGAGTGAACACCCCCTCCCCAACCAATTTCATTCTAAGTTATATCTTTCTCCAGCTGGGGATTTAGCAACAAATTGCTTCTCCCTCCTTCATCTCTCTCCAAGGACAATGAATAATAATAATTCAAAGCAGAGCAAAAGAGCCTACATTTATATGGTGCAAACCTCCACTGTGTTTTGATGTTGCCTGATTTTATCTTCAAATCCCCATGGGAGGCAGGTGCTTTCTGACAGATGAAGTCAAGACACAGAAATCAGGACCCTGGACCTCAAAGCACTATATTTTCCCCAGGTGCTACCACTGGGTTGGTGGTCATGCTGTGGCAACTTGGCATCCCATCATGGTGAAGGGCAGATCTAAGCTTGAATCCTACCCCTAGCCACTACCCTGGCTTTGTTCACATTACCTGACCTCTTTCAAGGTGCTTTGGATAAAATTTAAGAAATGGAGATAATAATGATCTCCCAGGGTCAGCCTCATACAAGTTGAGGTTATCTGTGGAAAGCACAGTGCTTGGCACATAGTAGATGCTTAGCAGTTGTTTTCATTGTTCTCAATGAATGAGAACTTTCTAGAATGTGTAAAGTGAGTACTTTCTCCATTTCTCGTGATCCTCAGGCATTTCCAAGCTGTGGGCTTCTCTGAGCGATGTGGGAAGCTATTCTTATTTTTTCTGGGGCTCCCCTGGGGTAGGGAAGATGACACAGTTCTAAACAAGGCAGTATTTGATCAGTGGTCATCCAGCCACCCTTGGCCAACAACTCTGATGTCTGAGAGTCAACATAGCACATTGTTTGTGAATCCCAGGCTTGACATCAGACTCCAGTCCCAACTCAGTACCTACTAGTTGTACAGCTATGGGCATATGTCCCATTGGGTTGTTAGAATTTAATGGAACAAGGCTTGTAATGTGCTTAGCATGCCTGGCACACAGCTGACGGACGGGCTGACTCAGTCTGCCCACATACCCCTACCCCCATTTCCTCCCAGTGGAGGTGGACATAAGTAGCCCCACCAGTAGGTCAGGTTTCCTTTCTGTTTCTCCTTCTCTTCCCTGCCGGGGGATGACTAAGATAAAAGTCACTTGGTTTTCCTGAAATGACACGCAATGGTTCCTGTGCTAACCCCAGTGATGTCAATATTCACCTTTCCTTTTTAGAAAGGAATTTTCCATCAAGAAGTAAAACCGCTCCTCCACAGTCACAGGTCTGATGCAGAGGAGCAAATTGAGGATTTTCTGGATTTTGACCCCTTCCTGATGACTAAGCACTTAGACCTCCTCCAGCTTTGGTTATGCTCATGACATAAGCATGGCATCTGGTGTCAAGAAACCTGGAGTTCCAGGCCAGAACTTGCCTCTTACTATGCACAAGTTGGAGAAGGTCATCCTCTCCACCCTGGACCTCAATTCCTTTAGGCCTAAAAGACAAGGTAATATCTCAGATCCATCCTGGATATTCTGTGTTTCTGCCATTCCCTTGATAACCAGGGAGAAACTTGATCATTCCCAAGACGTAAGATGATGAAACACTCACACCATATCTTGTGTGTCATCCACTTCCCTGTCTCCTTAGCTTAAGTCTCCGCCTTTTTTTTTTTTTTTTTTTTGCGGTACACGGGCCTCTCACTGTTGTGGCCTCTCCCGTTGTGGAGCACAGGCTCCGGACGCGCAGGCCCAGTGGCCATGGCTCACGGGCCCAGCCGCTCCGCGGCATGTGGGATCTTCCCGGACCGGGGCACGAACCCGTGTCCCCTGCATCGGCAGGCGGACTCTCAACCACTGCGCCACCAGAGAAGCCCAAGTCTCCGCTTTTGATCAGGAAGATTTATGATAATGATGGTATGTTCTGACCACATCCCTCACAGTGGGTTACAGTGGTTAAGAGCGTGGGTTTGGAGTTCAAATCCCATTCCTGCCACTTACTGGCTATGAACCTGAGACCTGACACTTCTTTAACATTCATTCATTCATTCCACAAACAAATATCGAGGGATGCTCTGGTTTGTGGATTCAGTGATGAGCAGGGCAGACGCTATCCCTGTCTTCAAAGGTACAATCTAGTGACAAAGATCGTAAAGTGTGACCCGTGCTAGGATGTGGGAAGACCAATGCTATGAGATCACATAGCAGAAGCCCCAGTGTAGTCTGGGCAGGGTAGAAGGTCAGGGAAAGCATCGGTGGAAGTGATGTCTAGTCTGAAATTGAAGAATGAGTGGGACATAGAGTAGGGGAACCATATGCCAGGAAAGGAAGCCCAATGTGTAGAAGCCAGAGGAATCTAGACTCTGAAATAAACTCAGAAATGTTCATATGAAGGAAAGTAGAATACGGAGTGTGTGGTGTGACTCTCCAGAGAGATGGCGAGGGCCAGGTCACGAAAGGGATTTGTAAATCACATCAACGGGGATAGACCTTAATCCTCAAAGTAATTGGAACGCTTCAGACAATTGTAAGAGGGAATGACCTGATCACAGTTTTATTTTGGGAAAGTGAACTGCACTGTGGGTAATGGTTTGTGTGGGAGGAGAGACAAGGGAGAACAGGTTGGAGGCTCTGGCAGTGATCTAGGCAAGGGAACACGAGAATGAAGGCTCCTCGAAGCTCAGGATCTTGTCCACTTTTGTTTTCTCATGTATCCCCAGTGCTTGGAACAGGCAACCAATAATTGCTTGTTGAGTGATAATGGCCTAGACCAGGGTAGGGGCAGTGGGGATGGAGAGAAGCTTGTGGATTTGAGACCTAATTTGTAGACCAAAGGAAAAGAGTAATAGATGATTTGGGAATTAAGAATGATGCCCAGGCTTGGGCAACTGGAGGGAAAAGGGTAGCATTCTCTGGGACAGAAAATCCTTAACCCCTTCGAGCCTCAGTTTCCTCATCTGTTAAATGGGACCAATGGCCCACATGTGACAGATATGTAAAGGGGGTGGTCTGGTGCCTGGTACACACACGAGAGGGAATCAACGTGTCAACCACACGTCCTCAATGTTCAGACCTCACCTCCCAGAACGCAAGTCCCCTGCATAGGTTAAGAACAAAGACCCACACATTTCCCCAGGGCCTCCAAGTTTGAAGTCTCCACAAAGATGCTGGCGGTGGTGTCAGCAGCAGCAGCACAAGTGAAAAATGAGCAGCCAGGAAGTGAAACAAGCAACTGAGATTGTTAATTGGAGTTTATTTTCTGTCAATGAACTGTGATTCTCAGTACAGCTCAGTCACCTGCAAACCTTGTCCTTGATGAGCTATTCTGCTCTGTGTCAATGTGAAGAATTTTATTGGACAGAGGAGTGGGTTGGTGGTGAGGCTTTCTGTAGCTAAGAGGTCTCTGGGGCGGGTGGGGGGAGAGGGGAAGTAGCTGAAAGGAAGTGTGTTTGTTTTTCAAACTCAATCCTGGCTGGGATGCAATTACTTAGGGTCACTCCTCCGGTTCATTTTCTGCGAAGGAGGATTCCCACCTGGTCGTGGGCAGGAGTGGTGCAATTGAGCTGGTTTCCCAGGGAGAAGATGCAAACACTGCCGCTAGAGAGGCTGAGGGGGTCCCTCAGAGCCGCCACCAGCCCGTCCCTTCTGTCCACTCAGGGAGTGGAGACCAAGCAACAGCTCTGCCGGGCACCGCACTGTCTCTGTCCTGGGGCTGCAGAGATGCACGAGTCACGGCTCTGCATTCTGCAGGGAAGACAGACCAGCGAACGGGCAGTTACGATCCCATATGATGGGTGTATGTGTCAGCTTCCTGGGGCTGCTGTAACACACGATCACAAACTTGGGTGCCTCAAAACAACAGAACTTTATTCTTGCACAGTTCTGGAAGCGAGAAGCCCAAACCAAGGTGTCAGCCTTCGTGCTCTCTTTGAAGGCTCTAGAGGGTCCTTCCTGGCCTATCCCCAGCTTCTGGTGTTGCTGGCAAGCCCTGGCATTGCTTGCTTTGTAGATGCGTCACTCCAATCTCTGCCTCTGTCACCACATGGCCTCTCCCTGAGTGTGTCTGTGTCTCTTTTCTTCTCGGCACACCAGTCATACAGGATTTAGAGTACAACCTACTGCAGGATAACCTCATATTTACTGGCAAAGACCCCATTTCCCAGTAAGGTCATAGTCACAGGTACCAGGGTTTAGGGCTTGAGCATGTCTTTCGCAGGGAGGGGGCCACAGTACAAGATACCACGTTGTAAGTAAAGGAGTGTTTGATGTTCTCTTTCATCAGATTTCCCTTTCTTACAAGTGTTACGGGAGGAGCCCCAATGATGTGGTCTGGTCTTCCTCCCTCCCTCCTTCCCTCCCTTCCATTACTCTTTTACTTCTTTCTTCCCCTTCAGTGGCTCAGTCAACACTTCCCTGTGACGTACCTTCTGTGCAGTATGGGAAGCATGGAGGATGGGGTGGGGAGCCAGAACAGAACAGTTCCCACCCTCTGAAGCCTGCTGTGCTGTGGCGGAAAGAGACAGTAACCAACCAGCCACACAAATACATGTAAGATGACAATGGAGATGATTGGAATGGGAGCCCTTCTGAATACTCAAGCTAACGTCTTGAACTGAATTCCTAGGGTCATAGGACTTCTAAGATCATAAAGACCAATCTCTAGCTGTGAACTGCCCATGTATTTCTGCCCCATAAGCTTCAACATCTCCTTATTGATAAGGTATAGGACAAGAGGAACTAGAAGTTCATTTACTTAGGAGCGACCATCTGCATGGAACCTTCTGGCTGGAGAATGGGCATGAGAAAGGGGCCCTCCATTTAGCAGACTAAACAGGGGCTTGGGACGTAGCAACCACAAGAGTCCCTCTGCAAGGAGCCACTAGGACATAATGATAAACTAACCATCAGATTAAAATCAGGGGCCAGGACATTAGAAATAATGCAATGACATCCTGAGTAGTGGGAATACCCACAAACTTGGGGTTTCCTAGGGGCACCTTTGGGAAGCCTTTGAGAAAACCATTGTTAGTGGCGAGGGCTACAGTGGTGGGGTACATGGTGTGTGGGAGCAAATCATAGGCTTGGCTGGGTCAGGGGAGGTACTTCTTAGGAAGTGATGTTTGCCCTCTATCAGAACCATGACAGCAAAGCTGGCAAGAGAAGAAAGGCATTACCCATGCATGACACAACATGGATGGATCTCCAGGTTTTACACACAAAGGAGTTCATGTTGGATGATTCCAGTACTTGAAATTCTAGAAAAGACCAAAGTAATCTCTAGTGATAGAAAACACTGAGGAGGGGCTGTCGGGTAACGAACACAGGGAACTTTTTGGAGAGACAGAAATACTCCATATTTTGATTATTGTGGTGAGGACAGAGGTTGTGTTTGTTAAAACTCACCAAAATGTACACTTAAAATGGGGGGCATTTGATCATATGTAAATTAGACTTCATAAAATTGGATCTCGAAAAATGCTGGTCATATCCTTTCTTGTTTTAATTCTGGGCACATGGTAGAGGCCTTCCTAATCTTCCCCTGAAGTCCTCTGATCTTGTTATGACGTAATATCAGAGCCAGGAGAGAACCAAAGCCATCATTTCACTTATGAAGAGATTGCATCTTAGGGAGAAGTGATGAGGCCAAGTCATGGAGGTCAGAAGGATACACTGCAGATTGGAGAAATCCAGATGGTGGGAAAAGGGCAGGCTGGCATGTTCTTGGGTGATGCAGCCCACCACTGAGATTACAGGAGTGAAATCTGAGGTCATCTAGCTAATCAGATTTGGGACTAGAATCCTAGCTCTGGCCAGTCCCAAATCTGAAATGCTCCATTTCCTGGCCATGCGTGTCTTCCTGTCCTGAGCGTGTTCTGTGAAGCCTTCCACTGGTCCATTCAGACTCAGTCACCCTCTCACACCTCATCTGTTAGTCATGCACACAGTTTACATGTCTTTTCGTATCTCTTTGCAAAGATTCTTCCACACCAAGTATGTCTTGATGTGGTTCCATGGCCTCAGTGGTCTGGGTAACTATTTAGAATCAGCTCAGACACAGAAAACAGTTGGGGGCCACCATCGTGCAATGGAGGAATCATAGTCTAGAGCAGAGGTCTTCAAATTTTGGTGCGTATCCAAATTAAAGTCCGAATTCCTGGGATTCTTGTCCCAAGATTTTGACCCACCGGGCCTGGGTCATGCCAGGAATCTGCACTTATAACTCAGACTCCAGGTGATTCTGATGGAGGTGGTTCGAAGACCAGGCTTTGAGACTCACTGTTCTCTAGGTAACTCTAAACAAGGGAGACAAAAAGTTAGACCTGGGTTGTTGACTGACCAGTCGGCTCTCAGAGGGGTGGGGTAGGGAGGGTAGGAGGGAGGGAGACGCAAGAAGGAAGAGATATGGGAACACATGTATATGTATAACTGATTCACTTTGTTATACAGCAGAAACTAACACACCATTGTAAAGCAATTATACTCCAATAAAGATGTAAAAAAAAAAAAAATAAAGGGTAACCCAGTTCAAAAGTAGATTTTCCCTTTGTCCCAAGTAAGATCATGGGAAAACAATGATGACAACAAAAGCTGGTCCTGAACACATACTTATTTCTGGACGTTTCCCAGAAGTATATTATTTTCTAATGATAAGTTATTTGTTCTTCTTCCTTTCTGTTAAGCACTTTTTTTTCAAAAAGAGTTTTATTGAGCCATAATTCACATACCATACAGTTCATCCATTTAAAGTGTACAATTCAGTGTTTTTTAGTATTTTCACAGAGTTGTGCAACCATTACCACAATCAATTTTGAAACATTTTCTTCACCTCCACACCCAAAAGCCCATGCCCATTGTAGTCACTCCCCATTTCCTTCCATACCCTACTACCCACAGGCAACCACTGATCTACTTTCTGTCTCTATAGATTTTCCTATTCTGGGCATTTCATATAAACGCAATCAAGCACTATATGGTCTTTTCTGACGAGCTGCGTTCACCTGGCATCACGTTTTCAAGGTTCATCCATGTCGGAGCCTGTATCAGTAGTTTATTTCCCTTTATTTCCAAGTTATATTCTTAATGATGAATTTTAAAATGTTGGCGCCTCTCTTTTTCGTTAACATTTCTACAAATTGAACAATGTTGTTTAAGGCCCAGGTGACTTTTCCATCCCTTTCCTTGATGTTCTAACCACACACAAAAGTCCTCCAGGTTCCCTCCTATTGGCCTCTGCTTGGGATGACATGGCCCTGGTCTCTGTAGTCAATGCATCATCTAATCCTGAATGCACGCATCTCTTACCATGGGCCTTCTCCTCACTTTTGACCTTCATCTTGGTATACCTCTTTCCATTTCACGTTATAATGGGTGATGGGTATTCTCATCTGTGCTGATGACTCTTCCAAGACAGAGCCTGAGTCTTATTTATTTTTGTATTCTAAGTATCAAACTAGTTCTTGGCAAGTGTGAGGTGCTTGGTTCATATTTACTGGATGAATGAATGAATGAACAAGTGAACCAAAGAAAGATACCTGCAGAAGCCGGCGTATACAGCGTGGAAGCCATTTCTCCCAGCAGGTTTTAGTACAGCAGTTTTAGCTTCTTCTGTTTGAAATGATTTGTTTGAAAGAGAGTGAGAATGACAATTTATAGAATATTAAACTGCATAAGCATGAAGTGGTTATTTCTGGGGGAGGGATGGCTTTTACTTATTCTTTCATTACAGACTTCAAAAGAAGAAAATGGTGTGATAATGGGTGATTTTTACTCTTACGGTTTTGAGGAGATTTTTCACATAAAGAAATATAAAATATAAAAGGAGCAAATGAATAAATAAAAAGTACTGTTTTAAAATTGGATCTGAATACTAGGCTGGCTCTGGGTGACTTGGGGCAAATCACTTTTCCCCTCCGAACACAGACTCCTGGCCTGTGAAAGAAGAATGAGAAAACTTGCCGTGTGGGAATATTGTGAGGATTGAAAAGCATGGTGCCTGGCACAGAGGAGGCATCAGACAAATGCTGTTGTGATTAGCAATAGTGATAACAGTAACAAATAGGAAAATGATAAACCAGGGTGTACACAGGTCTGTTCCATCTGGGACAGTCCTTGAATTCGATTTTATTTATAGCCTGTCTCCTTGTACTGGGTGGCCTAACATATTGATTCTCTGAAAATCCTGTGACTTAGCCCCAGAATGGAGGCTCTTTTAATAAACTCCACTTATTGGGTGATTATGCAGAAGGCAGCTGTAATGACCCCGGTGACCAAAAGAAGCACTGTGATGACAGTCGCTGCCATTTACTGAGCCCTTACTGGAGCTGCTTACGCCTTAATGCAATCCCGTGAGATCTTATAATCCCCATTTTACAGATGAGAAAATGAGGCACAGATGAGTTAAATGCTTTAAGGCCATACAGCTGATAAGGGGCTTATACAAGATTCAAACCCAGGTCTTCTGCACCAGAGTTAGGGATCTCTTCATTAGACCTGATGCCTCTCAATTTGCAAATAATGTGGTACAAGATAATGGAGAGGGAGATGATGCAAAGGGGCACTGGGGCTTTGAAGAAAGGTTTACAGTTTCCCAATTTCCCATCTGATGCCTCATGTCATGCCCCAGTGGGTCCTAGAAGTCTTAGGATGAAGCGTGGTTACTTCTTGCTGCTGTCACTCATGCCAGGGGATTCTGTGAACTCTGACAAAGAATGCAGGCTGTGTAGGTAGGAGGGGTTGCTATGGATACCTGAGGACGCTGAGCAAAGGCCTACCAGTTGTCCCTCTATATCCAATCTCCCTTTCTTCCAGAGTAAAATGATTTTTCATAGAGCACATGGTTGCCTAGAATAAAGACTACATTTCCCACTCTTCCTTGAAGCAATATGTGGCCACATGTCTGAGTTTTGGACAAGGGGATATGAGTGGCAACACTCAGTTTTTACTTCTGAGCAGAGCATTATGGTTTGCAAAAACAATTTCCTAGAAGGGATTCAGTTAAACTTGAGCTTTTTTTTTTTCACCCAAACAACTGTCCTTTGCTAAATTTCACTGATGGTTGATTTAAGGTCAACCTCTACTTGACTTAAAGTCAAGGTGTATTTTTTTAAACATTTCTCTTTCTGGGTCCTACCCATGGAAATGTCCGAACGTGAGAGAAGGATGGTACCTTGTTCTCCTGCCCCCATGTCCATATATCTGACTTCTATTCAAAATTCATTTAAACTAATATTCAGTGAGCATCTACTATGTGCCATGCGCTGTACTCAGCCTGCGGGAAGAATGAAGAGCACGACACAGACGCTGTTCTCACCAAGCTAACACTCTAGTGGGGAGACTGACAAGCCAATGATATAATACAGGGTGAGAAGCAGGGAAGCAGAGGTTGCAGGGGATCCACAGAGGGACATTGAAGCCAGCTGTGGGATTGCAGAGGGCTTCCTGGAAGGAGTTTTGCCTAGGCTGAGTCTGACATATGGGAAGGAGCTGGCCAGGTGATGTGGAGAAAGAAGAATGTTTCCAGAGGAAAGGTGAGGAGAGAAGGCAGCTCAGCACTGCTGGAGGGGAGTGGGGTGGTGAGTGGAGGGAGATGAGACCAGAGGGCTGGGATGGGGTCAAGTATTTCAGGGTCTTCTCAGTCATTTTGGGCATTTCAGACTTACCCTAAGAGCAATGGGGGGTCATGGAAGGTTTTAATATGGGATGATAAGATCAGACATAAAGTGTAGAACCTCTTCTGAATACAGCTCAGATGAGAGATTGGAGCGACCAAGGCTGCAAACAAGGACACTGATTCGGTAGCTATTTTAGCATATGAACATGCACACATATACACACACCTTTACTTGCAAACACCAGGGAATGCCCACCATCAAGGGCTGGAAAAGAATGTCTTAAGCTATTCCACTGTTCACTGCCTTAGTTTTCTCATCTGTGGAATGGGAACCACCGCAGCTGTCTCTCAATGTCTCCCAGGATTTCTGAGAGAATGTAAAGGTCACGTGGTCAGAGCCTTTCCAGCTCAGCGTGGATCAGCACAAAGGGCTGCTTCTGCCCCATCTCGTTTCATTTCTTCCAGACCTTCAATCCCCAGCGCGTGAAGCATCCCTGAGGGTTGCATGTGGACAAGGCACTCAGGAAGGGCATGCAGATGTCAAGAAAGACAAGCATTATTTAGATTCCATTTGGTTTCAAAGTTGAAACTAGGGTGGGGAATTGGGGCTTTACCCCCAACACTAAAATTTAGAAATTACAAAATTGGCTGGAGACTCCCAGGTAAGAGTAGGCATCCATCTGGCCTGGGATACCTTTGAATGGACAGTTCCACTGATTGGACGATGTATTCGTGCTTTTTGTCGTGGGGAGCCTGTGACTTTTCTAAGACTTCCGTAACAAGGTGGCACGGACTGAGTGGCTCAAACAATGGAAAGATATTATTTTACATTCTGGAGGATGGAAGGCCAAAATCAAGGTGTCAGCAGGGTTGGTTTCTCCTGAGACCTCTGTCCTCGGCTTGTAGATGGTGCCTTCTCCCTGTGTCCTCACGTGGTGTTCCCTCTGTATCCTTATCTCCTCTTCTTATGAGGATACCAGTCATATTGGATTAGGGCTCACCCTAATGATTTCATTTCACCTTAATCACCTGTTCAAAGACCCTGTTTCCAAAGACATTCTGATGTGCCGGAGATTAGAACTTCAGCATAAGAACTGGGGCGGGGATGGAATTCAGGCCATAGCAGTGCCCAAATGGCTTATTTATATAGTGAGTATAAACAAACCGCCAGGAAGCCCAAAGGCTGTGAAAATTCCCACCGAAGTTTTTCACCAGACTAAGAGTCCCCGACTGAAATAGACTTGCTGCTGCCTTGGTTGTGGCACCATCCACATTTTGCTGTTCGTCTCGGCTGCGATGCGCTGCTATAGAAAAGAGCCGATCTATACCCGCGTCTCTCTCTCTTTATCATTTTGCCAAACAAGTTTCGCTATGGCAACTGCTAACTGGGAGGAGATAACCCAGGGATGGCCAGTCAGCCCGTGCTCTTCTACCCTTCTCAATCTTGGATGGCGGACAGCCCCTGCAGTACTCTAGCTGCTGCATAAATCTCCAGAGAGGTGTTTATTGCTAATAGTTCTGAGTGTGTGTGTGTGTGTGTGTGTGTGTGTGTGTGTGTGTTTTGGAAAAGTGAGACCTTCAAGAAAGCAGTCTCGCAGATAGTAGGGTCCCCCAAAAGGGGAAGCCACTCATTCATTGACTGATGAGCACATTGGGTTTTCTGCCTCATGCCGACCTGCCCTCTGGCTATGTTGCAGCCGTTGCTTTGGTAATACTTCCTGGGAGATTTCAACAGGGCTCCTCCTGCCTCTCCTGCAGCTGAAAATAATGATCTTCAGACTTCCAATTCTCCTTACTCTCCTCTAGTCCTTTGAAGGTGGGTTTCATCCGTGGCGCCCCTTGGGGTTTGGAATCCAGGTCATTCACAGCAACCCCTCTGATGTGTCAGGAGCAGCGGTTAAGCTGTGGGTGGATGAGGCCGTAATTCAAAAGGATCTGACATTGAAAGAGGCATGTGACTCAATAACTCATCTGCCTGAGAACCATCCTCAGTGTCCCCAGGCCCCCTGGAGACTTTGTGAGGCAGGCCTGTGTGTGTGTGGTAGGGGGGCATGCAGAGCAGGGGGAGTTTGTTCAAGCCTCCCAGCATAACCCACATCCCTGTCATGTGGTCCCAGGAGTCCTGAAGCCTCTGGAATCTGCCCTGAGTGCCAGGATCTCCTCTGAGGGTCTTCCATTTGCCTGGTGATGTCGGCTGTCAGCCTTGTGCAAAGTTTGCCTGCCCAGCTCAGCTCCTCTGCCACAGTTTAGGAAACCTGTTAGTTGACAGAAATAGCCTTAAGCAGTCCCTGTGGCTTCCTGGGCATCTGTCAAAAGCAAACTGTGTGCATAGAGGCCAACAGAGGTCCCGTGCCTTCTCCCTCTTGTGCTCGGGACACCAGATGTGGCACCCATGGTGGGCACTTGAGATCCCCGGGCTGTTTCTCCCCCTCCCTCCTGGCCCCATTTGGATGTTTCTAGCATTCATTTTTCAGTCATTCACTCCACAAATATTTATTGAGCACCAATGGTGTGCTAAGTACAGTTTAGACTTACTGTAGTTCATTTTATGTGTCAACTTGACTGGGTCATCAGCGGCCCAGACACTTGGCGAAACATTATTCTGGGGTGCCTGTGAGGGTGTTTCCAGATGAGAGTAACATTCTTTTTGTTGAAGTATACTTAACTTATAATGTTGTATTAATTTCTGCTGTACAGCAACGTGATTCAGTTATACATATACATATATATATATATATATATATATATATATACCATATTATTTTCTATTATGGTTTATCTCAAGATATTGAATATAGTTCCCTGTGCTATACAGTAGCACCTTGTTGTTTATCCATTCTACATGTAATAGTTTTCATGAGATTAACATTTGAATCCATAAAGTGAGTTAAGCAGATTGCCCTCCCTGAAGAGGGTGGGCTTCATCTAATCAGTTGAAGCCCTGAGAGTACAAGAGGACTGACTATCCTGTGAGTAAGAGGGGACTCCTCCTGACTGCCTTCAAGCTGGGACATTAGTCTTCTCCTGCCTTTGGCCTTAGACTCAGACTGGAACTTACTCCACAGACTCTCCTGGGTGTCTAGCTTGCCAACTGCAGATCTTGGGACTTCTCAGTGTTCATAACCTTATGGGCCAAATTCTTATAATAAATCAGTCTCTCTCCTTCACACACACACACACACTGTCTCTCTCTCCCCCCCCCCCCCCCCCCCCCCCCTCTCTCTCTCTCTCTCTCTATATATATATATATATATATATAGGTTCTGTTTTTCTGGAGAATCCAGACTAATACATCTGAGACCACAGAATTGAAATAAGCAAAGCTTCTTCCTTTGGGTGCTTACATTGTGTTTTGTGGGAGTGGGGTTGGGGGAGGCCTTACACTTGGTTTGTCATGTATTATGACAAATTTGTACACAATACTTTCTAACCAGAAAAGCAATTCCCTGAACACACACCTCCCTACCCACCCCTCACCCCAATCCCAGAACTCTGTCCTTGATGGGGAAGGGGTTATGAAGTGTGGGGATATATCTTTATACCATTTCTCTTCTGCTTAAAGCAGGGTTCTTAACCTGTTTTGTGCTAGGAACCCCTTTGGCAATTCTATGAACCCCTTCCTAGAATAATGTTTTAAGATATGTAACATAACATAGAGTTATGAAGAAATCCAATTATTTTGAAATGCAGTTCTCAAAGTATTTAAAAAATTGTGATGTAGTAACAAATGTGCTCCTTTATTCACATGTTAATAACATGATTTAGCAGTGGGTTTAATAACAATTGTGTTTCAAAATACTGATGAGCATAAATGATATTTTGGAATATCTATATTACCTGGACCATAATATGAAGAGATCGTGATTCCCATTGGTGACAAAGTCCCAGATACTACAAATGTTACGGTGATTTTTCGCCCACTGTCTTGATTTGCTAGGGCTGTTGTAACAAAGTACCACAAACTGGGTGACCTGAACAACAGAAATGTACTATCTCTCAGTTTTGGAGGCTGGAAGCCTGAGACCAAGGTGTCAGTAGCTCCATGCTTCCATTGAAGGTGCTAGAAAGTGACCAAGATGGTACAGTAATCTACACATACACTCCACATACTGGAAAGAGGGGTGGGAATTGTGTTTGTAAAAAAAAGTAAAGACAAGAAAAAACACCTTCAACTAGCCCGCAGTCTGTCCCTAGGGTTGTGCTTTTTCCTTGTCAGCCCATTAAGCATCTGCCTCACTCCCAGTCCTCCAAAAAGCAATAATCAACTCAAGTGACCCAATTTTCTAGCACTGAAACCAGCATCCCCAGGAATATATGATGAAGAGGAACAACTTCTGTTTTTAATCTACAAGTCAAATGTCATCATGTTACCCCCTGGCACTACCTCTTTGATGACCGTCTTTTCACTTTCAAAATCCTTAAAGTGGCAGTCAAGACCTCCCCATAAACTAACCCCTGCTTACCTCCCTAGCCTCACATCACCTCCCATTAACCCCTGTGACACTACGGCACCTACCTTTTCTTAAGTCACTGAATACACCCATCTCCTTTCTGCATCCAGCCTTAGCTCATGCCATTTGCTCCACTGTGGCGCCAAGGATTTCTGAAGATGTTGGAGGAATGTGTCTTTCTTGCCTCTGTGAATCTGCAAGGGGAAAGATGGTGTGAAAATCCAAGAATTTGGAGACCCAAGGAAGACACTTTGTGTATGAGTGAGAATTCAGTTAAACTAAAGCATTGCATTTTTGAATGAAGCCACCAGTTTCCTTTCTTTCACCTTCAACTGGACTTAAAACTTAAGTTATAATGTGTGCATGTGTGTGTGTGTGTGTGTGTAGTGCATGTACTCCTTGGTAAAAATTGTTTCTAACAGACTTGGAATCATGAACTCCCCAGATGTGCAAGCTGCTGGAATAATAACCCACCTGTGCTATGTAAACTGGAGTCTGAAATGTTACCTGCTGAGACAAAAACGTTCTGAGAGGTGGAATTTGACTCGTGCGTGCGTGTGTGTGTGTGTGTGTGTGTGTGTGTGTGTGTGTGTGAAAGACAGACAGAAACACTTTAACCTAAAAAAGTGTTTCCTGAATTTTTTTCATTTGTGTACTCTCTTCAAAATTTTTATGCAACAACCATCTGTAGTTTCCTATAGGGATTTCCTATATTTTCATAATTTTTTTTCTTTAAATTGATCTACTTTTTGTAAACTTAGATTCAAACTAAAATGAATATCCAAGAAGCCGTACTGGGATAAAATAATTGCAAAATACATACCTGATAAAGGTCTGGTATCCAAAGTATACAAAGAAGTTTTAAAACAAAAATAAGAGAACAAACAACTCAATTAAAAACTGGGCGAAAGGCCTGAACAGACACCTAAGAAAAGAAGATATACAGATGAAAACTAAGCATGTGAAAAGATGCTCAATGTCATCTGTCGTTAGGGAAATGAAAATTAAAATAACCAGGGGACACCACTACACACATTAGTGTAGAGTGAATGTTCATGTCCCCACCTACTCCCCAATTCATATATTGAAATCTTAATCCCCAGTGTGATGGTATTTGGAGACGGGGACTTTGGTAGGTGATTGATTAGGTCATGAGGGCAGAACTCTCTTGAATGGGATTATTGCCCTTATAAAAGAGACCCCAGAGAGCTCCCTCACCCCCTCTGCCATGTGAGAACACAGCGAGAAGATGGCCGTCTATGAATCAGGAAGTGGGCCCTCACCAGACACCAACTCTGCTTGTGCCTTGATCTTGGATGTCCCAGTTTCCAGAACTGCAAGAAACTTCTGTTGTTTATAAATCACCTAGTCTATGGTGTTCTGTTATGGCAACCTGATTGGACTAAGACCACTTATTAGAATGGCTAAAATCCAGAACACTGACAGCACAACACCAAACGTTGATAGGAGTGTGAAGGACAAGAACTGTCCTTCATTGTGGGTGAGAATGCAAAATGGTCCAGTTCTTTGGAAGACAGTTTAGCATTTTCTTACAAAACTAAACACAATCTTAACATACAATTCAGCAATCATGCTCCTTGGTATATACCCAAATGATCTGCAAAGTTATGTCCACAGAAAAGCCTGCACACAACTGTTTATGGCAGCTTTATTCATAATTGCCAAAACTTGGAAGCAAGCAAGATATCCTTCAGTCCATGGTGCACCCAGACAATGGAATATGATTCAGCTAAAAGAGAAATGGTCTATCACACCATGAAATGACATGGGGGAAACTTAAATGCATATGGCTAAATGAAATGAACCAATTTTAAAAAGCTATATTCTATATGATTCCAATATGTGACACTTTGGGAAAGGCAAAACTATGGAGACAGTAAAAAGATCAATGGTTGCCAGGGGGCTGGGGGGAGGGACAAATAGTTAGGGCAGTGGAAACTATTCTGTATGATACTGTAATGGTGGATACCTGTCACTGTACATTTGTCAAAACGCATAGAATGTACAACACAAAGAGTGAACCCTAATGTAAATTATTAACTTTAGTTAATAATAATGTATCAATACTGACTCATCAGTTGTAAGATATGTTCTACATTAAAACGAAATATTGATAATAGGGGAAACAGGACTTTCAGTTTCCAGTTGGGAGTTGCCACTCTGTACTAACAATAAATAAAAAGATGAACAGACTGAAAAATCAAAAACTCTACTTGGATCTGTAAGAGAGGGGAAGACACAGGGCAAACTGCTGCCCTCAGACTGTAGGGACAGATAGGCAAACATAGGGAGTCATGGCTTTGCTGGAGCAGAGACTGGAGTGGAAATCACCACAGGAACCAGAGCTGAGGTCAGAAAACCAGAAGTGCAATTGATGGATTACTGGAGGCTCAGTGTAGACAACTCTGAGAGTAAAAACTCTAGAAGGACACAGTCAAGAGTGGGCCACCCACAGTTTTGTGAGGTTTACCTCCAGTAGTTTGACCAGGTTCCTACAGTAAATATTGGGGGAAAAATCCCCTGTGCTTCTAGCAGCGGGGAGGGGAAGAGGAACCATTCTGGAATATGCCAGAGTATTCTATTCTTCTTAAAAAAGCTTGCCCTTGGAAGAAATTGATCAATCAGAGCCTAACCTTCTGAGGTTTCATCAAAGCCTAACTGACCTGGGGAAAGGAAAATACCCAACTCCAGTCAGCTCTAGCCTTTCATGTGGGAGAAGGGAAATACCAACCCCTTAGGTGGGACGGGATGTCTTGATTACTGTAGCTTTATAGTAAGTTTTGAAGTTGAATACTGCCAGTCCTCCAGCTTTGTTTTTCTCCTTCAATATTATGTTGGCTATTCTGTATCTTTTTTTCTCTCCACATAAACTTTAGAATCTGTTTGTCAATATCCACAAAATAAGTTGCTCAGATTTTGATTGGGATTTCATTAAATCTATAAATCAAGTTCATGATAATTCTATTTTTAGTTTTTTAAGGAACCTCCATACTGTTCTCCATAGTGGTTGTATCAATTTACATTCCCACCAACAGTGCAAGAGGGTTCCCTTTTCTCCACACCCTCTCCAGCATTTATTGTTTCTAGATTTTTTGATAATGGCCATTCTGACTGGTGTGAGATGATATCTCATTGTAGTTTTGATTTGCATTTCTCTAATGATTAATGATGTTGAGCATTCTTTCATGTGTTTGTTGGCAATCTGTATATCTTCTTTGGAGAAATGTCTATTTAGATCATCTGCCCATTTTTGGATTGGGTGGTTTGTTTTTTGGTTATTGAGCTGCATGATCAGCTCGGTGGTTTGTGACCACCTAGAGGGGTGGGATAGGGAGGGGGAGGGGGAGGGAGACGCAAGAGGGAAGAGATATGGGAACATATGTATATGTATAACTGATTCACTTTGTTATAAAGCAGAAACTAACACACCATTGCAAAGCAATTATACTCCAATAAAGATGTTTAAAAAAAAATCAAGTTCAGAAGAACTGACATCTTGACAATGTTGAGTCTATTTATCCATGAACGTGGAATATCTCTCCACTTATTTAGTTCGTCTTTGATTTCTTTCATCAGAGTTTTATAGTTTTCCTCATATAGATCTTGTACATATTCTGTTAGATTTATTCTTAAGTATTTCATTTTTGGGGGTGCTAATTGTAACTGATACTGTTTTTAATTTCAAATTCCATTTATTCATTGCTGATATAGGGAAGCAGCTGACTTTTGTATATTAACCTTGTCTTTTGCAACCTTGCTGTAATAACTTATTAGTTTCAAGAGGTTTTTTTTCTTGTAAATACTTTCAGATTTTCTGCATAGACAATCATGTCATCTGCAAACAAGACAGCTTTATTTTTTGCTTCTCAATCTGTATACCTTTTATCTCCTTTTCTTGTCTTATTGCAATAGATAGGACTTCCAGTACAATGTTGAAAAGTGGGGTATGAGGGGACATCTTTGTCTTATTCCTGATCTTAGTGGGAAAGCTTCAAGTTTCTCACCATGAAGTATGATGTTAGGTGTAGGGATTTTGTAGATATTCTTTATCAAGTTGAGGAAATTCTCCTCTATTCCTAGTTTACTGAGGATGTTTTTTAAAATTATGAATTCATAGTGGATTTTGTCAAATTATGTTTCCTGCATCTATTGATGTGATCATGTGATTTTTCTTTTTTGACCTGTTGTTGTGATAGATTACATTAATTTCATTACATTACATAATTGATTTTCAAATGTTGAACCATTATTGCATACTTGGGATAAATCTCTCCTTGGTTGTGGTGTGTAATTCTTTTCATGCATTGTTGGATTTGATTTGCTAATAAATTGTTGAGGAGTTTTGCATAAGAGATATTGGTCTATGTTCATAAGAAATATTGGTAGATAGTTTTCTGATAATATCCTTGTCTGGTTTTAGTATTAGGATAATGCTGGCCTCATAGAATGAGTTAAGATGTGTTCTCTCTGCTTCTATCTTCTGAAAGAGCTTGTATAATTGGTATAATTTCTTCCTTAAACTTTTGGTAGGATTTATCAGTGAATTCTGGGCCTGGTGCTTTCTGTTTTGGAAGGTTATTAATTATTGATTTCTTTAACAATTTCTTTAAATAGGCCTCCCCCCTTTTTTTCCATTATAGGTTATTATAAGATATTGAATATAGTTCCCTGTGTTATACAGTAGGTCCTTGTTGTTTATCTATACCAATATTTTATATATGGTAGTGTGTATATGTTAATCCCAAACTCCTAATTTATCTCTCCCCTGCCCCCTGCTATCCTCTTTGGTAACCATAAGTGAGTCCATTTCTGTTTTGTAAATAAGTTCATTTGTATCATTTTTTTTACATTCCACGTATAAGTGACATCATATGGTATTTCTCTTTCTCTGTCTAACTTACTTCACTTAGTATGATAATCTCTAGGTTCATCCATATTACTGCAAAGGGCATTATTTCATTCTTTTTTATGGCTGAGTAATATTCCATTGTATATATGTACCACATCTTCTTTATCCATTCATTTGTCAATGGACATTGAGGTTGCTTTCATGTCTTGGCTATTGTAAATAGAGCTGCTATGAACATTGGGGTGCATGTATCTTTTTGAATTGGAGTTTTCTCCAGAGGCCTCCTCCTCTCTTTAAGCAGTAGACCTTTCCTCTTTTTTTACCTCCAAATATTTCTCAGCATGAGGACAGCCTAAAGCAGAACTGCTTGGACTGAGATTAGGAGAGGAGTAAATGGTGGCCTGGCACTGCCATTCATGCTCTCAAGTACCTGTCACATGTTATCTGAGGCTTGTAGTCTCTCAGAAGTGTCCCCTAGGTGTGCCCTTCTCACACTACCTATCTACCTGTCCTTCTGTACTTTGTTTTAAGCTGCTTAGGAGCTGGGTTCTCATCTCCCTCATTGTTCCACCCCAGCTCCTGGCCCATCATAAATAAACAACAAATGTTGTTGAATAAATGGATGGATGAACTAAGGTTTCTGGAAGCCACTCTTTAACAATGTTTTGCTCAGGGTCCTTGCCTTTGAGTCCTCCACTGTATTTGATGTCATCCAGGGTGCTGGCACTGGGTATATGGGAAATCAGAACAATTAGTAGAAAAGTTGAAAAAAAATTCAGTGAATGTGGGATGTTTCTTTCCGAAGGGTTACCTTACTCCCTCTGCACGTGGATGGGTTATTGAGCAAAAGTTGTAATGTTTTAGATAAACATCTGGCCCTTCTCACAAATCCATTTCTTTTGCCAACTGATTCCCACTCCACTTCTGGGTTCAATTTTAGTGTCACTTCTGAGAAGCCTTCTCTGGCCACCCCACCCCTCCCTGCTGCTGTTCTGCCTCATTATCACCATTTTCTATACTGAACTTATCACAACTTATAATTATATATTTATTTGTGAATTCAGTCTTTCCGATGTCTCTCTGCCCCAGGAGACTGTAAAGTCCAGGAGGTTGAGGATCATCCTTGTTTTGTTCACACCTTGTCTCTAGGACCTGGCATGGAGCCTGCTACATAGTAAGAGCTCATTTGTCATCATGAGTCTTGTGGCTTAGCTGAAAGATATGTTACAGGGGTTTCCAAAAAAAACTTTTTTTTTAACAGCAGAACTCCTTTCATTAAATGAAATTGCTTAGACTTCTTTATATAAACCAACTCATTTGTGTGTTTAAATTGGGGGGTGACGGGGGAATCTGCTTGCCTTGCCTTCTCCTTGCTGCTCCAACAGGCACCTCCCAGACTGCCCTTTGGCAAGCTTTTCTGAGCCCTCCCTTCAAAAATGCCAGAATGGTCTCTTCACCAAGGGGGGCCCTCTTTGTAGGTTGAAAGGCTAACGATGCAGTCTCTTCTCCCGGCTCCCTACGTCAGCCCCGTGGAGCACTTTGCTAATAGAGCCATAAATCCCCCCTCTAAATAAGCATCCTTATTTGATTTGCTCTTCAGATGACCTCTTCCTGGGTAAGTTGCTATGCCTTCCCTGAGTTATGGCAAAGACTCCAGTGGGTGGCTGTGTTGTGTCCTGCTTCTGCCATCTGATAGTCTAATTCCTCTCCAATTTACGGACTTGTCACTTCCGCGGCCAGCTCCCACCTTGGCATAGCTGACCCAATAGCAATATTTACCTGTGTCATTTTGTTCAAACACGGGCATCCCCGCTGAGGAGGCAGCCATCCCAGCCCTAACATCTCATTGACTAACCCTGGCTAACTTTATGGACATCATCGCGGCAGGAAGGACAAAGCATCAGAAGGTAGAACAGGCGTGGCTCCCACGGGAGTGAAACTCTCCTTGTTGGCTTGAGCACGACTGCTTCCCTGCTGAGAAATCTCAGGATAACTTCTACCTTTCGAGGGGGTGAGGCTGCTGCCTGCCCTCAAGCCCTTATAGGGTTTCCACGCCCCTCAACTCTCTGTCTGGAATGCTTGCTTGTACATTACGTGGCGGGTCAGGTGCAATCCCCTTGCTTTGAATTTTACTCCAAGAGTGGCAAGAAATGGAACTGGGTGTACTTTCTATATGCCTCCATTTCCTGGCCTCTGTAATGGGCACAGTCATATATCTCACACCACATTCTGTCTTGTTACCTAGGGCAGAAAAAGAAAACACATACACACATTTTGCATGTCATGTCAAGGAGCTGACAGAAGCTGTGAAGTCCACCCACTAGCCCTAGGTTAAAATATGATGGGCTGGACAAAAATTGGAAACAACCTAAACGTCCATCAACTGGCAAATGGATAGGCAGATGTGGTATATGAGGGAATACTATTCAGCAATAAAAAGGAACCATCTACCTTATAATGCTACGACATAGATGAACCTCATAAATGTTATGCTCAGGAAAACAAGCCATATGCAAGAGACCATATATAGTATGGTCTAGTTATATGAAATAGCCAGAAAAGGAAAAACTATACAGATAGAAAGTAGATTAGTGCTTGAGTGGGGTGGAGACAGGAACTAACAGTAAATGTGCATGAGGGATAGTATTGGAGTGATGAAATGTTATAAAACTGATTTATGGTGATGGTGGCGTAACTTGGTAAAAAATTATGCCACCAAAATATCTTGGAGACATCCCAGACCACCACAATGAAGTGAATATCACAATAAAGTGAGTCACACGATTTTTTTTTGGTTTCTCAGTGCATATAAAATTTATATTTACACTATATTGTAGACTATTAGGTATGCCATAACATTAGGTCTAAAAAAGCGATGTACATTGCATACTTTAATTTAAAAAGTACTTTATTGGTTTTGATATCCAGTGGGGAGTGTGTGATTGTCCCAGGTGTTGGGGGCATCACGGACTTTCAGATGGGGTGGGTGGTGAGGTTAGAAGTCCCACAACCTACAAGGAGTTGCAGGAGCAGAGAAAGAGTGTAAGTATTTCAGGCTATTGGGTCAAAATTTCTCTCACATACATACTTCATGTTGCCATTGCTGTGTAGAAACATTGTAGGGCCTTACTGCCTCCCATACCTTTATTTAAAAAAAATACTTCATTGCTAAAAAATGCTAACCGTTATCAGAGCCTTCAGCGAGTCTTAGCAGTAACATCACAGATCGCTGATCACAGATCACCATCATATAATAATAATGAGAAAGTTTGAAATATTACGAGAATTACCAAAATGTGATACAGAGACATGAAGTGAGCAAATGCTCTGGAAAAATGGCTCCAATAGACTTGATCGACACAGAGTTGTCACAAACCTTCAATTTATAAAAAACGCAATATCTGTGACATGCGATGAAGCAAAGCACAAGAAAACGAGATGTGCCTGTGTGTACCTGTGTCTCACGGGGCGCTGGGAGGGTACATGAGATGCAGGCATGGAAGGGTTTAGGAGCGAAGTGTCACGAAGGCTGTAAGCGCTTTCAAACGGTTCAGCCTATGCCGACAGCTCCGTCAATATCTGTATCTATATTTAAATCTGTATTAGTTTCCTGGGGCTGCTGCAACAAATTACCACAAACAGGGTGGCTTAAAACAGCAGAAATGTATTCTCTCATGGTGCTGGAGACCAGAATTCTGACATCAGGATGTTGGCAGGACCTTGATCCGTCCGGAGGCTCTAGAGGAGGCTCCTTCCTTGCTTCTTCCAATTCTGACGTTCCTGGCTTTCCCCGGCTTGTGGCCACATCACCCTAATCTCTTTCACACTGCCTCCTCTCTTCTGTCTGTGTGTCTCTTATAAGGACAGTTGTCATTGGATTTAGGGTCCCTCTGGATAATTCAGGATGATCTCACCTCAAGATCCTTAATTCAGTCTGCAAAGAACTCTTCCAAATAAGGTAACATTCACAGGTTCCAAGGATTTGATGTGGTTATATTTTTTGGTGGGGGGCTACAACAGTATCCGTATCTACATCTATAATTGATATCATCTGTATCTGTATCTGTATCATCCATATCATCTACATCTATAGATCAATGGAAAACCAAAGACGTCGAAATGCTAACAGTTTCTGAATCTAAGTTGCAGGTAGATAGGTGCTCCTTGTACACACATAAAGTTCCTTATCCAAAAATCTTGTGCGCTTGAATTCAGATATTTCTAGAGTTTAGAAAGGCATTTAGGTGCATGCATTGTATATTAGTACATCACAGCCTATATCATCAAATATATTAATATGTTTGCAATGATACTTTTGAATAGTCACACAAAGTGGATTAAATAAAGACATAGATAATTCATACTTATCTGGGCCAGGCTTTGCTACCAAATGAGTTTTAGCACCAAATGTATGATAAACTTCTGGATTTCAGAGCTTTTTGAATTTTAAAATCATGAAGAAGAGAGGGAGGGGACTGTGCTCTTCTTTCTCCATTTTTGTATGTTTGAAAATTTTCATAATAAAATATTTTGAAAAATGAGATCGCGCATGTAAACATGCTTAGCACCGTGCTTGGCACATAGCAAGAACTCAAAAATGTATAACCGTTAAAATTAATTTCATAATTATTATTCTTGATGACAGTGTGATAAATCAGGCACTTAGGAGCTGTTGAAGGATTTTATGCAGGGGATTGATGTGGTCAGGGAAAAGAGAACCTAGAAGGATCCCTAAGGCACTGGCATAGGAGGAAATGGAATTGGGTGGGACTGGGATGGGAGGGAGACTGGTTAGGAGGCTCTTGTATGGTCCAGACAGGAGATGATGAGAACAGAGGAAGGAAGCTTGAATTAACCTGACAGAACTTGGTGAGCCTTCTGGAAAATCAGGATGGATTCTTTTTTTTTTTTTGCGGTACGCGGGCCCCTCACCGTTGTGGCCTCGCCCGCTGCGGAGCACAGGCTCCGGTCGCGCAGGCTTAGCGGCCATGGCTCACGGGCCCAGTCGCTCCGCGGCATGTGGGATCCTCCTGGACCGGGGCACGAACCCGTGTCCCCTATATCGGCAGGCGGACTCTCAACCACTGCGCCACCAGGGAAGCCCAGCACACGGTCCTTTTTAACGGGTAATATTTCGTTGTATGCATGTTTCAACACTACTCAGTTCTCTCTTAATAAGCATATAGGTGATTTCCAGTTTTTCACTTACAATCATCATTGCAGTTAGATCCTGGAATGTCCATCTTTACGCTGATTTTTGCTTTAGGATAAATTGCTCCAAGCCGAGTTGCTGTGACAAAAGATATGTACATTTTTAGGTCTTTTGATATATAGCACCAAACCACCTGTGATTAGCCCTTCCTTTAACCAACCAATTCAAACTACTTTAAGCATCTTAACCTCTTCCCGCCCTCGGGCACATAATCCAGGCAGCAAATTCACAAAAGCAGCTATTGCATCAGCTCAAAGAAAATTAGACTCCTTTCATGTGAATGTTCCTCCCTGCCAATGCACTGTTTAAATCATCACTTCCGGACAATTTGTTTTATAATCACCAGACCTAATAAAGGGAATTTCCTAGAAGTTAATCAACTGAGGAAAAACTGCAAGGGTTTGGTTTGGTTTTGGGTCGTTGTTTTGGCTAGGGACAAATGGGCTCCTTTTAAAAAGTGAAATTTCCAGAGTTTTCCCAAGCCCTAGTGAATTTCACACCCTCTGGCCCTTGTTTTACACCAACCAGAGGTCCAGCTCAGGGTTGCAATCTTCCTAACAAACTTTCACTCTCCTACCCTCTAAGCCTTTGCTCACAAGGTAATTTTCCTCACCTGGAATTTCCTTCAGGTGGGGTTGCCAGATTTAGCAAATAAAAATACAGACACCCAGTTCAATTTGAGTTTCGGATAAACAGCTAGTGTTTTTAGGGATTCTGCCAGTTGCTGAGTATGTCTATTCCAATCATGCATTCCAGAACTGGGGAAGTAACCACAGGATGGGTTCAGGGGCCAACTGGACCCACTGCGAAATGAACCTAAACTAAAACTTTTGATTGAGAGCCTGACCTCCATAAGCCACTACTCTGACTGACTGGCGCACCACAGTGATGCCTTGTTCAGAGCCAGTGTCCAGTATCCCCAAAAGGTCTGATTGTTTCCTTTTTTCTGATACAAGTCACCCTGAGAAAAGGCTGTAGGTCCCTTTTTGGAAGGCTGGGAGAAAGACTAACTGTATAAATTTTGGGCAGTGTAGCAAGGTCCTTCCTCAAGGGGACACAGCCTCCCTTTCATTCAAAGGATTCTGGGTCTATTAACTGACTCCAGTCTGGAAATTGCTTAGGGGGCTGTGACTCTCTGTTTTGGTGATTCAAGTTAGACTTCTGTTCACTCGACCTAAAACTCTTCTGCTTGTGCAGATCAAGTAAGAATTTAGTAGATTGCCCATCTGTTTATTTTCTAGTTACACTGTGATCACTAGCCGACACTATACCAACACCATCTCTGTGAGGTAGACTATTCTGATTACTGTTTTGACCCTGCTTGCTGTCCATTACTGTAACCACGCCGACCTTGCCTTTGGTGATTAAGTGCTGCCACTTGGCCCCTGACACCCAGGATCCAATTATCCCCTCTACTTAAATGTTACTGAGTTTTCTTCTGTGCATCATCCTTGAATCATTCTTCTTTTCAAATGGAAAGAAACCAACTGAAGTAACAGTAAATTTATTTTTGAACTACCATGTGGCAGTGGATTGAACAGGAAGGTAAGATGGAGAGAAACAAATAGCATGCGGAATATGGAGAGGAGGTAGACTTTTCCAGGCCTCTGGAAAAAATGCTTTTCATCTAGGGACGTTCAGTTCTGGCACTCCCCACGTGCACACCCGGGACAGACATTACTAATCAATCAACATGCTCTTTCCCACTGAACCAAAAGCTACATCAGAATCCGTCTTAAGATGATGCTCCAGGCACCCACCAACAATCGATAAGAGGTGACATAAGAGAAGAGACCTATTTATCATTCCTTTTATACCCTCTTCTTGTGCCTCAGGTAAGCAATACTACATACTGAGAAAGAAGAAAGAACTTTCTGAGATAGAGAAAAAGCAACTGGTTTTAAGTTCCTCAAAATCCACCACAAAAGACAAAGTCTTTCCCATGAGATTATCACAGGGCCGCAGGTCATTCTAAGACATGGACTCTGAGAATCCATCCAAAAACAGCGAAAGGAAAACTGCAAAACTTTAGGTCTGTCCTGGCTTGCTCTGTGTTGGCGATTAGTTTGAAATAAAAGTGTTCCAACCCTCTTCTGGTTACAAAAAATTAGCTTTGCCTCATGCTGCCAAGTAACTCTGAGGCTCACATATGTATTTTTCCAACTTTTAAGTTGAAGCAATAATAAAAAAAGAACGCCAGCTCATAGAAGAGAATAAGAACAAATAAGGTACATGGACCTAGGTCAGTGAGGGCCTGAAGATGGAATAGTAACACCAGTGACACCAATAACAACACAGTATTTTCTATTTGCCCTGCCTTGTGCTAAGGTGAACTGCATGGGTTTTCTCATTTCCTCCCTTTGAGGCGGGTACTATTATTATCTGCCTTTTACAGATGAAAAGCCTGGAAGCTCAGAGAAGTTAAGTACCTTGTTTAAGGTCAAGCAGTTTGCAAGTCGTGAGGCTGTGGGATTTGAACCCGTACATGTCTGGTTCAAGAAACTGTACTCTTGAAACTGTGCATTTCAGATCAGCAGAGTCTTTTCTCTCAGCATGGAAAGATGACCATTTCAAGTTCTAAGCATCTCTCCTACCACATCACGGAGGGCAAGGACTTATTCATCTTTGTATTTCCTATTGCATAGCATGATACCTGGCACATAATCCCATTCACGTTTGGTTGAATTAAAATTTGCTCCAGTTTGAGGTTTTCCAGTTCAGCAGTGAGCTCTGCAGAACAACCGTGGGTTCTTCTAAATCTTCTGCCGCTTGTCCCAGAGCTGGGGTGGGTTTTGTTCCAGTGGCCGTGTCACTTGTACTATTGGATGCAGGCATCCAACACATAGTTGTTCAGCACCTACTGTGTGCTAGGCAGTATGATAGCAGGACAGCAGTGAACGAGACAGATCGAGTCTCAGCCTTCAGGCTTGCCTGCCGGAGGGAGAGACAGACTTAAGCAAGTGATAATGGTAACACGGGAAAGAATTAAGAGTGGGTAGTACAGAATTGCCTCAGAGGGGCTGTTCAACCTAGACCTGGGGCCTCATGGAGAAGACTCTGGTGGCACGATGATATCTGACACGTGTAATGCTAGCCAGGCACCAGGCACGGTCTCTTATTTTAATTCTCCCATCCACTGTCAATTCATGAGGTGCACCGCTCACCACCAGTGTATAGCTGAGAAAATACAAAGCCAGAAACGTTAGGAAGTGGCAGAGCTGGATTCAAAGCCAGCCTGTGACTATAATTCAGCCCCTCTCCTGATCTACTGCTCTGCTCTTTTTTTCCAGTGAGAGCTGCAAAATGAGCTGGAGTTAGCTTGGAAAAATAGGGGGAGAGGACTGTTCAAGCAAGAGGGAGTGGCAGCTGTGACACCCAGACTGCACAGGAAGGGAGGGGAGAAAGGTGGGACGGGAGGGGGCAAGATGGGCAGGAGTCAGAGGTGAAGGCTTTGTAAAGCCCAGTTAGGGAGTCTAGCTTTTATCATGAGGGTGCCGGTGAGCCATCAGAGGGTTTTCATCAGAGAAGTGGCAGGATGGGGTTTATCCTCTAAAATGATGACTCTGGCTACTGAGGACCCTAATGAGGAGAGAGGTTAGAAAGATGCTGAGGATGGAGGTAGGGGACCATCTGGCAGGGCTGGGACTGGGGTGAGCAAGTAGGGTGCCCAGGGTACTTGCCCGCCCCAAGAGTCAGTGTCCCCTTAAATTTTGTGTCCTAGGTACCCCCCTTGTCTCACCCTAAGTCTAGGCCCTACTTCTCAGGCAGCTGCTATAAGAATCTAGGCCAAGGTTGCATAAGCCAGACCCACAAAGGACGTCAGGGAAGCTGGAAACTCACACAAATGGAAAAAATCCCTTTTCCCTCTTGGGTATTTATGTTCATTTCTGACTGTTAGCTCTTATCATTACCAGTTCGTTTTCGCTTTGACATCAGAAAGGGTGGAAAGTTTTATAGGATGGAAATCTTTTTGAGGTTCAGTTCTTTTTTTTTAGATTGACAGTGGAGTAGGGGAGGAAGGGGAGAGAGGAGAGAATGGTAGAGGTGGGAGGAAGTATGACATAGGATTAGATTTTTTAAAAAACAAGACAAAATACCTTCTGTGCAAGAGTAGAACCGAAGGATAAATAATAAAACCAAATTCCAGCAGAGTGGAAACGAAGCAAAAACGCTACCTTGAGTTATTATTTTTGAAACATGATCATTCTTCACCTACATGGGGTGACTCCTTTAAAATCACACCATTTTAGGGGGATTTGCAGTTCTTCACCTTAACAATTATTCCTCAATCCATATTCTGTCTATATCCTCAATCCAGTTTTTCTGTTTTTCTGTTCTCTTCCTCCATTACTGTTAGTTCTAAAGAGGGGAAAAGAGCAGAGGTAAGCAGAGGTTTCACCTGACAGTGTAAGTGCTTATTATGCCTTGTTTTTTGTATAATTCTTTATTTTGCTATAATTTCAAAGTTAAAGAACAATTGCAAGAATAACATGAAGATCTTTGATTATAGATTCATCTGTATCCAGATTCATCTATTGTTTATATTTCGCTTCATTTGCTTTACCATTCTCGCTCTTCATGTGTATGTATATGTGCATGTGTGTGTGTTTCTGAAGTGTTTGAGAGTGTCTTTTTACCCCTAAATACCTAAGAACGAGGTCATTCTTTACATAACCTTTGTTCAGTTATCAAGGTCAGGAACATTGATATACTACTATTGTCTATTGCACAGTTTATGTTCAAATTTCATCACATGTCAAGCTCTTCTCCACTTTGCTTCTAGTCCAGTATTTAACCTACAATCACAAATTCTATTTATATGTCTTATCTCTTTAATCTCCAATAATCTGGAACAGTTCCTTGTTCTTTCTTTGTGTTTCTTTTCTTTTCTTTTTTTTTTTTTGCGGTACGCGGGCCTCTCACTGTTGTGGCCTCTCCCGTTGCGGAGCACAGGCTCCGGACGCGCAGGCTCAGCGGCCATGGCTCACGGGCCCAGCTGCTCCGCGGCATACACACATTCTTCTAAAAATTCTTTTCCATTATGGTTTATTACAGGATATTGAATATAGTTCATTGTGCTATACGGTAGGACCTTGTTATTGATCCATTCTATATATGATAGTTTGCATCTGCTAACCCTAAACTCCCACTCCAGCCACCCCCCCGCCCCCCCCCCCCCGCAACCACAAGTCTGGTTTCTATGTCTGTGAGTCTGTTTCTATTTCACAGATAGATTCATTTGTGTCATATTTTAGATTCTACATATAAGTGATATCATATAGTATTTGTCTTTCTCTTTCTAACTTGCTTCACTTAGTATGATAATCTCTAGGTCCATCCATGTTGCTGCAGATGCCATATGCCACTCTTTTTATAGCTGAGTAGCATTCCATTGTGTATATGTACCACATCTTCTTTACCAAATGGACACTATTTACATGAGTACAGAGCTCCGTCTCTTGCTTCCTTGTTCATGCCCAGCTTCTATGGGGTGACCGTTTATCACTGTGCATGTTAAGCCCATGTCTTTTTTTCTCTTCCTGCTTTCATTCAGACTCTGTTTCAACACCTAAGGCCATAGCCTTTCATTTAAAACATGTTGTTTGGTCACATACACCTGCCTTTTCTGCGTTTCTGCTGTGGAGGCAGCACTGCATAGTGGCCAGCGAGTGGCCTGTGTGAATGCGGTCAGGTTATCATTACCTTTCTGGGCCTCAGTTTCCTCATATGCATGTTTATAAATGACCGTGCAAAAGCCGCATTTATTTGGGGGTTCCAAATATATTTTAGTGAGTAGGCAAATTCACAAATACAGAATCCATGAATAATGAGGAGTGACAGCACATCCTTAACTCAGACGAGTAAGTCAAACATTCATGGAGCATTTGCAGTGGACCATGAAAATATAAGGCTCACCTCTTGCATGAAATATTACTCTTTATTTTATCTTAGTTTTCCCAGTTTTAAATTTTTAATGTAATTAGTCAAGTAATTTCATGAATACGTGTTCAGTGCAACAACATTAAAATGACACACAGCTCCAAAGAATTAAAAAAGAATAAAATGTATTCTTCACTTTATATTTGCATTAGATTCAATTTCTTTCTCCAGAGGTGACCATTATTAATAGTTGGTGTGATACTTTTGAGATTTAAGCACACACGTGTTTAAATGTACACACATGTGTACATCACAAAAGCACACTATCTTCAAAAGTAAATGAGCCATGTAAGAAACGGGATGTTTATAGCAGCTTTATTCACAATAGCCAAAACTTGGAAGCAACCAAGATGTCTTTCAGTGGGTGAATGGATAAACAAACTGTTGTATATCCAGACAGTGGAATATTATTCAGCACTAAAAAGAAACAAAGTATCAAGCCATGAAAAGACCATGGAGAAAACTTAAATGCATATTATTAAGTGAAAGAAGCCAGTCTAAAAATGCTACATGCCGTATGATTCCAACTATATGACATCCTGGAAAAGGCAAAACTATGGAGCCAGTAAAAAGATCAGTGGCTGCCAGGGATTAGAGGGGAGGGAAGCATGAACTGGCAGAGTACAGAGGGTTTTTAGGGCAGTGACACCACTCTATATGACACCGTAATTGTGGATACATGTCATTATACATTTGTCCAAGCCCAGAGAATGTACACCAAGAGTAAACCTTACATAAACTGTGGACTCAGGTGACAATGATGTGTCAGTATAGGTTCATCGTTTGTAACACGTGTACCACTCTGATGGGGGATATTGATAGTGGGGAGGCTGTGCATGTGTCGGGGTAGGGATGTATGAGAAATCTCTATATCTTCTGCTCAATTTTGCTATGAACCTAACTCTACTCTGAAATAAAGTCTCTTTTGCAAAAGCAAATGGGATCACAGTATACATAAAACTTGCCTTTTTCCCTTAACATTTCTTGACGTTCACTCCACTTCAGAACATAAAGACCTATACTGTGCTTTATTATAGCTGCAAAGCATTTCACAGCATGGGCATATGTGATCTCCTGTTGATGGATTTTTAGGTGGTCCCTGTGTAATAGGGGACCCTATTGCTAAACCATTTAACAGTGGACAACTTTGTGTGCACACATTTGTGGCACATTTGTGAGAGGTAGAACTGGGCAGGGGTTGAAAGCTGACCCTCTACCATCCCACAGTCTGAGCTGGAGTTCTAGTTCACCTACTTGCTGGGTTATCTTGTGTCAATTAGTTACCCTCTCTACACCTCCTCTTTCTCATCTGCAAAATGGAGATATTAATAGTCCTGACAGAGTTGCAAGCGTTTGTGAGAAAATCCACCCCTTAGCACTGTGCTTATGCATAGTAGGTATTCAGTGTTGGATAATATGTATATTTTTGGGGGGTAGGGTCCAAGGGACAGGATAGCATAATGATGACAGTATAGACTCTATAAAGTGCTTAGAACAGTGGCTTGCCACACCCTAATCACTGCATAAGAATTTTCTATTATTAATGAGGGGGCTATGTTCTAGTTTGGTGAGAATAGGACTGAGTTGACGCCCTGCATTCAATTTGTGCTTTTCCTGGAATTTCTTTTCTGTTCTTTCCGGAGGGGGAGGGCCGAAAAAAGGACCATTCCAGGGCGCGGCGCTGGGCTTGCCACATTTGGGAGCGCCGCCTGAAGTTGGGCGCACAGCCTCCCGACGCCCTGCCGTTGGGCTGGTGGAGGCCGCAGCACTGCTAGGGTTGTATCAGTCCTCCTGTTTGCACTATTTCTTTTTGCGACCATGGCCCCGCCTTAAGTATTTCTAATTAAGAAACAAAACCTCAGGAGACCGAAACTTAACCAGCCGCTCTCGCTTCTATAATTACGCCTGCTGACCCCCCCCCCCCCCGCAACCGTCCAACCAATCAGACGGCGACTAGTGTCTCTGTTTAAAAGTCAACCAATCGGCGACTAGCGTCTCTGTTTAAAAGTCAACCAATCGGTGACTAGCGTCTCTGTTTAAAAGTCAACCAATCGGTGACTAGCGTCTCTGTTTAAAAGTCAACCAATCGGTGACTAGCGTCTTTGTTTAAAAGTCAACCAATCGGCGACTAGTGTCTCTGTTTAAAAGTCAACCAATCGGCGACTAGTGTCTTTGTTTAAAAGTCAACCAATCGGCGACTATATTTGTACCGGTCTATAAAAGAGCTGTACTAATCTCCGCCAGGGCCTCTTAGCGTCACGGGCAAGGAGTGCGCGGAGGTCCAGGTTCGAACCTGCAATAAATGACCCTTGCCGTTTGGCTTTGACTCTCGACTCTGGTGGTCTTGTGGAGGGGCCTCGCGACCTTGGGCATTTCATTTGGGGGCTCGTCCGGGATGCCCCCAAGCCCACCAGACATCAGGTCAACGGGTCATCGCTGACAACCGATCGGTAAGTAAGCCGGCTCAGGGTACCTTCTGTTTTGGGGACTAGGACAGTCCTGGCGGACGCGCTATAGGACACCTAGTCGGGTGTGGTTGGAGACGTCCACCACGACCCATCTGGGGCTGGCAGCCCATCTGAAGCGCGCACGCGATAACCTCCCCTTCCTCCTTTTACAGACTCCGCTATTGGGACTGCTCTTAATCACTTTTGTTTTCAGAGTAACCTTTTCTAATCAATCTCTTACAGGACCTAGACATGGGCCAAGCACAGAGTACCCCCCTCTCCCTCCTTCTCGCTAATTTCGGGGATGTAAAGTCCCGAGGACACAACTTCAGTCTGGATATCTGGAGAAGAAAACTAATTACCTTCTGCCGCTCTGAATGGCCAACTTTCGGGGTTGGCTGGCCCACCGAGGGTACCTTTTGTCTTCCTATAATCCTAAAAGTTAAATCTAGAGTTTTCTTGCCAGGAAAAGAAGGCCATCCGGACCAGATCCCCTACATCCTGGTATGGCAGGACCTGGTAGAAAACCCTCCTCCCTGGATGACCCCCTTTTTGTCATCAGGGTCATATAAGATCCTTGCGGCCCGACCAACTAAACCTCCCAAGCCTCAGACCCGAACTGCACCCATACTCTCTGACAGCCAAGACCTCCTTCTCCTAGACCCCCCCCCATATCAATCTCCCCCTGTGGCCCCACAACCAGTCCCCCTTCCTGCTCCTGGCTCTGCTCCTCTCCCCTTGGTAGAACCTCCTGCAGCCCCTCCCGGAGGGCCACCCAGGCCAGAACCGGAGGACCGAGAGGCAGAGGCACTACCGGTCCCCCTGCCCAATGAAAATAATTCCCAGGGGCCGGCTGGGCGCACTCGCGGACGCACTCAGCGCGACCCAGGGTTCCGCCATCCTGATTCTACCAGAGCCCTACCCCTGCGAGAAATAGGCCCTCCCGATGAGACAGGGAACCCCCGACTCCAGTATTGGCCATTTTCTACCAGTGACCTATATAATTGGAAAACCCAGAATGCCCGTTTTTCTGATAATCCTAAAGACTTGATAGCTCTTCTAGATAGCGTTATGTTCACTCATCAGCCCACCTGGGATGACTGCCAACAGCTCCTCCGGATCCTATTCACTACCGAAGAACGGGAGCGAATCCAGCTGGAGGCGAGAAAACTGGTTCCTGGAGATGATGGTCAACCCACCGCTAACCCTGACCTCATCAATGCAGCCTTTCCCTTAACTCGCCCCCCGCAGGATGATTGGGACTATAACACCGGAGAAGGTAGGGGACGACTGCTCATTTATCGCCAGACTCTAATGGCGGGTCTCCGGGCTGCCGCGCGCAAGCCCACTAATTTGGCCAAGGTATATTCAATCATGCAAGGTAAAACAGAAACTCCCTCCTCTTATTTAGAAAGATTAATGGAAGCCTTTAGGCAGTATACCCCTATGGATCCAGAGGCCCCCGAAAATCAGGCCGCCATTGTAATGTCCTTCGTTAACCAGGCAGCCCCTGATATTAAAAAGAAACTCCAGAAGTTAGAAGATCTGGAGGGCAAACAGATACAGGACTTACTCCGTATCGCCCAGCGCGTCTTTAATAACCGGGACGCCCCAGAGGATAAACAACTTAAAGCCACTGAGAAAATGACTAAAGTCTTGGCCGCCATTGTTCAGAAAGACCAAGAGGGCCCCCCAGCCACTCGACCTTCCAGGCGACCATTGGATAGAGATCAATGTGCCTATTGCAAGGAAAAGGGCCACTGGGCTCGGGAATGCCCCAAGAAAAGGCAGCCTCGCCCCAACCAGGGGCAATGGCAACCGAACGCCACCCCAGTCCTGTTTACACATGATACAAAGTAGGGGGGACGGGGTTCGGACCCCCTCCCCGAACCCAGGGTAACCCTACGAGTGGAGGGGAAACCAGTCCAATTCCTGGTGGATACAGGGGCACAGCATTCGGTCTTGGTTAAGCCCCACGGGAAAATTTCTAACAAATCCTCCTGGGTCCAGAGAGCTACGGGAGTTAAACGTTACCTTTGGACCACTCAGAGAACTGTGGACTTGGGCACGGGAAGGGTAACCCATACCTTTCTGGTCATTCCCGATAGCCCTTGCCCCTTACTGGGGAGAGACTTACTCACTAAAATGGGAGCACAAATTCATTTTCGGCCAGAGGGGCCAATCGTAACAGACCCTCACGACCAACCCATATCTGTGCTCACCCTGAACTTGGAAGATGAGTACCGACTTCACCAGGAACCACCCTCCCAAAATCAAGATATAGAGTTATGGCTTCAGCAGTTCCCCGAAGCATGGGCAGAAACAGGGGGGATGGGACTAGCCAAACACCGCCCAGCCCTATTCATAGAGATCAAACCGGGGGCAGATCCTGCACGTGTCCGACAGTATCCCATGCCCCTAGAGGCCAAGACTGGTATCACTCCTCATATTCGCCGGCTTCTTGACCTGGGGATACTGCGTCCCTGCCAGTCGGCCTGGAATACACCCCTGCTGCCAGTCCGCAAACCTAACAGTAAAGACTACCGCCCAGTGCAGGACCTGAGGGAAGTTAACAGACGGGTCATAGACATCCATCCTACTGTGCCCAATCCATATACTCTTTTGAGCGCCCTTTGTCCAGAAAAACAATGGTATACTGTGCTGGACCTCAAAGATGCCTTTTTTAGTTTACCCTTGGCGCCCAAAAGTCAAGAACTCTTTGCCTTCGAATGGTCAGATCCCGAGAGAGGTATAAACGGACAACTCACCTGGACCAGACTTCCCCAAGGATTCAAAAACTCGCCTACCTTGTTTGATGAGGCCCTACACGAGGATCTCAGTGAGTACCGGAGACAAAACCCCAATGTAACCCTTCTGCAGTATGTTGATGATCTCTTAATAGCTGCTGAGACCGCTGAAGCCTGCCTGCAGGGAACCAGAAACCTCCTACGGACTCTCGGCACCCTGGGATACCGAGCCTCTGCCAAGAAAGCACAGATCTGCAGGCCTGAGGTAACTTACCTGGGATACCTATTGAAAGGGGGGCAACGATGGCTCACAGATGCACGGAAGGAAACCGTCCTCCGCATCCCCAGACCCACCACGCCTCGACAGGTGAGGGAATTTTTGGGGTCGGCTGGGTTCTGCCGTTTATGGATACCCAAATTTGCTGAAATGGCCAAACCGCTATACCTAGCCACCAAAGAGCAGACGCCCTTTGAATGGACAGAAGAGGCTGAGCAGTCATTTCAGCAGATCAAAACTGCCTTGCTGTCCGCACCCGCCCTGGGTCTCCCTGATGTCTCCAAGCCCTTCCACCTCTTTGTAGATGAAAGCAAAGGCATAGCTAAGGCCGTGTTGACCCAGCCCCTCGGTCCTTGGCCCCGGCCTGTTGCTTACCTATCAAAAAAAATTGGACCCAGTGGCTGCCGGCTGGCCTCCTTGCCTCCGGATGATCGCCGCCACGGCCCTAATGGTAAAGGATGCTGACAAACTAACTATGGGGCAGGAGTTACATGTCACCACCCCCCACGCCATCGACGGGGTTCTCAAACAGCCTCCCGACCGATGGATGAGCAATGCTCGATTGGTCCACTACCAGGGTCTACTGTTAAATCCCCTCAGAATCAGCTACACTCCGCCGCGGGCATTAAACCCTGCCTCCCTATTACCTGACCCAGATTTGGACTCCCCACTCCATGACTGTGCAGAGGTACTGGCCCAGATCCATGGGGTTCGGGAAGACCTACGTGACCAGCCCCTACCGGATGCACAAGTCACATGGTTCACTGACGGCAGCAGCTTTGTCCAGCAAGGTCAGAGGTATGCGGGGGCAGCAGTAACATCAGAAACTGAGGTGATATGGGCAGAGACTCTCCCCCCAGGGACCTCAGCCCAAAAAGCTGAATTAATTGCCCTGACCCAAGCTCTCAAGATGAGCAAAGGCCAAAAAGCTACCATATACACAGACAGCCGGTATGCTTTCGCTACCGCACATATACATGGGGCAATATACCGAGAGCGGGGACTACTCACAGCAGAGGGCAAAGACATCAAGAACAAAGAGGAAATCCTGGCCTTGCTAGCGGCCATATGGGAACCCAAAAAGCTAGCCATTGTACACTGCCCGGGGCATCAAAAACCCACGAATCCAGTCACCCGAGGCAACAATTTGGCAGACCAGACGGCTCGAAAGGCGGCACACACTCCAATACCATTACTTCCCCTGCAACTGCCGGATCCAGGCCCCCGGGAACTACCGCCCCAACCCGACTACTCGGAGGATGACATCAGATGGATGAGCAAGCTTCCTCTAACCCAGGTTAGAGACGGATGGTGGCGGGACGCTAAAAACAATATCCTCCTTCCTGAGAGACTAGGAACCCTGGTCCTTGAACGGATCCACCGTAGCACCCACTTGGGCGCCCGACGGCTACAGGATCTCATCAGGCAGACTGGACTTAAAATTAAAAATGTCTCCGAGAAGACTGAACGACTGGTTGCTGACTGTGCAGTCTGCCAACTCCATAATGCCAGCACCCACCCGCCAACCACTGGCATCCGGGAGAGAGGAAACCAGCCTGGAGTCTACTGGGAAGTGGACTTCACGGAGGTAAAGCCTGGCAAATATGGGTATAAATATTTACTGGTGTTTATAGATACCTTTTCAGGTTGGACTGAGGCATTCCCAACCAAGAATGAGACTGCACGAATAGTAGCTAAGAAGCTACTAGAAGAGATCCTGCCCAGGTATGGCTTTCCAGTTATGATAGGGTCCGACAACGGGCCAGCCTTCGTTTCTAAGGTAAGTCAGGATCTGGCTTCCATACTTGGGGCTAATTGGAAATTACATTGTGCATACCGCCCCCAGAGTTCAGGACAGGTAGAAAGGATGAATAGAACTCTAAAAGAGACCTTGACTAAATTGACCATGGAGACTGGCGCTAACTGGGTAGTCCTACTCCCCTACGCTCTGTTTAGGGTGCGAAATTCCCCCTATAAGCTAGGATTTACTCCCTATGAAATAATGCATGGTAGGCCTCCTCCTATCATCCCTAATCTAAAGACTAACCTTATCCAATTGGACCCAGAAAATAATCTCCTGTCTTCCCTCCAAGCCTTACAGCGGATACACGAGACAATCTGGCCCAAACTAAAAGAGCTATATGCAACAGGACCCCCACCTACTCCACACCAGCTCCGGCCAGGTGACTGGGTCCTTGTCAAACGCCATCGACAAGAGACCCTAGAACCCAGGTGGAAAGGACCTTACCAGATCATCCTGACAACGCCGACAGCCATTAAGGTGGACAGCATAGCTGCCTGGATCCATCACACGCACGTCAAGCCGGTGGACCCATTTTCTGACCTCATCAAGTCCACTAAAGCTGACGTCACCTGGACTGTTGACCGGAGTAAGAACAATCCCCTCAAACTGACTTTGCGCCGTACCCTCCCCCATGATGACCAAGGTACTGCTGATAGCCCTAATGATAGTCCTAACCCTCAACCCTCGGGCCACGAGAGGAGGATTCGGCCCTCCCCCCAATAAGAATACTTTAATACAACTACTATATGGTGCACCGTGCGAGTGCAGGGGAGGTACTATGGAGACTCCTGTTGTTCCCCGAGGGTATACTCATATGCAGGACTGCGGGGGCATAACTGCGTATCTTGTTCAGGAATATAGGGTTACCGGGGCCTCTCAAAACTGGCAATGCTACCATAAGCCTAAGCCACTTCCCCCTCGAGCTACTTGCCCCTGTTCTACCTTCCAGGAATCAATGCATAGCATGTGCTATTCCTCTTACCAGCAATGTATAGGGGCCAATAACAAGACTTATTTCACAGCCATACTACAGAATAATAAAAGCCCCACCATTAGTGATGATAATAAATACCTTCAGGCTGGATGCACTGGCACCCCCGGGACCCCGGTATGCTGGAATACCAGGGCCCCCACACATATTGTCAGACGGTGGGGGGCCCCAGGACGCAGTGCGCCAGATAGAAACCCGAAGACAAATAGAAGAGGCCTATCGGCATCTGTACCCACAGCTCAGCTACCACCCCCTAATTCTCCCTAAGGTCGATCCCTCTGAATTGGACTCCCAGACCATGTCCATACTAGAAGCTACTTTTGCGCTTTTGAATACCACCAACCCCAACTTAGCACAGGATTGCTGGCTCTGCCTTCCTCAAGGACCGCCCCGCCCTATAGCCATCCCCACCTTCGCCAATTTAAATATCAGCGAACGATGTAACCCTACTTCACTCCCCGAGCCGTTCCCCATACAATTTTCAAAATTTTCAACCACCTTTAATACCTCATGCTTTGTCAAGAACGATTCCCTCTCTAACGCCAGTATTGACTTGGGAATCCTTTCATCCACTGGATGTAGTCAATATATCCCCGTGAACTCCTCCCTCTGTAGTCCTAATACCACTGTCTTTGTCTGTGGAAGTAACCTAGCATACACCTATTTACCCCCGAATTGGACAGGGGTCTGCACCCTGGCCACCCTTCTCCCCAATGTAGACCTGATCTCGGGAGACACCCCGTTGCCCATTCCCAGCTTTGACCTCTGGGCAGGCAGAACCAAACGAGCCATTACAGTCCTACCCCTCCTGGTAGGATTAGGAATTACAGGAGCTGTGGCCACAGGGAGTACAGGTCTTGGGGTCTCCCTTCACTCCTATAGTCAGCTGTCTAGGCAATTAATAGAAGATGTAGAAACTCTCTCTGGGACCATTCAGGACTTACAGGACCAATTAGATTCGCTGGCCGAGGTGGTCCTACAGAATAGGAGGGGCTTAGACTTACTGACAGCTGAACAGGGTGGGATATGCCTCGCCCTAAAAGAAAAATGTTGTTTCTATGCAAATAAATCAGGCATTGTAAGAAATAAGATCCACCAGCTCCAGGAAGACCTAGCTCGCCGCCGGCAAGAATTAGCGGATAATCCCCTTTGGTCAGGATTTCATGGGATGCTCCCCTTCCTCCTCCCCATCCTGGGCCCTCTACTATGCCTTCTTCTCCTCCTCACTATAGGCCCCTGTATACTCAGTAAAGTCATGAATTTTGTTCGCGAAAGAATAAATACAGTCCAGCTAATGATATTAAGAACACAATATCAGCCCTGCGAGGCCTCAGAAATTGAAGAAACGGAGCCTTGAGGACCCAAGATTGGCTCCTCTGGTTCATGAGAAAGGGGGGAATGAGGGGGCTATGTTCTAGTTTGGTGAGAATAGGACTGAGTTGACGCCCTGCATTCAATTTGTGCTTTTCCTGGAATTTCTTTTCTGTTCTTTCCGGAGGGGGAGGGCCGAAAAAAGGACCATTCCAGGGCGCGGCGCTGGGCTTGCCACATTTGGGAGCGCCGCCTGAAGTTGGGCGCACAGCCTCCCGACGCCCTGCCGTTGGGCTGGTGGAGGCCGCAGCACTGCTAGGGTTGTATCAGTCCTCCTGTTTGCACTATTTCTTTTTGCGACCATGGCCCCGCCTTAAGTATTTCTAATTAAGAAACAAAACCTCAGGAGACCGAAACTTAACCAGCCGCTCTCGCTTCTATAATTACGCCTGCTGACCCCCCCCCCCGCAACCGTCCAACCAATCAGACGGCGACTAGTGTCTCTGTTTAAAAGTCAACCAATCGGCGACTAGCGTCTCTGTTTAAAAGTCAACCAATCGGTGACTAGCGTCTCTGTTTAAAAGTCAACCAATCGGTGACTAGCGTCTCTGTTTAAAAGTCAACCAATCGGTGACTAGCGTCTTTGTTTAAAAGTCAACCAATCGGCGACTAGTGTCTCTGTTTAAAAGTCAACCAATCGGCGACTAGTGTCTTTGTTTAAAAGTCAACCAATCGGCGACTATATTTGTACCGGTCTATAAAAGAGCTGTACTAATCTCCGCCAGGGCCTCTTAGCGTCACGGGCAAGGAGTGCGCGGAGGTCCAGGTTCGAACCTGCAATAAATGACCCTTGCCGTTTGGCTTTGACTCTCGACTCTGGTGGTCTTGTGGAGGGGCCTCGCGACCTTGGGCATTTCATTACTAGTACCCTAGAGGTAGAATTGCTGGGTCAGAACATATGTGCATTGAATATGTTACTACCTACTGCCAAGTCACAAAGCCCTCATCCGACCCTCCAAAACCCTCCAGAAGAAAGGCTCTACCAACTTCCATTCCCACCAACACATGGAGGCTGCCTGTTTCCCTACACCCTTGCCAGTACTGGATACAGCCGAGCAGTTTAATTTTTGCCACCCTGATGGGCTCATTCTCCTTCACTGAAACTCTGACAACTGGATCCTGTCATCAAATGGGTGTATATGGGCCTTTGAGAAGGCTGTCGGTGAATGCAAGCAAGAGGAAGCATCCCTCTAATTTGCCACGAGCTCATCTAGGCTCTTTGGAGGACTCACAAATGGTTATCAGGGTAATTCGGAAAAAAAGTGGGGGCAGAGATCCTCAGAGAGAACCTTATTATTTCCAGGGGGCCTTTGATTTGATTGGCTGCAGGACCCTTTCTGCCAGATGTCAGCAAATCATAGACATTCATCCAGCTGAAAGCCAACCCGTTCAGCCTTTCTGGGCAACATATTCAGACAGAACCCAGCATGTTTGGCTCAGGTGGTAAAATAAATAGGGCTTAATTTATACTTTAAAGTCTTTTATCTCTCTTTAAGCCCCTGTGCCTCACTGAAATAAAATTTGATCGAGATGGAGAGAGGAGAGAACGCAGCTTTAATAATGCATGATCCGCAATCTTGGCCCGCCCTTTCTTCACCTGAACATTTTGTTGGAGGCTCGCCATTTCCCTGTGCTTTCCCTGCTTAATTCTTGAACGGCAGTCTTGTCCCTGTTCTAAACCATATTGCCTCAGCATTCAGATGGTTTCAGATGGGACTGGCAGGTTTGATATCCACTTCGCCCAATGAGAGACACTGGGGACAAACTGGGGTCCTTACCCTTCTCTCCATGAGCCACTGTCTGCCAGTCAGCCCCCATATTGATCAGATTAGCTGGTAATTAACAGCCCAGCCCAGCCAAGCAGAGGAAATGACTCATTTAGTAGAATGTCACTGCATCTAATTTACTTTGCTTATCAGAGATTTATTCTCTAAGGACTACAGGAAGCAGAGCAGGGCACCTTCAGTGGAGGGATCTGAGGGGTTTAAAAGCTTAAATGTGGTCTAACCTCTCTCTGGGGTCTGTCTGGCAGTAAGGAGGCTTCTACTGCCAACCTAGAAAAGAGACTGTGCTGATATATGTGCCTCGAGCTTGCGATAAAAAAGATTGAATAACTCTCAGCATGAAAATTGGTGCTTAGATTACAAAGTCTTTGTTCCTTGTTTGTTTAAATCCCTTCTCACGTTTTTTTAAAGCTAAACTTGTTTATCCTATTTATTTGATGGGAAAACTCCTTCCATGGCTAGTTAGCTTTGGTTGTAGTTAGTAGTAGTAGTAGTAGCTAAAACATTACCTACAATAATAATAACAAAGATATTTATTGAATCCTTCAGATATGCCAGGCATTGTATTCAACCTACCACCTTGGATGGAATACATTTCACCCTCTAAACCAGGGATTGGCAAACCTTTTCTTAAAGGGACAGAGTAAATATTTTAGCTTTGCAGACAAAGATCTCTGCGGCAACTTCTCAACTTTGCCATTGTATCAAGAAAGCAGTCATAGAACGTATGTAAATAAATGAGCACGGCTGTGTTCCAATAAAGCTTTCTTTACAAAAACGGGCATTGGGACCGATTTGAGTTGTGATCCATTAGTGATAGAATCAATTTAGTGTGCCGTAAAAATAATTTTAAAAAAATATGAAACGAACAAAAATAGAATAAAAACTATACAAATGCATCACATCTAATATGGATAAACCCCTATTTTAGAAATTTACATCTCAGATACAGGCATATATACGCACCCATGTATGCATATGTGTGTATATGTGTGTGTGTACTTATTTGCACGTGTGTTCTGGGCTTTGATGTAAAATGTATAATCTTATGGATAATGGTCATAAAATTTGAAAAATACTGTTCTTAACACCCCCCTGATGTAAGTCTCTCTATAACATGCATTTTACAGCTGAGGAAACAGAGACATGAAAAGACATTAAGTGACTTGCTCTAAGTCACACAGGCAGAGGGGCTGGGATTCAAATGACACGAAAATACATCAGTTCCTGGTGGTGGAGGGCAGAGTCTGAGGGGAAGAGCAAAATGCACAGGCTAGTCTAACAGGTATTTTATTCTAAGATGACAGCCTTTGAGATAAGCTTTTTCCCTTTTGCTTATTTTGGAAATGTTAATGAACGGTCAAATGGTTAAAATTCTTTCCAGTGGAAGGAAAATAAAAGAAAACAAAGGACGGGCATATTCCACCTATAGAATGGTTTCCTGCTGAAACAAACTGAATGTCTGTTTTCCTTCCTGGTATTTGCACTGCAATTGCTCTTTATCACAATGTATTTTTTTCCCCTAACACATTTTAGAAAGTCAGTTGGAATTGATTTGAGACTCTAAACAGTCTCCTGAATGAAAAAAGCAAAGTGTAACCTATTCAAACAGCCCCTCTTCCTTAATCTAGTAACTTGTGAGATGCAGTTTAAATGATAATGTTAACCAAAATGGGAGAAAGGCAAGGCTACAGTAAAGGGTAGTTTTTTTGGTTTTTTTTTTTAACCCCCACTAGAAAAGACAAATGGCTGAGACATTTATATCTGCAGCGCTTATTAAGTAGAAAATGCTCAACCCATTAATTTTATTGCTGTGGTGCCGAATATGGAGTGAGAATGAAGTTCAGAGGCTGTTACAAGACTCCAGTGGCTCATGCAAGATGGAGGCGAGCAGAGAGGGAAGCGCCAGCAAAATCCAAGGATTCTTCAGAAGAGTCTCCCCTAACTTTCCTCCTGGTGTTGCAGAACAAGTGTTTCTCTAAGTGCGACTCCTTGGAAAATTTTCTCTTAAATTGAGACTTAAGAGTCACTTTAAGTTTTTGTTTTTAAGGCAACCTTCCATAAGATGTTTGCTGATTAATTTAAAGACAGGTCTCCCTGGCAACCATGTTTTACTCGAGTGGATTATGCAAGCAGAAAATAGAACTTGGAGTTATTGGAAATAATGTAAGTAAATGTTAGTTTCAGTAAGAAAAACAGAAAGCGAGCGTATTAGGATTTTTTTTTAAGTATTCCTAAATTTAAAGACGTATGTAGGAAATAAGGAGGAAAATAAATTACGTGTCGTAATGTTACCTTACAAGGCTGCCGTTACTATTTTGTAATGGTCTTTTTTCCCAGAGTTTTTTCCTCTGTGCCTTGGTTAAGAAGCTTCACAATTCCCCACAGTTACCACCTTAGTAAGAAAAGCAAAAATATAAGATGGAAAATGTAGCTATCTGCACTCAATTCTACCTTGTGCCCTCGTGCTCCAGAGTCTGGAATTTGTGTTCAACAACCAGGGATGCTTAGAAGAGGGTGTCCTAACTACCTTCACCCCAAAGCCTTCTCCAGAGCATCTGGGGTACTGATATCATGCCATAAAACTCTTACACGTGCCTTGCAGGTTTTTGTATACCAAGGCTTTGTTGGCAAGAAAGCCAGAACTGAGAGAACCCCACTTAGTCTATTATTTCCAAGGCTATGCCTTCAAGTGTCAAGCTTTGCTGACAACAACTTCTAATTATCCAACAAACTCCGTATCTCCCATGGTCATGTGTGGCTCAGGGAAATTTAAAACTCCCTGTACTATGCATGACTGTTGATAGATTTATATATATATATACACACACACACACACACACACACACACACATATACACACGTATATGCACATACACACATTAATTTATATATGTATATATTATCATATATATAAACATACATACATATATGATCAAAGTTATATGTGCATATACTTTAAAGAATCGAGAGTTCTGCAAAATTTGTTACAAAAAGAGAGCAGATCACACCAGTCAGAATGGCCATTATTAAGTCTACCAATAATGAATGCGGGAGAGGGTGTGGAGAAAAGGCAACCCTCTTACATTGTTGGTGGGAATGTAAGTTGGTGCAGCCACTATGAAGAACAGTATGGAGTTCCTCAAAAAACTAAAAACAGAGTTGTCATATGATCTAGTAATCCCACTCCTGGGCATACATCCGGAGAAATCTCTAATTCGAAAAGATACGTGTACCCCAATGTTCATAGCGGCACCACTTACAATAGCCAAGACATGGAAGCAACCTAAGTTTCCATTGACAGATGAATGGATAAAGAGAATATGGTATATATACACAATGGAATATTACTCAGCCATAAAAATAGAATGAAATAATGCCATTTGCAGCAACATGGATGGACCTAGAGATTATCATGCTAACTGAAGTAAGTCAGACAGAGAAAGACAAATATAGTATGATATCACTAATTTGAGCAATCTTAAAAAATGATACAAATGAACTTATTTACAAAACAGAAATAGAGTCACAGACTTAGAAGACAAACTTATGGTTATCAGAGGGGACAGCAGGGGTGAGGGGAGATAAACTAGGAGTTTGGGATTAATATATACACACTGCTATGTATAAAATAGATAAACAACAAGTACCTACTGTATAGCACAAGGAACTGTATTCAATGTCTTGTAATAACCTAAAGGGAAAAGAATCTGATAAAGTATATATATATCTATATATCTATATATATCTATATCTGAATCACTTTGCTGTACACCTAAAGCTAACACAACATTGTAAATTAGCTATACTTCAATAAACAAAATAAAAAAATGAAAAGCAAAAAACAAATGCATTCTGCTGCTAGAAAAAAAACAGAGCAGGAACTTGCTTCCCTTCATTTCTTCCCATTTCCCTCCCTCCATAGGCCACCACTGTTGACTCATTGCTGATTCTTTTGGAACCTCCAGATACCTAAATAATACGCTTATCATGTTACATACTGATTTGTCATATTTAGGCATGTTAGCTATTTATCTCAAGCAAAATGAGAATTTACCTCTTTGGTCACCCTTCCCTGCTTTCGCCACCACTACACAAACTATGCACACTTCCTGTCTCTGAATTTCTCAATGATTTTTGATAGTTCAATATTTGGTTTTTTCCAGTGTCATGAATGATCATGCCAAATAGCTTCCACAGTTGAACCATGTAATATATATTCTATAATTTTTTTTTCCTTTACTGCACAACTTTTTGTTTTCCATGAAGTTAATACTTGCCTTCTAAAAATTTGCTCAGTTTTCCACGTTCTTGTCAATAATTTGACCTTCAGTTTTTGGCTAGTAATGACATCCATTCTCATCAGGTAAGCTAGCAATTTTACCTTCCAGGAGTTCGAAGCTCCTGGGGCCTTCAAACCCGCCCCTCTGCTCCTGATCGCAGGGAAACCAGCTCTCATTCTGGATCTCCTCACACCCCATGGCCATCCCCTTTGTCCTTGGTAGTAGATACTCGATTTCTCATAGCGCATGTATTCAACACTCCTGATTTAGCCTTTCAGTTTACTTAAGCACTTTTTTCACTAGGTTTCTGAGAAAGGAATTATCATTACTACTTTTGGAGATGTTATATATAAATGCTGGATATAGAATCCCAGATTGGAAATCATTTTCCTCAGAATTTTAAAGACATTACTGTCTTCTAGATTTTAGAGTTGCTACTGAAAAGCCACTCTGTTCTGACTCTTTGCATAGGACCCACATTTTCTCTTGGCAACCTTGGGAAACTTCTTTGAACCAGCCTTTTCAAATGCCATGACCATGTGCCTTGGTCATTACTCTGGCCCACTGGGGCTGGAAACACATGCTGCTTGGTTCTGGAGAATTTTCTTGAATTATTTAAGTGAGTGATTTTTCCCCTCCATTTTTTTCTGTTCTTTTCTTTCTTTCTAAAACTCTTGTTATCCAGATGTAGATTCTCTATTCAAAAAATCTTTCTTCTCTCCTATTTTGCATGCCTTTGTCTTTTTACTCTGTTCTGGACATTTTTGTCAATCTAATCTTCCAACCCTTTCATACTTTTCAAAGTATTTCTTTGTGCTATCACATCTTTCACTTCTGAGGGCTCTTTCTTGCTCTCCGAATGCTCATGTTTTAATAGCAGGTAGAACAGTCAGTGCAGTGCCCTAAACACGTTAGGGTAACAGCAAAGAGGATGACATGCCTGGTGAGTGTCAAAGCCAAAAAGTTCAGAAAAGTCATGGAGATGAAAGCAGCTCTTTTGCCCCTTTCCCGTTTGCCCATGTCTATTCCCCTCTAACCTTGAAAGAACCTAACCGTAGGAATGAGATTACTAGGCAGTTTAAACTACCTCCTGACTTACGCTCTTCTGAATGCACACCGTGCCTTGCCTAACCTGTTGATTCTACGCTAGATTAAAAGAAGTAAGAATGAAGAATTAAGTAAAGAAAGACTAGCTCTCTACCCGCAACAGCCCCCTTAGAAATCCTGCAGGCAGATCCTGCAGGCAACATAACATTTGAAGAGAGAGTCAGCCAGCCTGCACGCAACAGAGAAGGATGCAGAACCCAATCTCCTGCCCCATGATTCACTGAGATTCCCCCCCCCAACACACACACACTGCCTTTTCCCTTTAAAATCTGTCATGGCTGAGCAGAAACTTTGGAGTTGGTCTCCGGACACAAGTCCACCTTTTCCCCAGACTGCCGGCTTTTCTGATTACAGCGACTTTCCTTCCTACTGATGCTTGCCCCTTGAATTATTGGCTTTTGAAGGGTGGGCAGCTGAGCCTGAGTTCAGTAACAGAGAGGAGGGGACACATCATGTAGGGGCTCGTGGAGCCCTGGCTGGAAGTCATGAAAGCTGGTGTCTAAGCCTAGTTTTGTCCCTTACTTAGAAAACTCGCTAGCTTTTCTGAGCCTTCATTTCACCATCTGTGAAAGGAGATGTTTGAATCTCTGAGGAGCCTCACAACTAATATTCTCATGGATCTTTAACTGCATCAATATTCTTTCCCCAAGGGAGAAAAATCATAATACTTACATTTGTGTGTATACACTTTATGCTTTCCTAAATGGCCACGTATATCTGACCCCTACCTCACCCAGGAATAGAACTTTGACCTCTGAGGCAACTATGGATTTGTGTTTAAGTGACTTGTCCAAGGTCACACAGGAATTAATGGCAGGGTCAAATTAGAAAGAGGGTCGTTTGTCTCCCAAACTGAACTTGGATGCAGAAGCCATGAGTAAGTCAATGCTCTCAGCCATGACCAAGTAGGTGCTAATTCATCAGAAGGAAAACGCTGAGCCCGCCTTCTGAGTCTTTCCAAGTAAGCCTGCTGCACCACCAGCTGAAGGAAAAGGCAGCGCTAGGAGTTACGCGCCGGAAGTACATCATTCCTCAGTCAGGGGCTGACGTTATGTAAGTGTCACACAGGCACAGCATGGATCCCACGAAGAAGGAGCCTTCTCAGCCAGCATGGGTTTTACAGCCACATGAACCTGGAGGGCTGGACATTTGGCACTTCAGCTTTCTCTGCTGTTTAAGAGGGATTTGTCAGACCAGGGACTAGCCTCTGCTGAATCCTCTCTCCTTTAAAGGACGGTCCTCTCTACATTTATCCAATTGATAACGAGAGCAAAGAGGGCCAGATTGATGGCCCCCAAGTCCACTGGAGAGAGATCAGAAAGTGCCAGGAAAACTGTAACTTGCATAATTAGAAAATACTGTTTTAAGGGAACAAGGATCAGGGCTTTCCATTTCAGAGTTGAAAATGCCCCCTGATTAATTTCCTCCAGCTTATTCCTTAATGATATGAAAAGTAATCAAAAGAAGTAATCAAGACAGTCAAAGTGTCCAGAGTAACTTTAAGGTAATAATGACAGTAACACCCAATAACAGCAATAACCAGAATTATATTTTACTTTTGCATTTTTAAGCTATGTGGCAGACACTGAGTTAAGTATGTCAAAGCCTTATCTTATTTCATATGCGCAAAGCATCATGGGGTGGGGACCATTATTCTCGCCGTTTTACAGGCAATTTCAGGTGAGTTGCTTGGAGCTTAGCTAGATGTCCAGAGTCACACAGCACGTAAGGGCAGAGTTGGAATTTTTTTTTTTTTTTTTTTGCGGTACGCGCGGGCCTGTCACTGCTGCGGCCTCTCCCGTTGCGGAGCACAGGCTCCGGACGCGCAGGCTCAGCGGCCATGGCTCACGGGCCCAGCCGCTCCGCGGCATGTGGGATCTTCCCGGACCGGGGCATGAGCCCGTGTCCCCTGCATCGGCAGGCAGACTCTTAACCACTGCGCCACCAGGGAAGCCCCGCTATATTGTCTCTTAAAGAAAGCCTTCCTTACTATTGTCAACTCTGAATGTCATCTGGAGTGCAGGAGAGGAGGTTTATCTTTTCTTTCCCAGTCAGCAGGAAAAGTCACTTATTTTGCAAATTTAAAAATGTGATGAAATATACATGACATAAAATTTACCATTTTACCCATTCTTAAGTGTGCATGAAGCACATTCGCAGTGTTGTGCAACCGTCACCGTCATCCGTTTCCAGATCTTTGTCATCATCCCAAACAGAAACTTTTTACTCTTTAAACGCTAACTCTCCATCCCCTGGAGGGAACCAGGCCCTAGTAATCTCTATTCTACTTTCTGTCTCTATGAATTTGCCAGTTCTGAGTACTTCCTGTCAGTGGAGTCATACAATCTTTGTCCTTTTGTGCCTGGTTTCTTTCACTTAAGCAACTGTTTTCAAGGTTTGTCCATGTTATAGCATGTATCAGAATTCCATTCTTTTTTATGCTGAATAATATTCCATTGTATGTATAGATCACATTTTGTTTATCCATTCGTCTGTTGATGAGTATTTGGATTGTTTCCACCTTTTGACTATTGTGAATAATGGTGCTATGAACATTGATGTACAAGTATTTGTTTGAGTCTCTTGCTTTCAATTCTTTTGGATATTTATCTGGAAGTAGAATTACTAGATCATATGGTAATTCTATGTTTAAGTTTTTGACGAACCACTAAATTGTTTTCCATAGTGGCTGCACCATTTTACATTCCTACCAGCAACGCCCCAGGGTTCCAATTTCTCCACATCCTCTCCAACATTTGTTATTTTCAGTTTTTTGATAATAGACAGGTGTGAAGTAGTATCTTGTATTTTGATTTGCATTTCCCTAGTGACTAACAATGTTAAGCATCTCTTTATGTGCTAAGTGGTCATCTGAATATCTTCTTTGGAAAAATGTCTACTCAAGACCTTTCTCCATTTTTGAATTGGGTTGCTTTTCTGATGTTACCAAGTTGTAGGAGTTTTTGTTGCTGTCGTTCGTTTGTTTTTTGCATATTCTTGATATTAATCCCTAATCAGATATATGATTTGCAAATATTTTCTCTCATTCTATGGGTTGTGTTTTCACTCTCTTGATAGTGTCCTCTGATACACAAAAGTTAAAATTTTTTTTTAAATAAATAAATTTATTTACTTTTGGCTGCGTTGGGCCTTCGTTGCTGCGCACAGGCTTTCTCTAGTTGTGGCGAGCGGGGGCCACACTTTGTTGCAGTGCACCGGCTTCTCATTGTGGTGGCTTCTCTTGCTGCAGAGCACGGGCTCTAGGCGTGCAGGCTTCAGTAGTTGTGGCACGCGGGCTCAGTAGTTGTGGCTTGCGGGCTGTAGAGTGCAAGCTCAGTAGTTGTGGCGCACGGGGCTTAGTTGCTCCACTGCATGTGGGATCTTCCAGGACCAGGGCTCGAACCCATGTCCGCCACATTGGCAGGCAGATTCTTAACCACTGCACCACGAGGGAAGTCCAAAAGTTTTTAATTTGATGAAGTCCAATTCATGTATTTTTTTTCCTTTTGTTGCCTGTATATTTGGTGTCATATGTTAAAAATTATTACCAAATACAATGTCAGCAGACTTTCCCCTATGTTTTCTTCTAAGCATTTTAAAGTTTTAGCTCTTAAATTTAGATCTTTGATTCATTTTGAGTTAAGTTTTGTATATGGTGTAAAGTAAAAAGCCCCAGTTTATTTTTTTGCATGTGGATATCCAGTTTTTCCAGTACTGTTTGTTGAAAAGACCATGTTTCCCCATTAAATGGACTTGGCACCCTTGCTATAAATCATTTGACTATATATGTGAGGGCTTATTTCTGGGCTCTTTTTTCTATCCCATTGGGCTATGTCTATTCTTATGCCAGTAACACACTATTTTGATTACTGTAGCTTTGTAGTAAGTTTTGAAATCAGGAACTTTGAGTCCTCCAGGAAAAGTCATTTTAATTCACATGAGATAAAAATTAAAGTGTAGATTAGTCTTAGATCAGTTAATGCAGAGGAGATGGCAATCAAACTAGTTTGAACACACAAGTTTCTGTTGGCATTATGCAAGTTGTAGACTTTCTCAGAGGCTGTGCCTACCAATTTTTAGTCTTTTAGATGGAGGAAGGGGTTGGGGATGAAGACCAAGGATAGTGCTGGCAGGGCTGTGAATTGGTCCAGTTGTTTTGGGGAACATTTGGAAATAAGAATCATAACCCTTGGAAATGGGCTACCATGACCAAGGAACAGTGTTTTCAGTAGATTAATAACAAATAGACTTACAGAAAAATTTGCCTGCAAAACTGTTCAACCCAGCATTGTTACCATAGTGGTAACCAATAATAAAAAATGGAGTGGAGCTGGTTAAATTACGGCACAACCATACAATGGGATACCAGGTGGCTGCTAGAAACATCTTGCTGAAGCATGTTTGTAGACATGGAAAGATAATAATGATAACTATTTAAATTAAGAACAAATTATATGTACTATGCAATTTCACAATCATCATATTTGGAGATCATAACATATTCAAACACACACACACACACACACACACACACAATGGCAGGATAGACACCATTATTCATTGTCATTACGTTAGGTCTGGCTCTCCAGACGCAGATCCTGAGATGAGAATTTGTGTGCAATAGATTTATTAAGGAAATGCCTCAAGGAGAAACTGGTAAGGGAATGGGCGAAGCGGGACAGAAGAGAGGAGGAAGCAAAGCGAGGATGCAATTTCAGGCCAAATGCCACCGAGGGTAACTCCAGCCTGATCCCCCAGAGAAACTCTGTGGTGTAAATTATACCTCAGGCTTGTTCTAACCTAAGGCAAGAAAGCGGGGCTTTCAAACTCCCTCACCCAGCAATCATTGGCCAAAGGCCACTGTAGGGGGAGGTAAACTCCCAGGCAATCTGGATAAAGCCGCTTGGTGGGACAGTCCCCTGATGCAGAGTCACAGGTTACCGAAGTTGAGGAAGAAGTCTGCAAAAACGGGGTTCTGGGGTGTCTGAGTGGAGCACCCCATTTAACATTATCTAAACTTTTGTAGGCAAAGAAAAGGCATTATTTTTGTAATAACAAGTTATTTTTAAAAATATATGTAGAAACAAATAGCTTTCAAATTTCTTTGTAATCTCACTTCTGTTTCATAGAATTAGGCTTTGTATTCAGCGACAAGAGGCTCTTTCTAGCAGCCATGTTGCCCTGGCTGTTCTGGCAATACTTTAATAAAGCTTTAAGGCTTTAGAATCTTCATTCCAGGGAGATAATACTTGCAAACCATAAAGGGTTAATATTTAAAATATATAAGGAACTCATATAACTCAATAGCAAAAACCCCCAATCATCTGATTTTAAAATGGAAAAAGGACCTGAATAGACCTTTCCCCCACCAAAAAAGACATACAAATGGCGACAGATACACGAAAAGGTGCTCAACATCACTAATCATCAGGGAAATGCAAATCAAAACTACAATGAGATATCACCTCACATCTGTCAGAATGGCCATCCTCAAAAAGACAAGAAATAACAAGTGTTGGAGAGGGTGTGGAGAAAAGGGAGCCCTTGTGCACTGTTGGTGGGAATGTAAATTGGTGCAGCCACTATGGAGAACAGTATGGAGGTTCCTCAAAAAACTAAACATAGAACCACCAAACCCACTTCTGGGTCAATGTCCAAAGGAAATGAAATCACTATCTCAAAGAGATAATCTGCCTTCCCACGTTCATTGACGCATTATTCACAACAGCCAAGACATGGAAACAACCCATGTATCCATCGACAAATGATGGATAAAGAAGATGTGGTATATATATATTTCACCTGTAAAAAAGAAGGAAATCCTGCTATTTGGGACAACAGGGATGGACCTTGAGGACGTTCTACCAAGTGATATAGGCCAAAGACAAGTGCTGAATGATCTCACTTATATGAGAATCTAAAGAACGCTGAATCATAGAAAGATTAGCGTAGTGATTGCCAGGGACTGGTGGTTGGGGGAAATGGGAAGATGTTGGTCGAAAGATACAAACTTCCAGTTATAAGATGAATAAGTTTTGAGAATGTAATGGGTAGCATGGTGACCATAGGTAACAATACTGTATTGTTCACTTGAAAGTTGCTATGAGAGCAGATCTTAAATGATCTCTCCACCACCACAACGGAATGATAATTACGTGAGGTGAAGGATGTTAACTAAACTTATTGCAGTAAATATTTTGTAGTATACACATGTATCAAATCATTTTGTACATCTTAAACTTATACAGTGTTGTATGTTAAATATATATCAGTAAAACTGGGGGAAAAAAATCCTCTATCCAGGGACTAACATATATCATTAATGGTAATGAAAACAATAATAACAACAGTGACGACTTTTGGAACCAGCCTGTACATTAGTGTTAGTATTAATAGTAACGTATTGAAGCTCTCTATGGGCTGGGTCCTGGGTAAAGTACTTCATTCATCATCTCATTGATTCTTTCTAATAACCTTATGGGGGTGGGGTACAAATGTTAACCCTATTTCCCAGATGGGAAAACTAAGGCTGAGAGAGGTTAAGCAATTCACTCCAATAAAACCAGTTAAAGGCAGAGCTTGGGCTCATTTTGCCTGGTGCCAAAACTCACACTCAGAATCATTGCAATGTCCTGTATGCCAATCCATGTATTTCTCCTCTTGTATTTTAAGACACTAAGTCTTGAATTCTGATCATGGGCCAGTTCTACTACTGTTATATTGTGCTCCTTTTTATATGTAATCCTGAGAACATTTCTCTGTTGGTTTTCTCAGCCTCTTTGGACAAGCCATTTTAGCTTCTTTCTGTTCATAACCTCTTGGGAAAAGGGCTGATGGATTTGTAAAATTATGAGCAAACCCATCATTAGCTATGGAGAATACCTGCCCCAGTGCCTGCTGGGTTGAGCATTTTATCATATTCAAACTTCAATCATTGCATTCCCTAAATGATAGCTTTCTCTGATCTAAGGGGAAACCTTACCTTTTTGTCTGCTGCAAATATACATGGTAAGAGTGAACAGAGGCCAAGAGGTGTATTATAATGTGAGAAAAGCATTTTCTAGGACAGGAAAATAAGGGTGATAATTTTAGAAATTGCCAAATAGGATAAGTGGGTGGTTTCCTTCTTTTCTTTAACAGTTTTCCTTTCATCATCAGCTTAAGTCTAAATTCCTGGCATAAACTCTACATGACACAGATTGAAAGAAATAGAAACAAACAGATAGTTCAAGAGAAATGGAGAGGATTTAGTTGACACTTACAAGTTGAATTTCTATCCCAAGATTAATTTGCCTGCACCGCACTCATAACTTTCCAGGTTTGTTTACTTATGTATGAGAGAAAAAAAAAAAAAAAAAAGCCAAGCTCAGCTAGACTGAATCTAGAGATTATTTAAATTACTGAAAAATCCATTATTGAGAAACCTCAATTCCACTTGGATTTGAGGTTTTGTTTAGTGTTGCCTGATAATAACTTTCTGCTTGACTGATGGCTACTAATTCTGATAGTGATACGTGAATGTCAATCACAAGTGGAAATAGACACACAAACTCTAGGACCCATTAAGACGGTTGCCATGATCGCATTCCCAAATGTGTGTTGATTCAAAATATAGGCTAAAGAGATTTAATTGCTTTCTGGATGGGAAACATTTATGATTTGAGTTTGCTGTTTGGGGCATGCAAAAGAGAAAAGAGGAGGAAGAGAAGCAGAGGGGCCTCAGGGGATAGGGAGAGCATCATGCCCTGCTGACAGGTGCAGAGAACAGACCCAGCATCTGTGGAAGGAAAGCTGAGTATTTAGAAACAAGGTGGTAGGAAATTAAAGCACAAAGAGATGGTTAAGATGCTCAGGGAAATAGGCCAGGAAACTGATTGAATTTGTCTCAGTCAGGAGCTGGCTGCATCTCAAATTACAGATGGAGCCCACCAGCCTTCCTTTTCTCCCTCTTCTCTGAGCCCATTGGTGTTGATTTGGTCTTAAAGCATGGAAGGAGCCCTCATGGAGCCCAGCTACATGTCATGCGGTGAAAATGAGCACTTAAAATGTAAACAGTTCTCCCAACTGCATGTGCTCCAGGCAAATGGGTTTGGAAGAATTTCACCCATTGTCCTCATGGAGTGTCTGCTCTGTGGGGTACCTCTGGGACCAACTAGGCTGGGGTTTTCACTGTGTTTGTTTTTTCTTTTCTTTTTCAGATAAGCAAACTGAGGCTTAGAGAGGACAAAGAATTTGGGTGGCATTCTACTGTTATGCTCAAGCAAATGGGCTCAAAATCTGGATCTGCCACTTGGCAAATCGCTGGGTGATTTGGGCCAGTTTCCATCTCCCTAAGCCACTGCTTGTTTTTCTGTAAAGTAGGGATGAAGACAAGAATATTGATGACATAGCATTTACTATTAGGCTTTACTGGGAGAATGCATGCAAAACACACTCCATTTATTTAACGTAGATTCATTGAGCACCTTCCATGTCCCAGATATTGTTTTAGGTGCTACCATAGCCTTGCTTTTTGCCCTTGGGTGACAAACATAGCTAACAGAGGCAGAGGCTGACCTTTCTCAAACGTCTACTGGGGGCCAAGTTCCTGTGCTTATCTCTTACATGCACGTCTCATTCTATCAAACAGCAACCCTGAGAGGCAGGTACTATTTTTTTTAATTATTTTTAATTTTTAAAAATTCTTTCTTTCCTTCTTTCTTTATTTTTTAATTTTTTTTAGGCAGGTACTATTTTTATCTCCATTTTGTAGATAAGGAAACTGAGGTTTAAAGAGAGGAATCAAGTAACTTGCCCAGGGTCACACATCTAGTGGGTGGCTGAATTGGGCTTCATTCAATGGATCCTTTCAATAAATATTTATTGAGCACCTACTATTGTGCTAGAGGCAGGGAATGCAATGATGAACAAACAGGACAAGTCCTAATGGGGCTTATGTTCTAGCTGGGAGTCAGGCAGCAGCTAACTGCTCAACGACAATTTAGTTCTGTGACAACTTTTAGGAAGGAGATATGTGAAGGCTAAGGGTGGGATCTGACCTGGTTTGAGGAGGTGACATTTAAGCTGAGATTTGAAGGGCGAGCAGGATCTGAGCAAAAGGGTGAAATGTAAAGAACATTCCAGGCTGGAGGCCATTTTCACAGTATAGTTGCTACCCGTGCTCATCCTCAGTCTATTAAAAAAACAGTACTATGTATAAAATGGATAACCAACTACCTACTATAATTCTCCACGCTCTACCTACTGTAGAGCGTGGAGAATTATACTCAATATCTTGTAATAACCTATAATGGAAGAGAATGTAAAAGAAGAATATATATATATATGTGTATATATATATATATATATATGAATCACTTTGCTGTACACCTGAAACTAACATGACATTGTAAATCAACTATATTTCAATAAAAATTAAAAAAAAATAGCGTTGGCTCCAACTCCAGTTGTGGGAGAATCCCGTTTCTTGTTCTCCCAGCTCAGCTGACAGCCCTGAGCCCTGGCAGACACGTTTTCTCTGTAAGTGGGGTCGACATCATCTTATAGAATGAATCTTTTTCCCGAGTGAAGGCTTGTGATTGGTCTTTGGCAAATTGCAAAACTAAAGGCATTGTGTGTGTGTGTGTGTGTGTGTGTGTGTGTGTGTGTGTGTCTTGTAGCTGTAAAATGCCATCTCCAATTATATCTCTTAACCATCCCAATTCTCAGTCCTTTTTCAGTGAGCAGGTAGTGAAGATGGTTGTTTTGAGTGACAGAGAAGCTGACTAGCTCTTGGCAGTGAAACCTGAAAAAACCCCTACCTTCTTAACCACAGACAGAGGAACCCACTTGGCCTCAGGGCCAAGGAACACCGAGCTGTCAAACATGCCTGGGAGAGTGACAGGGCCATCTTCGTGATTTCTCTTTGAGGGGGAGGAAGAGGACAGGCAGCAAACTCAGATCCAGAGGACTTTGATTAAAAATGAGGAGGGTGGGGCTTCCCTGGTGGCGCAGTGGTTGGGAGTCCACCTGCCGATGCAGGGGACACGGGTTCGTGCCCCGGTCCGGGAACATCCCACATGCCGCAGAGCGGCTGGGTCCATGAGCCACGGCTGCTGAGCCTGCGCGTCCGGAGCCTGTGCTCCGCAATGGGAGAGGCCACAACAGTGAGAGGCCCGCGTACCGAAAAAAAAAAAAAAAAA